>NC_057811.1:204924682-205224682 GCF_018294505.1 Triticum aestivum | reverse complement strand
CAGCGGGGGAAGACCAAGCTCGGCAGGACAGCGTCGCAGAAGCTCCTGAGGACAGTCAAGTCTCAGGAACCCCTCCACCTCAGGAGATGCCCCAATCTCCGCAGGACCCGAGCCCCGACAGTGCATCAGCCCTCGTCGAACACCCGGTGTACTTCGTCAGCACCGTACTGCGAGACGCGAGGGCACACTACCCCATGCCTCAGAAGCTCCTGCTAGCACTCTTGGTGGCCACACGCAAGCTGCGACACTATTTCCAGGGGCACCCGATCAAGGTCGTCTCAGCCTACCCATTGGAGAGGGTGCTCAGGAGCCCTAATTCAGCTGGAAGGGTCGCTGAGTGGAATATCGAGCTGCAAGCATTCCAGTTGGAGTTCAGCACTACCAGGGTCATCAAGGGGGCTGTGCTCGCTGACTTTGTGGCAGAACGGACGGATGCCCCGACACTTGAGGAAGGAGAAGACCGGTCCACCTCCCCAGGGAGCGAGGCTCTGGACGGCTGGGTCGTGTATTTCGATGGCGCTTTCGCACACCAGGGCGCGGGGCTGGAGCAGTGCTCATCTCGCCCACCCAGGACAAACTCTACTACGCCGTGCAACTCTGCTTTCAGCACGGCGAGAAGGTCTCCAAAAATATCGCAGAATACGAAGGCCTCATAGCTGGCCTGAAGGCTGCGGTAGCTCTAGGGGTGAAGCGCCTTACCATCGGAGGCGACTCGCAACTCCTCGTCAACTTCTCCAACAAGGTGTACGAGCCGAAGGACGAGCATATGGAGGCCTACCTTGCGGAGGTGCGCAAGATGGAAAAATAGTTCTTGGGTCTTGAGCTACAGCATGTGCCCCGGGGCACCAACAAGGAAGCCGATGACATCGCCAGGAGAGCATCCAAGCGGCAACCGCAAGAGCCTGGTGTCTTTGAGGAGCGGCTCTTCAAGCCATCAGCTACGCCACCTCTTTCAAGCACGACTTAGCCTCGGGAGGAGCTCCCACAGCCTCCGGCCACGGGAGCCCCGGCCTGTGGCCCGACCTCAGGAGCTCGGCTGCTCTTGGCGCTCGAGCCCCAGGAGGAATGCTAGACCAAGGAATTCAAGGAGTACCTGATGCACGGGACGCTGCCGGAGAAGGAAGAGGACGTGGAGCACGTGGCCCGGCAAGCCACGACATACTGTATCCAAGACGGCGAGTTATACAGGAAACGGCCGAACGATGTCACGCTGCGCTGCATCTCCAGTGATCAAGGAAGGGAGTTGCTGATTGACATACACGGCGGGGACTGTGGGCACCACTCGTCATCACGGACCCTCGTCGGCAAGGTGTTCCGCAGTGGATTCTACTGCCCTACAGCACTCAACGACGCAGCCGAGCTGGTGAAGTCCTGCGAAGCTTGCCAATTCCACGCCAAGCAAATCCATCAGCCTGCTCAGGGCCTCCAAACCATCCCTCTCACATGGCCGTTCGCGGTCTAGGGGCTGGACATCTTAGGCCCGTTCCCTCGGGCGCCAGGGGGCTACCGCTATCTCTACGCCGCCATCGACAAGTTCACCAAGTGGGCGGAAGTGGAAGCCGTCTGTACCATCCCGGCCGGCTCTGCCGTCAAGTTCATCAAGGGCCTCGTGAGCCGCTTCGGGGTCCCCAACCGCATCATCATAGATAACGGCTCGCAGTTTACTAGTAACCTCTTCAAAACCTACTGTGCTAACCTTGGAACGCAGATCAGCTACACTTTGGTGGCCCACCCCAGGAGCAATGGTCAGGCTGAGCGCGCCAACGCAGAAGTCTTGAGGGGCCTCAAGACTAGGACCTTCAAGAAGAAGCTGGAGGCCTGCGGCAGGGGCTGGCACGACGAGCTCCAGTCCGTGCTGTGGTCCATCCGCACCACCGCTACCAGGCCAACGGGCGAGACTCCATTCTTCCTCGTCTACGGAGCCGAAGCAGTCCTTCCTCACAAGGTCAAGCATCGCTCCGCACGGGTCCTGGCATTCGACGAAACGCGGCAGGACGCCACGCGGGGGATGGATCTCGTGCTGGGGGAGGAACGTCGTCGCGAAGCTGCATTAAGGGCGGCAAGGTACCAGCAAGCGCTGCGGCGATACCACTGCCGCAACATTCGCTCCAGGACGCTCGAGATGGGTGACCTGGTCCTGAGGCGGGTCCTCTCCAGGGAAGGGTTGCATAAAATTTCACCCATGTGGGAGGGCCCGTTCAGGGTCGTCCCACATCTCCAGGCCTGGCGCCGTGCGCCTGGAGACACAAGAAGGGACACCTATCCAAAACGCCTAGAAAATCCAGCACCTCCGGAAGTTCTACCCATGAAGCAAGGCCTAGAGCCTGTGAAGAAAGGCCCAGAGCCTGTGAAGAAGGCCCGGTGCTTGTGAAGAATCACCGCCCGTGACACTCTCACGTAATAATGAGTTGGGGCTGTACACGCCCCGGAGTCTCAGGAGCGCCGGCCTCAGGCCCTGGGGCTCCCGCCCACGCCTAGTGGCAGCACTTAGCTCTGCGCTGGTGAGAAGACTTGAAGACTAGATTAGGTGCCAGACGCGGCTTTTCATTTGCTTTCCATAGTTGGCTCGCTTTTCCTTAATCGAAGTTTGCTCTTGGTGTTCCTTGCTGATTTGATTCCCTAGCCTCTTACCGCATTTTCCGGCTCTGGTTTGCTCGTGTTCTCTCTCTTGCATACCTCGCGAGGGGGCTAGGCAGGTGCCCTCGCGAGCATTTTTCTCCTCTCTGCCTTCTCGCGAGCCACCCTCGTTCGAGCCTGAAAGCTGGTGCATCTCTCCCAATCCGTGCCCCTCGGGTACCACGATATAAAGCACCAAGTCGAGGCTTAGGAGGACGGCAAATCCTCTAGCGCACCCCCTAACGAATTTTTTGCAGTTTCTGAAGCAAACACAGACCACCAGGTTAATATGGACGCGAGGAAACAAACGCCTCGTGAGGAAGAGGGCGTCCTGAGCGCACCAGGTTAAGTTATCTTTGCACAAAATAACAACACGTCATGGGAATAACACGCACAGTGCAATAACTAAGGAACCACAGTTCGATACACGCCGCTCTGGGCCCATACTGATTTCATTTTTGATGTAGGAAAAAAGAGCTAAACAAAGCGGCGTTGCAGCAATCCGCAGAGGCAGGCCCTTAGCAACGCCCCGAGCCTTGCTAGACCCTTCCTCGCGCTTCACGAAGGCGCGGCGACGAGATGACCCGCTGCCTCCTTCGAAGCGGGCGCGGTGGCTGGTCGTAGCCACCACTGCTGGAGTTGTCGCTGGAGGAAGAGCCGCCGTAGCTGGAAGAGACACGGTCGCCGCCGAGGGCAGGCTCGCCCTCATCCTCGTCGCGACCATCACCAAGGCCGAGCACCTCATCACCGTCGTTTGTCTCGGGGCAGCACCCGGCGCGGCGACCATCTTCCCCAAACACCCTCACATAGAGGGTCGATCCACCGTCATACTTGAAGTGGAGCGTGCACCGCCTACCCAGGCCGCGCGCGCGGGTGAACGTCTGCCAGCCGCGGGCCAGGGCTATGTTGCCTGCCGCGGAAGTCTCGACTGCGACCCAAGAGGCCTTGCTGCAGCAACCATTCGCTTGCAACTAGAGCTCGCCTGGACCAGGGGCCGGCAATTCATTGATGAAGAAGCGCGGAAGCTAGAGCCAGTTGCCGGCCGAGTTCTCCGACTAGACGACGAACTCCGGCGACACTTCCGATGAAGGGAAGCGCGGGCGGGGAGGCTGCGCCACCATTGCACGCCTCCCCACGTTAGCTGGACCGCCATGGTTGGGACGATCCCCTCCGCGTGGCACGGCGCCGCCTCGACAGTGGGCCACGGCAGGGGACGCGGCATGCTTGCACGGAGGGCCGCGACCGCGCTTGGGCGCCGGGAGCCGGGTACCTCGCGAGAAGCCTTTCCCTTCTCGGCGGCAGAGAACTTCCTTCGTGGCGCCATCGGTGGGACTGCAAGCAATGGAGCGAGGAGGAAGAAGCAAGCAAGCGAGGAAGAGATGGGCGACGGGGGCTCCGCCGCCCCTCCCCATTTGTAGCGGAAGAAGGCCAACCGGCGTCTCCCACGATCGCAGGTAATGATGGTTTCCCTTGCATGTCGCAGGGACTTGTCAAGTCGTGCAGTTGCCGAGGCAGCGTGGGGAAGCGGAGACGCCCACGTCCAATCAACCGCCACGCGTCAACCGAGGCCGTAGGCCTTTGGGGCCCGCGGTGCTCCGTACTTGACCCTTGGCTTCGCCGCGAAGCCAAGCCCGAGCGCGCCTTGGGCCTGGGGGCTACTGTCGGCGTTCTGCGAACGGGGGTCCCCAGACCTGCCTGCCTGCGGCCCACGGCGTGGCTAAGCCAGCAGGTCGTACGGCCCATCTTCATCAACAAGGCATCCAAGACCCTCGCGAGGCGAACGACACAAGACCTCCCCAGGAGTGGCCTAGTCAGTCAGGCTCAAGAGGAGCGGAGATATCAAGGCGGGGCAAACCTCACGAGGCTCTCGTGACGTGAGCCATGACGAACGACACCAGGCGGGTGCCAGCGCGTGCAGTGTCCTTGTTTCCTCTTTGGTGCTAAGGAGGCCAGCACAGGCAAGGAGTACCGAGGCATCAGGCAAAGGTTGCTATATTGGTGCAACGAGACCAAGACCAGGAGGACGGCAAGACGGAGGTCGTCGTGGATCCCAAGACGGCGTCACCACCAGAGCCTTTCGTAGGCGAAGACCACTTTTTGTCAGGATAGCTTGTACTGGCTGTCCCCCTTCAAATTTGCCCGACGTTGTTGGATCCCTTCCCGCTCAATATTTATGAAGAGGACCAGGGCCTATATAAGTAGAGCTAGCCACCACAGTAGGGGCATCGAGCAATCCACCTAGCTCTCGCCCGCTAAGACACCAAGCACAAGAACACCTCAACCTCAGGAGGCTGTTCTTCCCTTGTACTGTTCATCATCAGCCCAAGAGGCAATCCACCACCACCACACTGGAGCAGGGTATTACACCACAACGGTGGCTCGAACCAGTATAAACCTCGTGTCTCTTTGTGTCCCGAGTTCGTCGAGTTCGTCCGCGAGATCTTAGCGAGCTAGGGTGTAGATCGGTAGGAGGCAAAGACTTCGCGCGCACCCCAGTGTTTGAACCTTAAGGGTTCGCCGGAATCCCACATCCGACAGCAGCGGCAGCGGCTGCGTAGTGCTCGTCGTCCACAGGCTCCAGCAGCTCGTCAAGGCGGGCGGCAGGATCGCGAAGATGGAGGTGGCTGAAGATGCACATCAACGCAGCTGAAGAAAGGACGCGAGCTTCTTCCTCTGCCATGGGGCCGATGCCGCTCACGACTTCCTCAAGCGCCTCGACCAAGTAGGGAAGCAGCTGGGCGGGGCCGTCCTTGTCGGTGGTCAGTGGCTTCTCCAAACCCTTCTCATAGAGTGCCTTCAGTGCCACGCGAGACCTCTCCTCGAGGAGCGCGAAGGCCGTGCGGTCCTCGGCCAGAACCTTCACCTTGGCGTCAAGTTCGGCCTTCTCCGCCTTCACCTTCCGCTCCAACTCCTCTAGCCGGCCGCGCTCAGCAGCCTGCGCCTTCGGCGACAGCTCCAGCTCGGCGTCGCGACCCTTGATGGCGTCCTCCCGGACCTTCATCTTCTCCTCCTCCGCCTTGCAGCCATGAGCTTCTTCCGCACGCTCATCGCGCATGGTTTTCAGCTCGGCCTCCAGCACCTGGCAGCGACCCTGGGCGGCCTCGACGTCCTTCAGTGCCGCCTCGCGAGCAGCTGCTACCTGGGTGGCAGCCTGCTTCTCCCCCTCGAAGGTCGCCACGGCCTAGCTCAGCGCCGCCCGAACGGACACGTCAGAATGAAGCCAGCCAGAGACCAGCTCCACGCGCCCAGCTACCAGGTGGGGTTCGGCGCCCTGAAGATCTTCTTGCAGCCGGGTCATCTCAGAAAGGGCACGCTCCAAGACGTCAGGGGAGGCCGAAGGACCTGGAACCAGCGGTGGGCAGGAGGAGCAAGAGGCGACGACGTCACCATTGCCTGGGAGACTGGAGGCTCCTGAGCTTTGGGGACCTCAGCAGCCGCACCGGACATCAGCGCCTACGGAGCCAGCGGGGCCACGGGGGCTGACTCCTCACAAGGATGCCCTTCTGGGCCTCGCAAGGACGACCGGGACGGGGAGGTGCGAGTGCTGTCGCTCCCCTTCACCAGGGAGGGAGGTGCGGCCGCCGCGGGTGGATCAGCCCCGGGCGGTGTCACCGTATCCTCCCTCCTCTTCTTCACTGTAGGCAGTGGCCTAGCCAATCAACGGTGAATGTCAAGAATCAGCAGCATAATCAAGAACAATATGGAGCACGAACACTTACTGGTCCACTGCGGTGTAGTCCACCCTCCTCTTACTAAGCTTGAAGCCTGAGAGCCTCACAGCCTGGGGCGCGGGCGCACGGGCTCTAGGAGCAGAAGAAGGAGTAGCAGATGGGCCAGAAGCGGCTTGAGGCAGCGTCGGAGCAGAAGCAGCATCTCGGGAGATCAGCGCCGACCTGCCCCTCGTCGGGATCACGGGCGGCTCCTCCTTCTCCTGGGGGACGTCAGCCTCGTCGTCGTCGTCAGGAAGGGTGTGGAGGATGTTGGCCTTGCTCAAGGGGGAGGTCTCCCCCGTCCCCTCGGGGGTCGCTTCCGAGTCGCGCTCCTCGTCTTCCTCTTCTTCTTCCTCCTTGCGGGAGTCGCCAGAAGACACGTCCACCAGCGCCGTCGCCTCCGGGACCACAAGGGGCGCCGGCGGCACCAGGCCGCGCTCGTGGAAGGTGGGCATGGCGGCCCCGACCTGCGCCCCGTCCTTGTGATGGAACAAGGGAACGATGGCCCTTGGCGGATACTCTTGGCCGTCCCCAACTAGGAGGCGGAGAGCTACATGCAGCTCCTCGTCAGAGAAGGCTCCCGGAGTCAGGTGAAGCTTGTCTTCCTCACCCCCGAGCGTCCACAAGGGGCGCGAGCACGCCTGAAGCAGAGCCACCCATAGCATCAGGAACTCCCTCAGGAGCATGGCCCCCGTCAGCTTCGCCGCCTTCGCGTTGCCCAGCTTCAGGTCGGCGTTCATCTTCTCCAACACCGACGTTGCCCAGTCATCAGTGAGCTTCGCGCGAGACCACCCCTCGTCAGAATGGGGCATCTCCGTTGGCAACCTCAAGCGTGGGTGGACGCACTTGGCGTCCATCATGACCCACTTGCTCCTGAAGCTGCCGGCCTTCTTCGCAGCCTTCAAGATCGCGTTGGCCTTGCCGGCCGCGATGAAGTTGGCGCACCCAGAGGTATGACCATCATTGATGCGGAGGAAGAAGAAGTGGCATAGCAGAGCCACGGACGGCATCACGTTGACATACGCCTCACAGTAGAAAGCGAAGATCGACAAGAGAAGGATGGAGTTGGGATGGAGGTGAAGGGCCTGTAACCCGTAATGGTGGAGGATGGCGTAGAAGAAGTCGGAGAAAGGGGTAACCAGGCAGAAGACGATGCTACTCATAAAGAAGGGGTAGAAGGTGCTATTCGAGGCCTCTGGCTCTGCGGAGCCAGCCCGGAGCTCGGTCTTCCCCCTCTCGTTGCTCTCCCCCGCCGTCAGCAGGCGCGTGGCGGCGAGGTTCTTCTCTGAGACGTTGGGAGCGTCCACATCCGGCTCGTACCAAGCCGACGATGAAGTGGCCTTGACCTTGCGAGGCGCCATTGGTCGAAAGCTCGGAAGGGGATTGAAGTGGATCTGGAGATTTCGGAAGCAAGGAGCGAGAAAGGGGATCTGGAGCAAGGAGAAGGGAAGCAATGAAGGCAAGCGCTGCCCACGCCAGCCTTTTGTCAGTCGGGCAGTTGCCGAGGCAACGTGAGGAAGCGGAGACGCCCACGTCCAATCAATCGCCATGTGTCGACCAAGGCCGCAGGCTGTTGGGGCCCGCGGAACTCCACACTTGCCCTTTGGCTTCGCCTCGAAGCCAAGTCCGAGCGCGCCTTGGGCCCGGGGGCTACTGTCGGCATTCTGGGAATGGGGGTCCCCAAACTTGCCTGCCTGCGGCCCACGGCATGGCTCCACTCGCGGCCCAGTACGACCCGTCTTCACCAACAAACGCTCAAGACCCTCGCGAGGTTCCAATGACGTAAGCCATGACGACCAAGAACACAAGACCTCCTCGGGAGCGGCCTCACCAAGCTGGCTCGCGAGGGGCGGAGTGATCAAGGCAAGGTGAACCCCGCGAGGTTCCAATGACGTAAGCCATGACGACCAAGAACAGGCGGGCGCCAGCGCGCACAGTGTCCTCGTTTCCTCTTTGGTGCTAAGGAGGCAAGCGCAGGCGAGGAGTACCGAGGCGTCGGGCAAAGGTTTCCATATTGGTGCAATGAGACCAAGACCAGCAAGACGGCAGGATGGAGGTCACCGTGGAGCCCAAGATGGCGTCACCACCAGAGCCTTTGGCAGGCGAAGACCACCTTTAGTCAGGATAGCTTGTACTAGCTGCCCCCTTCAAATTGGCTGTTGTGGCATCCCTTCCCGCTCAATATTTGAGAAGAGGACCAGGCCTCTATAAATAGGACTAGCCACCACAGTAGGAGGCAACTCATCTTGGACTGGATCCACTCCATCGTCACACCCACCAAGCACAAGAAGACCTCTCCTCAGGAGGCTGTTCTTCCCCTTGTATTGTTCATCCTCAGCCCAAGAGGCAATCCACCACACCACACTGGAGTAGGGTATTACACCACAACGGTGGCGCGAACCAGTATAAAACTCGTGTCTCTTGTGTTGCGGGTTCATCGAGCTAGGCCATGAGATTGCGGTGAGGCTGAGGGCGTGATTAGGTAGGGGGAAATCTTCACGCGCACCCCAGTGTTCGAACCTCAAGGGTTTTGCCGGAACCCGAAATCCGACAACGAGGAGCGGGTGACTGAAGTGGAGCAGGCGCTCAAGGACGCCGCCAACTAGTGTGAGTCCCTAGGGAAGAAGAATAAAGCCCAGGCGACCGACCTTGCCAAGGCCCTTCAAGAGGTTGAGGAGGGCGGGCCGAATCTCGAGCGGCGCACAAGGAGATCAAGTAGGCTGGACAGATAGTGGCTGGTAAGCCCTTTCTCTTACAGAGTAAATTTGGCAATCAGAAGTATGTCTTGCTCATTCGACTATGGAGTGCTCCAGACGCCTTTGCGGATCTTCCGAAGAGTGCCGCCGATGCCGCGCAGTTCTTCCGGGCCTAGGAGGGGCACATGACGGAGAAGCTATTCTGGTCACAGTTCGCGGCGCAGGAGCGCCCAGCGCTGTTGAATGACCAGAGGGCGCAGTGGGCCGAGCTGCATAGGATGTCCGGATTGGCCATGAGGGACGTCATAGTCCGGCTGTGGCCAGCCGAACCCGTCCCAAGCAACTATTTTGGCCTGGTGCAGCAACTTGTTGACGCCGTCAAGCAGTCGTCATGTATATAAGGTGCGCGGCTGGCCTTTGCCCATGTCAAGATGCACTGGGCGAAAATGAAGGCCGCCATCGTGGCAGTTGAGGGTCTTCCCGGAGGCAAGGACCACCGCAAGCCGGAGCGCTATTTTGAAGACGTCCCGGAGGGTGCCTGCTTGATAGAGGGCCATTGCTAGAAGGACATCATGTTCGAGTGAATGTATCCGAACTGCCCAGACGTTGTATAAACCAAGGCTTTGTATTATATTTATGCTGTTTATCTTAAAGTGTTTTTCCTCCTGTGCAGCCATTTTTATCCCTGAGAGTTTGCCAGTTGTCGCCTTCAGTTCCCACGTAGATACTACGGGGGTGTTCGGGATTACACATAACCACACTTGACCCAACGTCTTGGTCCGTGAAGGAGGTGTCAGTGCGGCGAACCAGACAATCGGACTATGCGGCTTTATCACTCTCACTTAGCCATAGGAGTTTGACAATGGAACTGTAAGATAGCCCCTGGTGCGCGTGCAGCTATCTGAACTTGGATGCCTTAAGCGCGTGACTGGAAAGAGCCAGCATGTAATACGGAAGAAATCACTAGAGATTTAGTAGGTCGCCTAATTGCTGACCAGCTCTCGCCGCATCATGACAGTTAGTTTTCGGCTTTCTCTACTGAGGTGTTTGGCCGGACAAACCAGAAACACAATCACAGTAGTTCTCCTTTTACTACCTTAGCCGAACAAGCATAACGTAAGGTGGTAATCACAGGAGCCGGGCAACCCAACTATTTACCAAAGACATGATTCGAAGCCGTGCATATAGTGCCATATTCAGGACGCCGAAGCATACTATAAAAGTGTTCGGACTTATTTTGTTTGAAAAATATACGTGGCTGGATAGAGCCCCTGGAAAATTGAATCGTGCCGAGGTATATACGACAATCTGGCGTAAAGAGGGAATACAGATTAGGAAATACGCCAATACCGAACAGGGTTGGGCGAAACTGTTTCCATTATAGTCTGATTGATATGTCAAGACGTATTTTTACAGAGGATGCGATAAGCATCGAGGCTATTTTACATGCCGAGCACAAGGGAAAGCTATATACAGGTCCTAAAAAGGAAAAGGTGATCTTGAAGATCCTTTGGATACTCTGCCGCACGTCTGTGTTGCTTTTCGCCTTGGTGTATGACCCTTTGAGAGGATCATCGATCGAGCATGCATAAGTGGTCTGGAAAAGGGCCCTTGGTATCATCAAAAAGTGATGTGGGTTGTGAGGAACCTGAAAAATAAATATAAGAAGGAGAAAAAGAAGAATATGAGGGTCCAGATAGGGTCGAACCGTATTGTGGACCTTATTTCTAGTAGGCCTCAGTCCTTGCCCATGGTATCTTTAGTGCGTAGTTATGTACGCGCGGTATGTATGCCGCTATCAGGTTGAGGATTTGACGGAGGCTGAATTGCTAATCTAGCTCTGGACGAGCTGGACTTCCATTTTGCAGGGTAGACCAGACTCGTTTGATAGTGTCCGGGGGCTTGACTGCCGACGTAGTATTCGGTTAATGAGGCCACCCTGTACTTCGGCTACAAGGGCCGCGGTATGCTCCTCAGTACGGAGGGAGCGCTCCATGTTTCCATTGACTGTTATATTGCCACGTGGTCTTGGCATCTTGAGCTCTAGTGTAGTGCGGGACTGCGTTAAAACGGGCGAAAGCGGTCCGTCCGAGCAGTGCATGATAGCCACTGCGGAAGGGGACGATGTCGAAGATCAGGTCTTCGCTACAAAAATTATCCGGTGAACCGAAGACCACTTCCAGCGTTATGGACCCTGTGCAACAGGCCTCGACGCCGGGTATCACTCCTTTAAAAGTGGTTTTAGTGGGCTTGATTCTCAATGGATCAATACCCATTTTACGGACAGTGTCCTGATAGAGCAGGTTAAGACAGCTGCCGCCGTCCATAAGAACTCGCGTGAGGTGGAATCCGTCAATAATTGGATCGAGGATCAATGATGCCGAACCTCCATGACGGATACTGGTTGGATGGTCTCTGCAATCAAAAGTGATCGGACAGGCTGAC
Organism: Triticum aestivum; assembly: GCF_018294505.1. NCBI lineage: Eukaryota > Viridiplantae > Streptophyta > Magnoliopsida > Poales > Poaceae > Triticum > Triticum aestivum. The sequence continues at coordinate 205,213,215 of NC_057811.1, read as the reverse complement.
CATGGGTTAAATTTTGGGGCGACTAGCTCTATGGCGTAAACGTCCCTTAGTGTGCGCTTGCGCTCCCGCTTAGGGATATGAGTAACGTAGATCATATTCACCATTTTGACCTCGGGGGGGGGGGGGGGGGATTTCTTCTGTCCCCCTGTGTTCGGTGGGCGAGGCTCTTCGCCGTCATCCTCGCTGGGCGGTCCTTACCCCTTATGTTCGGTGTTTAGCTTACTGGCCTGTTTAAAGACCCAACAATTTCTGTTGGAGTGATTGGCAGGCTTCTCAGGGGTGCCATGAATCTGGCAAGGCCGATCGAGTATTCTGTCCAAACTAGATGGACCATCCTTGCTGACCGGGTTTAGAGCCACTGAATCCGGGGTTGACCGCCGTGTCTTCGGTATCTTTGTTGTTGCTTCAACGCTTGTGTTTGTTGTGTCGTGGCTTGCCGCTACCGTCTCTGGCTTCGGAGGTGCCAGGGTCGCTGGTGCTGTTGCTTCTACGAGCGAGCCAGCTGTCTTCTCCCGCACAAAAGCGGGTCATGAGTGCGGTAAGGGTTGCCATGGACTTTGATTTTTCTTGGCCGAGGTGTCGAGCGAGCCACTCGTCCCAGACGCTGTGTTTAAAGGCCGCGAGGGCTTTGGTGTCCGGACAATCCACAATTTGGTTCTTTTTAATTAAGAACCCGGTCTAGAGCTTCCGGGCTGATTCTCCGAGTTGTTGGACTATGTGAATAAGGTGATCGGCGTTTGGAGGCTGAACATAGGTACCTTGGAAGTTGTCTCTAAAGGCATCTTCCAAATCTTCCCAGCTACCAATAGAGTTTTCTGGGAGGCTGTTTAACCAGTGCCGTGCTGGTCCCTTGAGTTTTAAGGGGAGGTATTTGATGGCATGGAGATCGTCACCGCGGGCCAAGTGGATATGGAGAAGGAAATCTTCGATCCATACTGTGGGGTCCGTTGTTCCATCGTATGATTCAATGTTCACGGGTTTAAAACCTTTTGGGAACTGGTGCTCCATTACCTCATCGGTGAAGCATAAGGGGTGTGCGGTGCCTCTGTATTGGGCGACGTCATGACACAATTCGGATGAAGTCCGTATGCGGTTTTCGGCCTGGGTGAGGTTGTGCCTATTGCACCAGGCCTGATGGTCGTCTTCTCTCGTTGGGGCACGCCCCTTGGTCCATAGATAGATCTGGCTTGGCCTGCTCTATTGTGCAGGTCCTGCCATAGGTCGTAGGTGTATCCTAGAGCCGCTGTCTCTCTGCCTCTATGGCGAGGTGGTGCGGGTTGGTGTTCGGCGTAGGTGGCCACTTTATCTCGTCCACGTGGTGGCCGGTCGTTGGTGTTCGGCGTAGGTGGCCACTTTATCTCGTCCACGTAGTGGCCGGTCTGGTTCATCAGCATGGTCGTGTCCTGACGGTATGGGCTCAATGGCCTCATTGTCAAATTGCGGGAGTACCCGACGCTTCGGATAGCTCTTTGTTGGGCGTTGAAGGCCGTACTCTTTGGCAGCCAGGACTTGGGTCCATCTGTCGTTAAGTGTATCCTGTTCGGCTTTGAGGTGTTGCTGCTTCTTTTTCAGGCTTCTCGTAGTGGTGATTAGCTGGCGCTTAAAGCGCTCCTGCTCAGTGGTTCCTCTGGCACAATAAAGTCTTCGTCACCGAGGCTCAGATCATCCTCGGGGATTGGTAGATAGTTACTATCCTCCGAGTCCTTGTTCCCGACTGGATCGTCAGGGTTAACTTGGCCATCCTCCCAATCATCCTGTTTGGATGTTGGCTCGACAGGGGCTTCGGGCTATTCGGTGTTCTCCGGAGTGTTATTATCTCCGGTGCAGTTATTGCTGTCTTTTTCGCGACGCGATTTTGAGCAGCGCCGCTGACGTCGACGCTTTGGAGGTGCCTCAGCAGGCTTGTCCTCAACCAGATCCTTCCTGCCGTCGTTGTCATCCTCTTTGGGTGTGTCCACCATATACACGTCATATGTGGAGGTGTCCGTCCAACATCCGGTAAACGGCGGGTCTTCGCCTTGTTCATCTCCAGCATCGTCGTCCATGCCGTCGAAGTCTTCGGAGGCGTAGTCTAGCTTGTCGGTTAAGTCTTCGACAGTGGCTATGAAGTGGGTGGTGGGTGGGACATAAAATTCCCCGCTCTTAGCCCCTAGTCCGGGCTGGGTGTAGTTCGGAAGTGATTCCTTTGTAATAGTGAGGGATCGCATTAAGTCCAGAGCCTTGTTTAAGAGCGAGGTCTGGACGGGTAAACGAGAGTCCGCGGGGCTGGCCAGGGCGGAGGCCTCCTGGCCATGCTTGCTTGGTGCGGACTTTGAGAGTTCAGATCTGGAGTCTGGGGGTGAGTCCAGCCTTTCAATGATAGGGGGAACCTGGAATGATTCCGAGTTTGCCGTGGACATGATTGCCTCAGGATCCTTGATGCGGTTTGCAGCAGAGAGTCCGGTGGGCTCCAAACTCCCATCTTCAGAGTTGATGGTTTGCTCCAGATCTAAGGCCAGAGCGGTGGTTGGGGCCGCGAACCCTTCGAAGATCAAGTCTCCTCGGATATCAACGACATAATTTAGGTTCCTGAAACTGATCTGGTGACCAGGGGCGTAGCTTTCGATCTGTTCAAGGTGGCCAATCGAGTTGGCACATAGTGCGAAGCCGCCAAATACGAAAATTTGGCCGGGGAGGAAGGTCTCCCCCAAAACAGCATCATTGTAGATGATCGATCGAGCCATCGAACCTTCTGTCGATAGCACAGTGGAACTCTCAATGAAAGCACCGATGTCGGTGTCAAAACCGGCCGATCTCGGGCAGGGGGTCCCGAACAATGCGTCTGAGGATCGAAGGTAACAGGAGACAAGGGACACGATGTTTACCCAGGTTCGGGCCCTCTTAATGGAGGTAATACCCTACTTCCTGCTTGATTGAATTCGATGAGTATAGGGGTTACAAGAGTTGATTTACCTCGAGATCGTAATGGCTAAACCCTAGATGTCTAGCCTGTATGATTATGATTGCCTCTACGGACTAAACCCTCCGGTTTATATAGACACCGGAGGGGCCTAGGGTTGTACAGAGTCGGTTTACAGAGAAAGGAAACTTCATATCCGAATGCCAAGCTTGCCATCCACACAAAGGAGAGTCCCATCCGGACACGGGGGAAGGCCTTCTGTCTTGTATCTTCACGGCCCATCAGTCCGGCCCATGTCACATAGCCCGGACGCCCGGGGACCCCCTAATCCAGGACTCCCTCACCCAACATTAGGCCCTAGGTTGATTTGAATTTGTTCACATCAATTTTCAATACTTGACTTAGCAGAATCTTGCATCGTCAATCTTTATGAACTTGCTATAACCCGCCATGACATCAGCTCACAGACTCATGTTAACCCGCCATGACGTCATCTTGCATTAACTTCGCACGAAGCCTGGAACATCTCAATAGATCTTTATCTTTAATGGACTTTCCGAAATTCGAGGCGCTCGTGCAGCCGCATAATCATTTTTTGGCCCCCTCGATTCTCGTGCATGCCTTTTACCCGTCCCCTTATAAATAGGGACAGGGGTCCTTTTCATTTCCCCCCTGCCTCCTCATCTTCATCTTCTTCCTCGCAACGCCTACGCGTGCTCGAGCTCCACCTCCGTTGACCTCGTCATCTGCCTCAACTCCGGCCGCTGCATCGACCTGAACGAAATAGAGCACTCCGGTGCACCTCCGCTGTCCAGTAGCCCCAGCAGGTACTCCTCCTATCTTATAAAAAATATCCATTAGGGTTTGCCCCAGTTCATCGGAGTTCATCTCCGTTCTTCTTTGTTCTTCCCTAGATCATGTAGTTGAATCTGAACCTGACACTGAAGACGCACGTTAGTAGTTTTAGCATCTTTTTTCCAATCGTAGCAGACCCTTTTTCTGCATAAGATCCATCCGAACACATGAGTTCTTCCACTGCCTTTGCTTTAGGTCTTGAATTTATATTATTTCCAAACTGCCATAGATCCAAACTTATAGCACTGATGTGCAGAATCTGTTTGTCATCACTTAGCAAATCCTCACTCATAGATTTGAAATATGGGAACTATTCGGGCGGCTTAACTGATAAACCATTACCCGCCATGTACCATTAGTGGCCTTTTAAGCCGCCAATTCATGTATCTACATAACTCAGTGTTATCTTCCGGCTTAACATGTTGGCTCTTATATCACTTACTTTTGAATCAATGACCGGCTTAACGGTATAATTTTAAACCGGCAATATTTCCTTTTTAGATCTTCAAAAATGACCAAGACTGTCACCTCCTGCAACTGGGTCGCTTCCCGGGTTACCAAACAAATGTTGAACGAGCATGTTCAAGTAGGCGTTTTAGCCGCAAAGAGCGTCATTCATTGGAGAGCCCCAGGAACAGAAAACGTCCCTGAACCCAAGGAGGGCGAAGTGGTCATCTTCACTGATCATATGCTCCGGGGGTTCACTTTGCCCGGCTAAAATTTTTTCCATGACGTATTGCACTTTTTCCAACTCCATCCTCAAAATATCGGACCCAATTTCGTCACAAACATTTGCAATTTTCAAGTATTTTGTGAAGTATATCTTCAATAGGAGCCCACTATAGAACTATTCAGAGAGTTCTATTATTTAAACCGCCAAACTGAATCTGCGGATGGGCCAAGCCTAGAATTAGGCGGCATTTCAATCCAGAGGCGGAAATACGCCACCTTCCCAGCCGCCAAGCTATCCAGTCACCCGAAGGACTGGAATCAAACATGGTTTTACTGTCAAGACACCTCTCAAGAAGGGGAAAACCCTCTGCCGGGTTATCGTGAGAGCCGGCTCAGAAACAAGCACCCCTCCCCGATTGGATTAGCATGGCCGAAAGGGCCAAGTATATGCCCATTTTTTCGAAGATTAGAGCTTTAATGGCCCACGGTTTGACCGGAATTGATCTGGTCCGATGCTGGGTCGCCTGGAGAGTTTGCCCTTAAGCCGCCATCCGGCTTAATGTGCGAGTACACCGGCGACTTGAAAGATCCACAACGGCACTGTCAGATTCAGTTAACTGATGATGACATCAATGATATGACCAAGTCTCTTCTAAATGAGAGCTTAGCGGATTGCACCAAAACTGGGCTGAATCCTTTCTGCACGCTCAACAAGCCGCCAACTGTAAGCTTTTAAACAATTTCCGTTTTAACCGTTTCTTCAATTAAACTGTCATCTTATATCCACTTGATTTTTGCAGGCTGATTCTCCTTTTTGGAATAGGAAGCTTCAGGATAAGTAGGTCAAAAAGACCCGGATGAAGAACAAGGCTCAGAAAAAGCCTGCAAGAAAAAGACCAACACCTCCGAGCTGTTTGACTTGGATGACATTGAATCAAAGGTAGAACTTGACTCCCTTGGCTCATTTTTATACATCTTATTGACAATGATCACTATCAGGATGACACGGAAGGCAACCACACAGATGGCGAAGAGGTAACTATCCTTTCCTCCGACAGAACCTCTGCCAAGACAGAAAGTTCGTCAAGTGAGCCGGAAAGCAAGGTTTTCTCATCCTTTAGCTTATTTGGATCCCAACTTTATTTTCAAGAAGCAGCAACATGAAGCTCGCAGCACAACCCAGAACCGTGGCGGTGGGATTCTCTCCTTCGGCTTACCAAACATACCAGCACCTCGCAAGCGCCGTCCAGAGGTTCCACAGAATTCCGATTTAACTTATCCCAAGGCGGGCCTTTTTCGACAGCCTCTTAACCCTTCCGACTCAAATTACCAGGAAACATCTCATTCCTCCTCCAGCGACTTCAATGGGAACCAAATCCCAATCTTCAAGACCATGCCCGGGTGAGAATGTTAAGTATATCCGCTTTCAATCATGCACTTAATTGTGATATTAACTCTGTCTTGTGCTTCCTTTTCAGCGCTATGGCAAATCCTAGCAAGAAACTGAAGGTGACCAAAACAACTGAAGATTCAAATCTCAATGAACCGGAGAAGCAAACAACAGAAACTTCTCTCCAAGCTGCTGAGGCCACCAATGATGACCCGCCACCAGAAGAGCACGACGTCACCATAGACCATATGGACGTTGAGCCGGCCACCACTAAGCTGCCAAGTCCCATCAAGCCTACTGAAGAGAAGGCTCACGATGTCGTCATTACTTGGCTTGGTTATACGGCACCGGGCAACCCCACTGCCTTATCCAAGCATAGCGCCAAAGAAGAATTTGCTGCTGTTGATAAAGGCAAGTGGAAGGTGGACCTGGAAAGCTATGCCCAGTTCAGCGCCCAAGAGATTCACTCCGGTTATTTAAACCGCCTTCACACTAGCCGTGACTTTGAAGCCGCCCTGGTCAACCTGATGAAGGAGCGCTTTGAGGTAAACCCGTGATCACAATAGTGTATATATATATATATATATATATATATATATATATATGTCACCCGCCAAGTCTACTGCATATATGATAAACTTGAATATGCGATAGACTTTAAACATTCTTGTTGAACTTGATATCCATGTCATAGCCTGTTAGAACTGCAGAATCAACAAGTAGCCCCAAGGGCTGGCTTAAGCCGTATAACTAAAACCGGGTCTTCAAAATATAGCTTTTAATTTCACATATATAGCTCGCCAGGGCCAGCTTAAACTGACAAGTTAAGTCGGAACTTCAAATAATAATGATCAAGTTTGCACATGTAGCCCCCAAGGGCCGGCTTAATCAGCATGAATAAGCCGGGACTTATCACCATTACTGTGAATAAAATCCAGTTACGTAGCCCCCATTAGTCGGCTATAGTCATAGAAGCATAGCCGGGTCATCATACACTACAAAAAAAGACACTTCCGTGATGATACGTGTTTGTCACAGTAGGTCACGTTTTCTGTCATGCATGTACATCCATGACGATTTTATGACAGAATCAAGATAGTCATACCTGTGCTTTCGTAGAAGTGTTCCATGACATTACCAAAATTATCATCACGGAAGTGTCCACTTCCATGACGATAAATGCCGCGTCATGGAAGTGCTTTCGTCAAGGGTGACCGACACGTGGCATCCACCGTAACGGGTCGCCGTTAAGCTATCAGGTCAGGTTTTGGATCCGATAACCCGCTAACAGCCCAGACCAATGAGGATTTTACACATGTAAAATTCTCATTGGCCGGAGGAAACACGTGTTGGCTCACCGTTGGGACAAATGTCATCCATTCATTGGACAGGAGGCGCCTATGATACGTCGACACGTGGCACGGCCCAACAGAGGCCCATTCCGATGAAAAGGCCGGCCCGTTTGACTTGGTCAAAAGGTAATGGGCCGGCCCACGGAAAGCCTATTAACGGCATGTTCGTCTATAGCCCATTTATGGCCGCTAATTCACGGCCCGTTACGGCCTATCAGAATTAATCCCAGTAGCTTCATATGGACCGTCCAATATGATTCCATCCCATTGTAACTTCCGCCCATGTATGGCCCATGACGTCTTTTGGCCCATATGAGGCACTTTGTAACTCTTGGCCCATTAAGGCCCGTGGTGAACCTGGCCCGTAATGAACAGTATATTGCTTTATACCCACTAACGACCTATTAGTCCATTGGGCCCTTTCAAGCCCATGTTATCTTTCGGCCTTCTCAGGGCCCATTTATTCTCGGGCTCATTTCCAGCATTCGGTTAATTAGGCCTGTTACTAGCCTTTTCTGATTGTGGGCCAAATTCAGCCCGTGGTTACAATCGGCCCGTTTGTGGATCGTTAATCCATTAGGCCATTTTCATAGCGTCATCAAATACGGCCGATTAACGACGACCCGTTATGGTCGGCCCATGAACGGACGTTTCCAACTATAGCCCATTCAAGGCCCATAATGTGGTCCATTGTTGGCGCCGATCGATCATACGGCCCGTAGAAGGCCCATTGATGCTACGGCCCGTAGAAGGCCCATTATTTATATGGCCATTAGAAGGCCCATTGTTTCTACGGCCGGTAGGAGGCCCATGGTAACTACAGTAAATATGTAGCCCGTGGTTATTGTGGCCTAGTTTGAAAAAATAGGTTATTGCGGCCACTAGCAAACCGCGGGAAAAGAACTGCACTAACTACAAGCAAACAAATAAACAAGACAACAAGGAAATAAATAAGCAAGCAAATTACACTAGGCTATCATGCTTATTACACATATTACATCCACTGGGCATCAAATTTCGCTACCAGTGCAAATATAGGGAACAAAGCAGCATATCACATACACTGGTCGTCAAAGTTGGCGACCAGTGCAAATAAACGCCGCAGTAAAACAAGTCCAGAACTGAAACCACTTCCGTGGAGCTCATGAAACAATATCCTGGGTACCCATAATGCTTGCAAGATGCTTAGCAAGCTTATTAACTTTCTCCTTTTTGGTGCTTAAATCCTCCAGCGCTTGCTGTTGCACAAGAAAGTATGCATCTGAATTCTGCACGGACTTCCTCAGTCCTTCGGCTTCTTGCCGCAGCATAGCTGACTGATGCCTTTCAGCTTATAGCTGAGACTGAAGAAGCTGAAGTGATTCAGGCAGCAAGGTCGAAGAGCTTGTGTCAGTGGTACTGGCCAGTAACTTGAACACTACATCAACGCAGGACTATGGGGTTTTCTCACTATCTACAAGATCATTTTTATGACCTTCCTTGGAGACCAACAGGGTTGTCTCACTATCTTGAACCTTATCTGCATTACTTTGTCTACCATTGCATAGTGGGGTGCTCTTCTCCAATATTCTGTTCGCATACTGCAAGAGAAACAAGCAGACACATCACAAGTTTAGCATGTAGTATACCAAACTCATTTTGGTAAACCGGTTCAGTAGTAAGGTGGACAGGATAACAGCATGAAACAAACATATATCTATGTACTATGGTCATTGTATTGTCCATATCACTCTAGTTTATGTTGCCAAATCAAGATAGAGACACATTTCAACTCATATATTTTTAAGACACAACAACATAGACAGAATACAAGTGTGAGAAACTACACAGCATTGGCAACACTTTTAATGTGCATCACATGAGAACATAACCGTTTATACAACTGAAATTGAAATCAACATAGCGCAATAAGTTAGAACAACAATCCAGTTAAAGAAATAGGTTTTAAACATACCTGTTGCGCCATTGGAGTTTCAATTGGATCCTTCAAATTCGAAAGTTGTCGGTGTACAAAAGTAGGGGTCCTTTTTGTACCCCTTTACTTGTGCGTCGGCAGTCGCAGCCACACACCTGCGGCTGCGCCCGGCGGGATAGAAGAGGAAGCAAAGACACAAGACTACCAGAGCAACACCAAGACAGAGGCGCGAGAAGCGAAGGGACAAGGTGGGCTCTCTTCGGCAGGGGCCCTGCCGGGGCAGCCTAAGTAACCCCGGCAAGGGCCTTGCCGGGGCAACTTGCCCAAACACCAGGAGAGCCGCCACCCTTGAGCCTAAGAGTTCCGACACCATCGACAACATTGGAACCAAGGCTCGGGAGGCGTCTGCATGGTGGCATGCAGATCTTTGTCAAGACCAAGGACACACAATACTAGATGAGAGCCAGAAGACGGAAACCCCGGCAAGGATCACAAGACCCCCAGCAAGACCCTTGCCAAGGACACCTGCAAGACCCGGCAAGGCCCTTGCCGGGGCCCTGGCAAGACCCTTGCCAGGGACATCTGCGGGGCCGCAGCCAGGCCCCCACCTGCCAAGGCTCCACCGCCGCTCCAACACAGCGGTCGACCCGCCAACGAGGGCGGCACCTGCATGGCGACGTTCAGCTTCCAGGCCAACTCAACAAGCACCTGCGTGGTGGCATGCAGATCTTCGTGAAGACTCTGCCACCGCACCAACTCAGCTGCTAGCCAGCCAACGTGGCGCTACACGCCTAGTCAGCCTGGGCGCGCGTCAAAGCGAGGCAAAGCGGCGGCGAACGGGACGAGCTTACTTGATGTCCCCGATAAAGTGAGAGGGCACGTCGGCAGCACATTAAATGCATTTCTCCTACGGTGCCAGATGATAGACTTGTATACAGTACAAACTTTCCACCTCCTGTGTGCCACTGTGGCGACCCCTTTGGCTATAAAAGGAGGCCCGAGGCATACTGGAGGAGGATTCGGACTTCTTGGAGCCCGCACGCTTTGTAGCTGGTCCAAGAACACCAGATAAACACAAACTAGCAGGATTAGGGTATTACGCATCACTTGCGGCCCGAACCAGGATAAATTCCCCGTGTTGATCTCCTAAACCCGCTCTTTCCATAGCCCCGCGCCCGCCAACCGTAGAAGGGATTCCCCGTGATCCCATAGGTGTCATTTCTACCGACATCTTTGGCGCGCCAGGTAGGGGGCGCAGGCTGTGAAAATCCGATTTTGGAGTGAGCTCATCAATTTCCTCATCGCGATGGCTCGAGAGAGGAAGGCGACAGCGATCAGCCATGCTTTGGTGCCATCGGCTGGGCAGAGCGGCACTGTCCGCAGCCGCAACAACCATCGGCATGGCGACCGAAAAGCTAAGTCGCGCAAAACTTTTAACATTTCCTTTTAATATAAGGTTATCCTCCTCGAAAGATCTCGCTCTTTGTATTGAAAACCTATACGCAATGGGACCCTTCCATTATTGGCAACGCCCTTGTTCTGTTTCGAGTCCGCTCAACAGTTCGAGCGGCCGCGCTAGGAATGGCAAGGTGACCTGCCCGCTGTTAGCAACGTCCTTGTTTTGTTTCAAGTCCGCTCAACAGTTCAAGCGGCCGCGCTGGGAGCGGCAAGGTGGTTTGTCCGGCAGCAAGCGCCCCCCCGGCAGGCTGCTAAGGATCCGTCCTCAAAGCGCTATAGCATGGGTTACCGTGCCGGCAAACCTATCCCACTGGGCGTAGGGTGCATGCATACAAGGAAAGATCAACACGGGAAGATAGCATGCTTCATCTTAAAGTACTGCAGAGTTATATTACATCAATTGTTGCCGCGCTTCTAACTTAAGATAAAATTGTCTTGGTCATGAACCCGCAGCGGCGATGAGAAACGGGGTGCCTAGTCCCAGCGCTGGCCCTCCACCCTCTGGACTCCGTCGACGCAGCTGATGATGGGCTCGATGCGCTCCTTGAGCGCCGCGAGGTCCACGTCCTTCGGTAGGCTCTCCAGCGCGTCGGTGAAGTCGATGTTGGGGTTCCAGTATGCCACCTTGGTGAGGACCTTGGTCAGGGTGCCCCGGCAAAGCTTCCGGGCCTCATTGGCTAGAGAGATCGCTCTGTTGGAGCGGAGCCACTCCAGGGCTCCAAGGACGCCCTCGAAGAACAGGGTCAGCCTGGCATTGGGGCTCATGTTCGGCTCCTGGGAGTACCTGACGTCCGGCAGGCCCTAGGCGGCTAGCTGCGCGGTGAGCCTCCCGCAACGTCGACGAGGCAGCTCATCCAAAGGTTTACGCCCTTCGCGTACTCCTCGTACTCGGCGGCGCCATCCCTCCGCAGCCGTTTCTCCTCCTCTAGGTCCTTGTTCAGGGTCTCCTCACGAGCCCCGGCCTCCGAACGCTTCCCCTCCAAGATGTCCGCCTTCAGCTTAAGGTCGTTGATGGAGTCGTTGGCCTAGGAGAGCTGCTTGGCCTTGTCGGAGACTGCGGCCTGGGCATCCGCCAAAGAACGGTTGGCCGTGTCCCTCTCCCTCGTCAGCTCCAAGACCACCTTCTTCAGCTCCTCCCGCTCCAGCTCTAGTTCCTTCACCCTGCCGGCATGGACCAGGGCCAGAGCATTGAGTGCCTCCTTGTGCCTCTGCTCCAGCTCCTGGGTCTGCTGCGCGACAAGCTTCTCGACCTCCTCATCCTGGCCACGGAGTGTGGCGGTGAGCGCCTCCTCACGGGCGGCAAGCTCCTCCTCCTGGGAGTTCAGCAGAGCCTGGTGCTGTTGCCGAGCGGCCGCGTCCTTGGCGGCCTGTTCGTTCGCCGCCTCCTGGGCCTTCTTGACGTCGACCTGCTTCAGGATGAGCTCCCGTTTGCACTCAGCCAGCTCGTTGTGGGCAGCCTTCAGTCCTTTCTGAGCCTCGCGGAACCAGGCCTGTGTCTGAGCGACGCGCTCCTCAAGATCCGCTTCCGCCTTGTCCACTGCCGCCATCCCGGACTTCGCCTTGTCCAGGCAGGCACAGTGGAGCGCCTGGAGCTTCCGGAAGTTGACGCTCATGGCCTGGAGAAGCTGCTCCTCTTGGGAACCGCCACCGCCGGCGCTCGGTTCGTCAACAACCTGAAGCCCGGCGGTGGCGAGCGCCTCGTCATCAAACACCTCCCCCTCGGTTGGCACCCTGGTGCTCGCCGTCCCTAGTAGATGGATGAACAGGTCGTCACCCACCTTCAAGTACATGCCCGGGGCAGGGGCTGTAGGAGAGGAAGGCTGGTCGTCAGCCCCCTCCTCCCCGGCGGGCCCCTTGCCGGCCTCCCTGGTGGCGGCCTTGCCGGCCTCTTCGGCAACGGTCTTGTCGGCTTCCCCGGCAGGGCCCTTGGCGGCCTCTTCAGTGGCGGTCTTGGCGGTCTCCTCGGCAGCGATCTTGTCGGCCTCGGCCTCAGCGTTCTTGGCAACCTCCTCGATGACGGTGTCGACATTTTCCTGGTCCCCCGAGGAAGGGTCTGGAGGCCGAGGTGGAGAATGAGACGAAGCCAAGATCAAGGTTCAAGAAGAGGAAGAATAAAAGACAGGGACAGGAGGCAGGCCACGTACCCGCGCCAAGCTGGGAAGAGGTGGTTCCCTCCCCGCCAATGTTCGTCGCCGGGATGGAGCCACTGCCACCCAAGTTCACCTCCTCCTCCTCCGTGCGTGTGGGCTCGGTGCTTGGCACCCTTGTCGAGGACACCCCTCTGGGCGGCATGGTTGATGGGGGCGGCGTGTTGGGGGTCGCCCTCAGCGGCTCCTCCTGCTGCCGCTCTCCTCCTGCGAACCCGGCAGGATCAGCACCAAGGGATCATGCCCCAACACACACCGACGGGAAGTGAGTAGTGAACTCACGCTGGGGGCTGGAGCGGGGGCTGCGTCGGGGGATGTTGTCCGGGCTGATCAACAACAACTCAGGCCTGCGCGGGGTGCTCGCCGAGGGCTTGTCGCCCGTCGAGGCCCTGGCCCTCTTCGCCACCCTCTGAGCCAATGTCGCCATGTCACTGTGAGGATAATATCATGTTAAAGAAGGATAGCACAGGCGTGGGGTCAGGAGATGATGGAGGGCGAAGTGCTTACTCGTCCTCCGCCTCCTCTCCCACTAGCCTCCTCTTCCTCTTTGGGCTAAAGGACCCGAGGTCAAAATTAACCTCCAAAGTGCCATCTGAAGGAGGAGGAGAAGGGGATGGAGTCCGACGCCGCTTGGATGCGGAGGAAGCGGCCTTCTTCTTCTTTGCTACCGCGGGTTTCACCGCCTTCTTTGCTACCGCGACCTTCGTCGCCGCGGCTCTCGTCTGGCGCACGAACTGCTCCTGGACCTGCTGCAGCTGCGTGGTCTTGCCGTCCCGGACCGGCTCGCCAGAGCTAGCCCGCCGCAGGACGCGTCTCTTCCCCGTGGCAGTGGGGCCATCAGCCTCAGCCTCTTCTTCGGCCGACTCCTCGACCACGTCTTCGGCAAGGGGGACCCCGACGCCGGTGCTGCTGGCCTCCCCAGCAGACTCCGCCCATCCGGCGAGCTCTTTCTCCTCCGCAGCCGCGCCGGCCTCATCCTCCATGGTGTCGGCGCTGCCAGCCTCCTTGGCGAGCACCGCCTCCGCCGCCCTGGCGGCGATATTGTCCAGCTCCTCCTTGGTGGTTGTCGAAGTACTCCTGCACCCGCTCAGCTTCTGGCTCGGGCCAGCTTGGGTCAAGGCTGTGCGCATTGAAGTCCGGCATCATGGCGATGATGGCGGTCTGGCGAGAGTTGTTGCTCAACGGGACCACGCCCACCGGCAACCCAAACAGAGACGCCTTGACGGCCTTGCCGGCCTTCTCGGCCCTGCTAGTCCTCTCAGCCCTGCCGTTGTCGCCTACCTTGAGCTGGAAGAGCCTCTGGCAAAAATGGGCGTGCCCCATCACCGTGAAGTTGTGCTTCAAACCGGGGCGGAGCCTCATGATGTCAGCCGCGTTTCTGTAGTCCCAGGCCAGCCCCCCTTGTTGTGCAGTGGGGCGATCCGGCGACGGATGAAATCAGCCCCAATCATGTCAAGGGTGAGCCCGGCCTCGGTGAGGCAAAGGATCCTAGTGGTGGTGACCGAGAGCTTCTTGTCGTTGGCATCGAGGTCTCTCCAGTCCTTGTGGCAGACCGGGGGACTCCGACAAACCCGGCAGAACTCCCGTGGATCCTTCTCCTCGATCCAGCACCACCGGCTCCACCACTGGTCCCACCTCTCCTTCTGTGCACCCTCCGGATAGGTGCCCTGCTCCTGAGACCTCGGGATCTAGGTGATGCAGCCGAAGATGGCGCCCCCCTGGCTGGATGCGAGGATAGAAGTAGTGGCGGAAGAGCGCCGTGCTGGGGAGCACTCCGGTGAAGCCCTTGCAAAGATGGGCAAAGAAGGCCATGCACGCCACGGCATTCGGCGTAAGATCCAAAAGACGGAAGCCGTAGGTGTGCATGACGTCGTTGAAGAAATCAGAGAAAGGGGGGCAGAGCCCGCCAAAAAAGTAGTCAAAGAAGAAGGGGTACCGATTTGGGCCGGCCTTGGCGAAATCGGCAGGGACGATGCGCGTGGCGGGGTGCCCCATCGTCTCCCTCCACCACCGTCGAGGGGAAGTAGGCGAGCTGCGTCCGCAGCACCGCCAAGTCGCTCTCCGGTGCCTCCTTCTCCCCGACGTCCTTGGTCGTCCCCTTGCCTTTCTTGGGCGCCATGGCGACTAAGGGGGGAGGGAGGATTAAGGGCAGTGAGGGCGCCGCGGCGGCGAGCAAAGGCAAGAGATTGAGGAAGAAGAAGGAAGCGACGGTTCCGAGATCGGGGAAGGCACAGTGGGTAAATGAGCAGCGCGCCTGTGGTTTCTCCTTTTTATGGGAAAGGCGCGGGCCGCCTCTTTACCATTTATCACGATGCGACACAAGCGTGCAACAACCGCCCCACGCACGACCCCCATGTCACGCATTCAACGCGGGTCGTGGGGAAGGGCAAGTGGCAAGCGATTTACTGCGGAAAAACTCTGCCAAGCGTACCCGCGCACCGTTCTGGGCCTGGCCCAATAACGCTCCGCGCTTATATGTGGCTCAGGCCCGGGGGCTCCTGTCGGTGTACAAAAGTAGGGGTCATTTTAGTACCCCTTTACTTGTGCGCGGGCAGTCTCAGACACACACCTGCGGCCACACTTGGCGGGACAGAAGAGGAAGCAAAGACACAAGACTACTAGAGCAACGCCAAGACAGAGGCGCGAGAAGTGAAGGGACAAGGTGGGCTCTCCCCGGCAGGCGCCCTGTCGGGGCAGCTTACGTAACCCCGGCAAGGGCCTTGCCGGGGCAACTTGCCCAAACACCAGCAGAGCCGCCACCCTTGAGCCTAAGAGTTCCGACACCATCGACAACATTGGAACCAAGGCTCGGGAGGCGCCTGCATGGTGGCATGCAGATCTTTGTCAAGACCAAGGACACACAATACTAGATGAGAACTAGAAGATGGAAACTCCGGTAAGATCCTTGCCGGGGACGCTCACAAGACCCCCGGCAAGACCTTTGCCGGGGACATCTACGGGGCCGCAGCCAGGCCCCCACCTGCCAAGGCTCCATCGCTGCTCCAACACAGCGGTCGACCCGCCAACGAGGCAGGCACCTGCGTGGCGACGTTTAGCTTCCAGGCCAACTCAGCAAGCACTTGCGTGGTGGCATGCAGATCTTCATGAAGACTCTGCCACCACACCAACTCAGCAGCCAGCCAGCCAGCGTGGCACTGCACGCTTAGTCAGCCTGGACGCGCGTCGAACCGAGGCGAAGCGGGGGCGAACGGGACGAGCTTCCTTGCCGTCCCTGATAAAGTGAGAGGGCACATCGGCAGCGCATTAAATGTGTTTGTCCTACGGTGCCAGATGATAGACTTGTATACGGTACAAACTTTCCACCTCATGTGTGCCATTTTGGCGACCCCTTTGGCTATAAAAGGAGGCGCGAGGCATACTGGAGGAGGATTCAGACTTCTTGGATCCCACACGCTTTGTAGCTAGTCCAAGAACACCGGATAAACACAAACTAGCAGTTGTAGGGTATTACGCATCACTTGCGGCCCGAACCTGGATAAATTCCCCGTGTTGATCTCCTAAACCCGCTCTTTCCACAGCCTCGCGCCCGCCAACCATAGAAGGGATTCCCCGTGATCCCATAGGTGTCGTTTCCACCAACAAAAGTAGTTGGTATGAGTAAATACAGTGATGCTATAGCAAAGGATTATGGACCATAGCTACGGAATTTCATCTGAGAACAGTTGCTCTTCTGCTTTAAACGTGGAGTTTGGGTTCGCTGTGGTGGTCTTCGTGCTTTGGGCACGGCAGTTGATTTACAAACTGCTCGTGTGGGGGTACTCCGAGGTGGACATGGTGCTTTGTTAACTAGAAGTGGGTTACTATCCGCTGGGGTTGGGGTTAGATGGGTTGTAGCTGGTTCTCTGCCCAATGGTGTAAGTGTGCAATCTGGAAGACTCTCGATTATGTGTGGTGGGGCTAGTTTGTGGACCAGTACAACCATGGTTCTATCTGCATCGACGGGTAGCACTGTCTTTTGTGAAGAACGGGTTTTTGCTCCCTTAGATACTGCCATCACCCCCTCCAATTCAAATGGCTGATAAACAAGAAAAGAAATTGAACATACAGACATTGTATGATAGAAAAATGTGGTATTCACATATATGTTGTCTAACCAAACATGACAGCATGACACAATTTCACATATATGATGCCTAACTAAACAGGATAGCATGACACAGTTTTAGATATATGATGGATAACTTAACAGGATATAATAGCATAATTCAACATATGATGAGTATCTAAACAGGATGACATGACAAAACTATATGATGTCTTTCCAAAATAGGTTGGGATGAAATAATTCACATAAATGTTGTCTAAGTATACAAGATGGCATGATATAATTGACATAATTGATTCATATACTAAGCAGCTGGCACTCGCATGTATGATCTCTAAACTAAGCAGATGGAATTCAATATTGTGCATATGATGTCTAAACTAAGCAACGCAAGACACCATATGCATGATATGAGAAATATAAACATTGCAACTTAGAGCATACACCTCAGGTGGGATATAGGACTGGTCATCTATCTCTAAATCCTCCTCTGAGGAGCTCCCTGTAACCATCGAGATATATGCTTCAACAGGTACCATTGCCTGCTCTGAAGACCTTGTTTTCACTCCTGATTTTTCCATAACCGGCTCAAATGGCTGATACACATGAAGAGTAGTTCAATATACACAGATTATCGACAAATGTAATACGTAATGAAAAAAGATGGCATGAGATAATTCACATATATGATGCCTGGCTACATGGCGGTGCATAATTCACATATATGATAACTGGCCGGAAAACATGGCATTGCATAATTCACATATCTGATATAGAAAACAAACATGAGGCATTCACACAAAGCATGTCTAATCTAAGCAGATGGCATGGCAATGCAAGACACCATATGCATGATATGAGCAATATAACCTTGCCAAGTTAGAGCATGCACCTCGGGGGGGGGGGGATACGACTGGTCATCTGTCTCTGAATCCTCCTCTGAGGAGCTATCTGTAACCAGCAAGAAATCTGCATCGATAGGTAACACTGACTGCTCAGAAGACCTTGTTTTCACTCCAGATTTTCCCATGACCGACTCAAATGGCTGATGCATAGGAAGAGTAGATGAATGTATAAACATTGTTGACAAATGGAATACATTATGGAAAAAAATATGGCATGATACAATTCACATATACGATGACTGGCTACACAGGATGGCATTGCATGATTCACGTATATGATGCCTGGCTAAAGAAGATGGCACTACATAATTCCCATATACTCCACTACTACAGGATGCTGCTAACGCGACACTACGATTAGAGACCCTTCAACAAAACTGTGTGTGATGCAATAATCGCAAACGATGGTGTAAAAGAACCGTAAAAAAGGTGCAAAACGTTTGCGATGGCGGAGCCATCAAACACAGTTCAGATTTTAGTTGCGTGTGCGATCCAGGGCATACGGTTCAGTCCAATGAACCATTTGCGATGAGGCGGAACAAAAGAAATGGGCAGCCTGATGAAGGCGTTTGCGATATAGAGCATACGGTTCACTCGGATGAACTGTTTGTGATTAGGCAACACAAAAGAAACGGTCAGCCAGATAAAGGTGTGTGTGATTGAGGGCATACACTTCAGAAGGATTAACTGTTTGCGATTAGGCAACAGAACAGAAACGGGTCAGCCAGATCAAAGTGTCTACGATTGATGGCATACACTTCACATGGATGAACGGTTTGCGATTAGCCACAACAAACTGAAACAGTTAGATAGATCAACGTGTGTGCGCGATGGTAATAACGAGCGCGCACGGTTGTTGGAACAAGACATGTGCTGACATTGCCTATTGTGGTGCACCCTATGGTGCAAACGCCACGTACGAGGCCGAGAAGGTGTACGTGCCCACGTTACGACTTCCGGGAATAGTGCCACACTTATAACCATCAGTAAATTTTGTGCATGTGTCCCATCAATTTTTTTAGAAGAACAGGGAGGCCGCGTCCCGTCACATTCTAAATTGCAAACCTGTTCACACCGATCAAAACCTAAACGGTTTCCCACTTAGGAGCGTATTACTACGCGGTTATAAATACTACTACTCCAAGAGGACTGCACATTCCTCCTCAACTCCTCATCCACAAAAAGTCAAAAACAAACAAGTCATTCATCATCGTTCCCTTGCGTCCGCCATGGCCAGCGTGAGTTCTGGGTCGAGAGATTGCCACCAGGGAGAGGCGAGCATGGAAGCGGAAGCACGAGAGATGTCCCGCCTCACGGTGAAACCAGCCAACATGTCCTGCCACACAGCCGTAGCAGCACAGAGGTCCTGCCGCGCCGTCGAAGCAGCACGGAAGTCCCGCCACACTGTCGATGCAGCAGACTGGTCCGGCCGCACCGCGGAAACAGAAGAGATGTCCCTCCGCCCTGCGAATGCAATTGAGATGTCCTCCCGGGCCGCGGCGGCTTGGGAAAATGTCTCGCGGGCAGGCGAGGACTCTTACAGGCGCATGCGTGCCCTCGTCCTAGGCTGATGGATCAGATCTCCAGGTGGGCGAGGTTGCAGGATGACCTGAAAGCCTCGTTTGAACAGTCTACCATCGTCATGCGGCAACTAAATGAGAGCAATGCGAAGCTCCAGGCCGAGCGCGACCTGCTGAGGGTGAAGATCGTCAGAAGTGCGGAGCAGCAGGAGCATACCACTGCCTTGTTGAAGAGGACCGGCATCATTGTCGAGAAACTTATGGACGAGAATGCCATGCTGCGCATCGAGCGCAGAAGGCTGGTGGAGGAATCCGTGGATGCTCTCGAGCAGCATCTTGAGGACAAGAAAGAGCTCATCGCCACTCGCCGCGAAGACTAGTTCCCGCGGCCTGCAGCAACGCATCAACAAAGTAGAGATCAGCAAGCCAGATCGTTGTCTTCCTTATTCTTTTGCCCTTGTATATTTCTGGCGTTGCCGCATGTGGCTTTTTTAAATTATGTTCCTAAATATGTAAGACAATTATTATCCACTGTCATCGTCCTTATATTCACCATGCTTGCTATAAGTCACAGTCGATGCTATATAGGTCCGTCGGATCTTACATCAAGATCCGTGCAAAACTTTCTTTTCAGATTTTCATTTTTCTCTCTTAAATCTCAGTCCAATGAGACATATACCCACGCCGTAGAACAGGTGCTCGGGCGCCATTAATGCGGACGTTGGGAGGGAGGTGCACGGCGGGTAGCGTTCAAAGGGCTCTCCTCTGGATGAGCACGCGCAGGGCTCTGATCGCACGCCTCCCGTAATCAAATAGCTACCCTGCACGGCACATCCTAGCGAATAAAAAAAGGGGATGCGTGGCGGCACGTAATTGGTAAGTAGAACGCCCACAGTTTCAATAATACTTGTGTTTCTGATTTGTAACGTGACAACACTTGTTGTAAAATGACTTTGTTGATTGTTAATGTGTGCGTCTTGGCAAATCGGACAGAAAAATTACCACAACATGTTGGTGCCATGTCATGACACCATGCCAAGTTTCATGATTCTCAGGCGTGTTTTGGATTTACAGGAATTAAAAATCCAAGTTTCTCAATATTTCCGGCTGAGCCACGACGCCCAGATGTTTGAATTTCATTCACATCTCTTGCATAGGACCTAGAAATTCACCCAAGGACACACATGTGGTTTTTCAAACAACTTTGGTGCACTGGAGCCTGTGCTTGTAGTTCAAATTTGAATTATGCACATTAAATGCGCAGAAACTCAATTAATGCATAAAAATGCCAAATGAACCCGGAATAATTCAAAAATTTAGCACGATACTTCTATTTAGCCTAATCTACCTGTGTAAAAAAATTAAGGCGGGAGAAGGCAGTGTACGTATGTCGTTTCGCACACGGAGGTGACACGTTCCCTCTCAGAACCACGAGCCTTCTTGAGGGAAGCTCGGGTTTGCAAGAAGCTTACACAAAAGCTTGTGCCAATTCGGCCAAAAAAATTACCGTAGCATGTTGGTGCCATGTTATGACACCATGCCAAGTTTCATGATTTTCAGGCATGTTTTAGATTTACAGGAATTAAAAAACCAAGTTTCTCAATCTTTCTAGGCGAGCCACGACGCCCAGATGTTTGAATTTCATTCCCATCTCTTGCATAGCACCTAGAAATTCACCCATGGACACACATGTGGTTTTTCAAACAACTTTGGTGCATTGGAGCCTATGCTTGTAGTTCAAAGTTGAATTATGCACATTAAATGCGCATAAACTCAATTAATGTACAATAAAGGCCAAACGAACCCGGAATAATTCCAAAATTTAGCATGATACTTCTATTTGGTCTAATCTGCCTGTGTAAAAAAAATTAAGGCGAGAGAAGGCAGTGTACGTATGTCGTTTCGCACACAGAGGTGGCACGTTCCCTCTCGGAACCACGAGCCTTCTTGAGGGAAGCTCCAGTTTGCAAGAAGCTTACACCAAAGCTTGTCCCAATTCGGCGAAAAATTTACCGCAGCATGTTGGTGCCATGTCATGACACCAAGCCAAGTTTCATGCTTTTCAGGCGTGTTTTGGATTTACAAGAATTAAAAAACCAAGTTTCTCAATCTTTCCGGGCGAGCCACGACGCCCAGATGTTTGAATTTCATTCCCATCTCTTGCATGGGACTTATAAATTCACCCAAGGATACACATATGATTTTTCAAACAACTTTGGTGCACTGGAGCCTGTGCTTGTAGTTCAAATTTGAATTATGCACATTAAATGCCAGAAACTCAATTAATGCATAAAATTGCCAAACGAACCAAAAATAATTCCAAAATTTAGCACGATACTTCTAATTGGTCTAATCTGCATGTGTAAAAAAATTAAGGCGGGAGATGGCAGTATACGTATCTCGTTTCGCACGCGGAGGTGACACGTTCCCTCTCGGAACCACGAGCCTTGTTGAGGGAAGCTCCGGTTTGCAAGAAGCTTACACCAAAGCTTGTCCAAATTCAGCCAAATTTTTTTACCGCAGCATGTTGGTGCCATGTCATGACACCATGCCAAGTTTCATGATTTTCAGGCGTGTTTTGGATTTACAGGAATTAAAAAACCAAGTTTCTCAATCTTTCCGGCTGAGCCACGACGCCGAGATGTTTGAATTTCACTCCCATCTCTTGCATGGGACCTAGAAATTCGCCCAAGGACACATGATGTCTACTACACAACCTTCTTCTCATAGACGTTGTTGGGCCTCCAAGTGCAGAGGTTTGTAGGACAGTAGCAAATTTCCCTCATGTGGACGACCTAAGGTTTATCAATCCGTGGGAGGCGTAGGATGAAGATAGTCTCTCTCAAACAACCCTACAACCAAATAGCAAAGAGTCTCTTGTGTCCCCAATACACCCAATACAATGGTAAATTGTATAGGTGCACTAGTTCGGCAAAGAGATGGTGATACAAGTGCAATATGGATGGTAGATATAGGTTTTTCTAATTTGAAAATATAAAAACAGCAAGGTAACTAATGATAAAAGTAAGCACAAACGGTATTGCAATGCTTCGAAACAAGGCCTAGGGTTCATACTTTCACTAGTGCAAGTTCTCTCAACAAGGATAACATAATTAGATCATATAACTGTCCCTCAACATGCAACAAAGCCACTCCAAAGTCACTAATAGCGGAGAACAAAACGAAGAGGTTATTGTAGGGTACGAAACCACCTCAAAGTTATTCTTCCCGATCAATCCATTGGGCTATTCCTATAAGTGTCACAAACAGCCCTAGAGTTTGTAGTAAAATAACACCTTAAGACACAAATCAACCAAAACCCAAATGTCACCAAGATACTCCAATGTCACCTCAAGTATCCGTGGGTATGATTATACGATTGTTGGGGAACGTAGTAATTTCAAAAAATTCCTACGCACACGCAAGATCATGGTGATGCATAGCAACGAGAGGGGAGAGTGTTGTCCACGTACCCTCGTAGACCGAAAGCGGAAGCATTAACACAACGCGGTTGATGTAGTCGTACGTCTTCATGATCCGACCGATCAAGTACCGAACGGACGACACCTCCGACTTCAGCACACGTTCAGCTCGATGACGTCCCTCGAACTCCGATCCAGCCGAGTGTTGAGGGAGAGTTTCGTCAGCACCATGGTGTGGTGACGATGATGATGTTCTACCGACGCAGGGCTTCGCCTACGCACCGCTACAATATTATCGAGGTGTAATATGGTGGAGGGGGGCACCGCACACGGCTAAGAGATCAATGATCAATTGTGTGTCTCTATGGGGTGCCCCCCTGCCCCCGTATATAAAGGAGCAAGAGAGAGGCCGCCGGCCAAGGAGGAGGGCGCGCCAAGGGGGGAGTCCTACTCCCACCGGGAGTAGGACTCCTCCTTTCCTTGTTGGAATAGGAGAAGGGAAGGGAGAAGGAGAAAGAAGGAAGGGGGCGCCCCCCTCCCTAGTCCAATTCGGACTAGTCCATGGGGAGGGGTGCGGCCACCCTTTGGGGCCTTTCTCTCCTTTCCCGTATGGCCCATTAAGGCCCAATACGAATTCCCGTAACTCTCCGGTACTCCGAAAAATACCCGAATCCGTCGGAACCTTTCCGAAGTCCAAATATAGTCGTCCAATATATCGATCTTTACGTCTCGGCCATTTCAAGACTCCTCGTCATGTCCCCGATCTCATCCGGGACTCCGAACTCCTTCAGTACATCAAAACACACAAACTCGTAGTATAACCGTCATCGTAACGTTAAGCATGCGGACCCTACGGGTTCGAGAACTATGTAGACATGACCGAGACACCTCTCCGGTCAATAACCAATAGCGGAACCTGGATGCTCATATTGGCTCCGACATATTCTACGAAGATCTTTATCGGTTAGACCGCATAACAACATACGTTGTTCCCTTTGTCATCGGTATGTTACTTGCCCGAGATTCGATCGTCGGTATCTCGATACCTAGTTCAATCTTGTTACCGGCAAGTCTCTTTACTCGTTCCGTAATACATCATCCCGCAACTAACTCATAGTTACAATGCTTGCAAGGCTTATAGTGATGTGTATTACTGAGTGGGCCCAGAGATACCTCTCCGACAATCGGAGTGACAAATCCTAATCTCAAAATACGCCAACCCAACAAGTACCTTTGGAGCACCTGTAGAGCACCTTTATAATCACCCAGTTACGTTGTGACGTTTGGTAGCACACAAAGTGTTCCTCCGGTAAACGGGAGTTGCATAATCTCATAGTCATAGGAACATGTATAAGTCATGAAGAAAGCAATAGCAACATACTAAACGATCGAGTGCTAAGCTAACGGAATGGGTCAAGTCAATCACATCATTCTCCTAATGATGTGATCCCGTTAATCAAATGACAACTCATGTCTATGGCTAGGAATCATAACCATCTTTGATCAACGAGCTAGTCAAGTAGAGGCATACTAGTGACACTCTGTTTGTCTATGTATTCACACATGTATCAAGTTTCCAGTTAATACAATTCTAGCATGAATAATAAACATTTATCATGATATAAGGAAATAAATAATAACTTTATTATTGCCTCTAGGGCATATTTCCTTC
Organism: Triticum aestivum; assembly: GCF_018294505.1. Classification (NCBI taxonomy): domain Eukaryota; kingdom Viridiplantae; phylum Streptophyta; class Magnoliopsida; order Poales; family Poaceae; genus Triticum; species Triticum aestivum. Next base: position 205,188,942 of record NC_057811.1, on the reverse strand, counting down.
AGTCTCCCACTTGCACTAGAGTCAATAATCTAGTTCACATCGCCATGTGATTTAACATCAATAGTTCACATCACCATGTGATTAACACCCATAGTTCACATCGTCATGTGACCAACACCCAAAGGGTTTACTAGAGTCAGTAATCTAGTTCACATCGCTTATGTGATTAACACCCAAAGAGTACTAAGGTGTGATCATGTTTTGCTTGTGAGATAATTTTAGTCAACGGGTCTGTCACATTCAGATCCGTAAGTATTTTGCAAATTTCTATGTCTACAATGCTCTGCACGGAGCTACTCTAGCTAATTGCTCCCTCTTTCAATATGTATCTAGACCGAGACTTAGAGTCATCTAGATTAGTGTCAAAACTTGCATCGACGTAACCCTTTACGATGAACCTTTTGTCACTTCCATAATCGAGAAACATATCCTTATTCCAGTAAGGATAATTTTGACCGCTGTCCAGTGATCTACTCCTAGATCACTATTGTACTCCCTTGCCAAAATCAGTGTAGGGTATACAATAGATCTGGTACACAGCATGGCATACTTTATAGAACCTATGGCCGAGGCATAGGGAATGACTTTCATTCTTTTTCTATCTTCTGCCGTGGTCGGGCTTTGAGTCTTACTCAATTTCACACCTTGTAACACAGGCAAGAAACTCTTTCTTTGACTGTTCCATTTTGAACTACTTCAAAATCTTGTTAAGGTATGTACTCATTGAAAAAACTTATCAAGCGTCTTGATCTATCTCTATAGATCTTGATGCTCAATATGTAAGCAGCTTCACCGAGGTCTTTCTTTGAAAAACTCCTTTCAAACACTCCTTTATGCTTTGCAGAATAATTCTACATTATTTCCGATCAACAATATGTCATTCACATATACTTATCAGAAATGCTGTAGTGCTCCCACTCACTTTCTTGTAAATACAGGCTTCACCGCAAGTCTGTATAAAACTATATGCTTTGATCAACTTATCAAAGCGTATATTCCAACTCCGAGATGCTTGCACCAGTCCATAGATGGATCGCTGGAGTTTGCATATTTTGTTAGCACCTTTAGGATTGACAAAACCTTCTGGTTGCATCATATACAACTCTTCTTTAATGAATCCATTAAGGAATGCAGTTTTGTTTATCCATTTGCCAGATTTCATAAAATGCGGCAATTGCTAACATGATTCGGACAGACTTAAGCATCGCTGCGAGTGAGAAAATCTCATCGTATTCAACACTTTGAACTTTGTCAAAAACCTTTTTCGACAAGTCTAGCTTTGTAGATAGTAACACTACTATCAGCGTCCGTCTTCCTCTTGAAGATCCATTTATTTTATGGCTCGCCGATCATTGGGCAAGTCAATCAAAGTCCATACTTTGTTCTCATACATGGATCCCATCTCAGATTTCATGGCCTCAAGCCATTTTGCGGAATCTGGGCTCACCATCGCTTCTTCATAGTTCGTAGGTTCGTCATGGTCTAGTAACATAACCTCCAGAACAGGATTACCGTACCACTCTGGTGCGGATCTTACTCTGGTTGACCTACGAGGTTCAGTAACAACTTGATCTGAAGTTTCATGATCATCATCATTAACTTCCTCACTAATTGGTGTAGGTGTCACAGGAACCGGTTTCTGTGATGAACTACTTTCCAATAAGCGATGAGGTACAGTTACCTCATCAAGTTCTACTTTCCTCCCACTCACTTATTTCGAGAGAAACTCCTTCTCTAGAAAGGATCCATTCTTAGCAACGAATGTCTTGCCTTCGGATCTGTGATAGAAGGTGTACCCAACTGTCTCCTTTGGGTATCCTATGAAGACACATTTCTCCGATTTGGGTTTGAGCTTATCAGGATGAAACCTTTTCACATAAGCATCGCAACCCCAAACTTTAAGAAACGACAACTTTGGTTTCTTGCCAAACCATAGTTCATAAGATGTCGTCTCAACGGATTTAGATGGTATCCTATTTAACGTGAATGCAGCTGTCTCTAATGCATAACCCCAAAATGATAGTGGTAGATCGGTAAGAGACATCATATATCGCACCATATCTAATAAAGTACGGTTACGATGTTCGGACACACCATTACACCGTGGTGTTCCTGGTGGCATGAGTAGTGAAACTATTTCACATTGTTTTAACTGAAGGCCAAACTCGTAACTCAAATACTCTTCTCCACGATCAGATCGTAGAAACATTATTTTCTTGTTACGATGATATTCCGCTTCACTCTGAAATTATATGAAGTTTTCAAATGTTTCAGACTTCTGATTCATTAAGTAGATATACCCATATCTGCTCAAATCATCTGTGAAGGTCAGAAAATAATGATACCTGCTATGAGCCTTAATATTCATCGGACCACATACATCTGTATGTATGATTTCCAACAAATCTGTTGCTCTCTCCATAGTTCCGGAGAACGGCGTTTTAGTCATCTTGCCCATGAGGCACGGTTCGCAAGCATCAAGTGATTCATAATCAAGTGATTCCAAAATCCCATCAGTATGGAGTTTCTTCATGCTCTTTACACCAATATGACCTAAACGGCAGTGCCACAAATAAGTTGCACTATCATTATTAACTTTGCATCTTTTGGCTTCATTATTATGAATATGTGTATCACTACGATCGAGATCCAACAAACCATTTTATTGGGTGTATGACCATAGAAGGTTTTATTCATGTAAACAGAACAACAATTATTCTCTAATTTAAATGAATAACCGTATTGCAACAGACATGATCAAATCATATTCATGCTCAACGCAAACACCAAATAACACTTATTTATGTTCAACACTAATCCCGAAAGTATAGGGAGTGTGCAATGATGATCATATCAATCTTGGAACCACTTCCAATACACATCGTCACTTCATCCTTAACTAGTTTCTGTTCATTATGCAACTCCCGTTTCGAGTTACTACTCTTTAGCAACTGAACCAGTATCAAATACCGAGGGGTGGCTATGAACACTAGTAAAATACTCATCAATAATCTGTATATCAAATATACCTTTGTTCACTTTGCCATCCTTCTTATCCACCAAATACTTGGGGTAGTTCCGCTTCCAGTGACCAGTCCCTTTGCAGTAGAAGCACTTAGTCTCAGGCTTAGGACCAGACTTAGGCTTCTTCACTTGAGCAGCAACTTGCTTGCCGTTCTTCTTGAAGTTCCCCTTCTTCCCTTTGCCCTTTTCTTGAAACTAGTGGTCTCGTCAACCATCAACACTTGATGTTTTTCTTGATTTCTACCTTCGTCGATTTCAGCATCACGAAGAGCTCGGGAATTACTTTCGTCATCCCTTGCATACTATAGTTCATCACGAAGTTCTACTAACTTGGTGATGGTGACTAGAGAATTCTGTCAATCACTATTTTATCTGGAAGATTAACTCCCACTTGATTCAAGCGATTGTAGTACCCAGACAATCTGAGCACATGCTCACTGCTTGAGCTATTCTCCTCCATCTTTTAGCTATAGAACTTGTTGGAGACTTCATATCTCTCAACTCGGGTATTTGCTTGAAATATTAACTTCAACTCCTGGAACATCTCATATGGTCCATGACGTTCAAAACGTCTTTGAAGTCCCGATTCTAAGCCGTTAAGCATGGTGCACTAAACTATCAAGTAGTCATCATATTGAGCTAGCCAAACGTTCATAACGTCTGCATCTGCTCCTGCAATAGGTCTGTCACCTAGCGGTGCATCAAGGACATAATTCTTCTGTGCAGCAATGAGGATAATCCTCAGATCACGGATCCAATCCGCATCTTTGCTACTAACATCTTTCAACATAATTTTTCTCTAGGAACATATCAAAAATAAACACAGGGAAGCAACAACGCGAGCTATTGATCTACAACATAATTTGCAAAATACTATCAGGACTAAGTTCATGATAAATTTAAGTTCAATTAATCATATTACTTAAGAACTCCCACTTAGATAGACATCCCTCTAATCCTCTAAGTGATCACGTGATCCATATCAACTAAACCATGTCCGATCATCACGTGAGATGGAGTAGTTTCAATGGTGAACATCACTATGTTGATCATATCTACTATATGATTCACGCTCGACCTTTCGGTCTCAGTGTTCCGAGGCCATATCTGCATATGCTAGGCTCGTCAAGTTTAACCTGAGTATTCCGCGTGTGCAACTGTTTTGCACCCGTTGTATTTGAACGTAGAGCCTATCACACCCGATCATCACGTGGTGTCTCAGCACGAAGAACTTTCGCAACGGTGCATACTCAGGGAGAACACTTTTATCTTGAAATTTTAGTGAGAGATCATCTTATAATGCTACCGTCAATCAAAGCAAGATAAGATGCATAAAAGATAAACATCACATGCAATCAATATAAGTGATATGATATGGCCATCATCATCTTGTGCTTGTGATCTCCATCTCCGAAGCACCGTCATGATCACCATCGTCACCGGCGCGACACCTTGATCTCCATCGTAGCATCGTTGTCGTCTCGCCAACTATTGCTTTTACGACTATCGCTACCGCTTAGTGATAAAGTAAAACAATTACATGGCGATTGCATTGCATACAATAAAGCGACAACCATATGGCTCCTGCCAGTTGCCGATAACTCGGTTACAAAACATGATCATCTCATACAATAAAATATAGCATCATGTCTTGACCATATCACATCACAACATGCCCTGCAAAAACAAGTTAGACGTCCTCTACTTTGTTGTTGCAAGTTTTACGTGGCTGCTACGGGCTTAGCAAGAACCGTTCTTACCTACGCATCAAAACCACAACGATAGTTTGTCAAGTTGGTGCTGTTTTAACCTTCGCAAGGACCGGGCGTAGCCACACTCGGTTCAACTAAAGTGAGAGAGACAGACACCCGCCAGTCACCTTTAAGCAACGAGTGCTCGCAACGGTGAAACCAGTCTCGCGTAAGCGTACGCGTAATGTCGGTCCGGGCCGCTTCATCTCACAATACCGCTGAACCAAAATATGACATGCTGGTAAGCAGTATGACTTATATCGCCCACAACTCACTTGTGTTCTACTCGTGCATATAACATCAACGCATAAAACCAGCTCTGATACCACTGTTGGGGAACGTAGTAATTTCAAAAAAATTCCTACGCACACGCAAGATCATGGTGATGCATAGCAACGAGAGGGGAGAGTGTTGTCCACGTACCCTCGTAGACCGAAAGCGGAAGCGTTAACACAACGCGGTTGATGTAGTCGTACGTCTTCACGATCCGACCGATCAAGTACCGAACGCACGGCACCTCCGAGTTCAGCACACGTTCAGCTCGATGACGTCCCTCGAACTCCGATCCAGCCGAGTGTTGAGGGAGAGTTTCGTCAGCACGACGGCATGGTGACGATGATGATGTTCTACCGACGCAGGGCTTCGCCTAAGCACTGCTACAATATTATCGAGGTGTAATATGGCGGAGGGGGGCACCGCACACGGCTAAGAGATCGATGATCAATTGTGTGTCTCTATGGGGTGCCCCCCTGCCCCCATATATAAAGGAGCAAGGGAGAGGCCGCCGGCCAAGGAGGAGGGCGCGCCAAGGGGGGAGTCCTACTCCCACCGGGAGTAGGACTCCTCCTTTCCTTGTTGGAATATGAGAAGGGAAGGGAGAAGGAGAAAGAAGGAAGGGGGCGCCCCCTCCCTATTCCAATTCGGACTAGTCCATGGGGAGGGGTGCGGCCACCCTTTGGGGCCTTTCTCTCCTTTCTCGTATGGCCCATTAAGGCCCAATACGAATTCCCGTAACTCTCCGGTACTCCGAAAAATACCCGAATCACTCGGAACCTTTCCGAAGTCCGAATATAGTTGTCCAATATATCGATCTTTACGTCTCGGCCATTTCGAGACTCCTCGTCATGTCCCCGATCTCATCCGGGACTCCGAACTCCTTTGGTACATCAAAACACATAAACTCATAATATAACCGTCATCGTAACGTTAAGCGTGCGGACCCTACGGGTTCGAGAACTATGTAGACATGACCGAGACACCTCTCCGGTCAATAACCAATAGCGGAACCTGGATGCTCATATTGGCTCCCACATATTCTACGAAGATCTTTATCGGTCAGACCGCATAACAACATACGTTGTTCCCTTTGTCATCGGTATGTTACTTGCCCGAGATTCGATCGTCGGTATCTCGATACCTAGTTCAATCTCGTTACCGGCAAGTCTCTTTACTCGTTCCGTAATACATCATCCCGCAACTAACTCATTAGTTACAATGCTTGCAAGGCTTATAGTGATGTGCATTACTGAGTGGGCCCAGAGATACCTCTCCGACAATCGGAGTGACAAATCCTAATCTCGAAATACGCCAACCCAACAAGTACCTTTGGAGACACCTGTAGAGCACCTTTATAATCACCCAGTTACGTTGTGACGTTTGGTAGCACACAAAGTGTTCCTCCGGTAAACGGGAGTTGCATAATCTCATAGTCATAGGAACATGTATAAGTCATGAAGAAAGCAATCGCAACATACTAAACGATCGAGTGCTAAGCTAACAGAATGGGTCAAGTCAATCACATCATTCTCCTAATGATGTGATCCCATTAATCAAATGACAACTCATGTCTATGGCTAGGAAACATAACCATCTTTGATCAACGAGCTAGTCAAGTAGAGGCATACTAGTGACACTCTGTTTGTCTATGTATTCACACATGTATCAAGTTTCCAGTTAATACAATTCTAGCATGAATAATAAACATTTATCATGATATAAGAAAATAAATAATAACTTTATTATTGCCTCTAGGGCATATTTCCTTCAACGATATGCATCACACAATCTCAGATTCATCTATTCAACCAACACAAAGAACTTCAAAGAGTGCCCCAAAGTTTCTACCGGAGAGTCAAGACGAAAATGTGTGCCCACCCCTATGCATAGATTCCCAAGGTCACGGAACCCGCAAGTTGATCACCAAAACATACATCAAGTGAATCAATAGAATACCCCATTGTCACCATGGGTATCCCACGCAAGACATACATCAAGTGTTCTCAAATCCTTAAAGACTCAACCCGATAAGATAACTTCAAAGGGAAAACTCAATCAATTACAAGAAGGTAGAGGGGGAGAAACATCATAAGATCCAACTATAGTAGCAAAGCTCGCGGTACATCAAGATCGTGCCAAATCAAGAACATAAGAGAGAGAGAGAGAGATCAAACACATAGCTACTGGTACATACCCTCAGCCCCGAGGGTGAACTACTCCCTCCTCGTCATGGAGAGCACCGGGATGATGAAGATCGCCACTGGTGATGATTCCCCCCTCCGGCAGGATGCCGGAACAGGGTCCCGATTGGTTTTTGGTGGCTACAGAGGCTTGCGGCGGTGGAACTCCCGATCTAGGTTTCTTTTCGAGGGTTTCTGTATTTATAGGAATTTTTGGCGTCGGTCTCACGTCAGGGGGGTCTCCGAGTCATCCACGAGGCAGGGGGCGCTCCCAGGGGGGTAGGGCGCGCCCTCCACCCTCGTGGATGGCTCGGGACTCTTCTGGCCCAACTCTTCTACACCGGGGGCTTCTTTTGGTGCATGAAAAATCATAAAAAATTGGCACGTCAATTGGACTCCGTTTGGTATTCCTTTTCTGTAAAACCCAAAAACAAGGAAAAAACAGAAACTGGCACTGGGCTCTAGGTTAATAGGTTAGTCCTAAAAATAATATAAAATAGCATATAAATGCATATAAAACATCCTAGATGGATGATATAATAGCATGGAACAATAAAAAAATTATAGATACGTTGGAGACGTATCAAGACACGTGTGATTTTTCAAACAACTTTGGTGCACTGGAGCCTGTGCTTTCAGTTCAAATTTGAATTATGCACATTAAATGCCTAGAAAGTCAATTAATGCATAAAATGCCAAACGAACCCGGAATAATTCCAAAATTTAGCACGGTACTTCTATTTGGTCTAATCAGCCCGTGTAAAAAACTCAAGGCAGGAGAAGGCAGTATACGTAAGTCTTTTCGCATACGGAGGTGACACGTTCCCTCTCGGAACCACGAGCCTTCTTGAGGGAAGCTCCCGTTTGCAAGAAGCTTACTCCAAAGCTTGTCCCAACTCGGCCAAAAAAATTACCGCAACATGTTGGGGCCATGTCATGACACCATGCCAAGTTTCATGATTTTCAGGCATGTTTTCGATTTACAGGAATTAAAAAACCAAGTTTCTCAATCTTTTCGGCCGAGCCACGACGCCCAGATCTTTGAATTTCACTCCCATCTCTTGCATGGGACCTAGAAATTCACCCAAGGACACACATGTGAGTTTTCAAACAACTTTGGTGCACTGGAGCCTGTGCCTGTAGTTCAAATTTGAATTATGCACATTAAATGCGCAGAAACTCAATTAATGTATAAAAAGGCCAAACGAACACGGAATAATTCCAAAATTTAGCACGTTACTTCTATTTGGTCTAATCTTCCTGTGTAAAAAAATTAAGGCGGGAGAAGGCAGTGTACGTATGTCGTTTCGCACACGGAGGTGACACCTTCCCTCTCGGAACCACGAGCCTTCTTGAGGGAAGCTCCCGTTTGCAAGAAGCTTACACCAAAGCTTGTCCCAACTCGGCCAAAAAAATTACCGCAGCATGTTGGTGCCATGTCATGACACCATGCCAAGTTTCATGATTTTCAGGCATGTTTTGGATTTACAGGAATTAAAAAACCAAGTTTCTCAATCTTTCCTGCCGAGCCACGACGCCAAGATGTTTGAATTTCACTCCCATCTCTTGCATGGGACCTAGAAATTCACCCAAGGACACACATGTGATTTTTCAAACAACTTTGGTGCACTGGAGCATGTGCTTGTAGTTCAAATTTGAATTATGCACATTAATTGCCCAGAAACTCAATTAATGTATAAAAAGGCCAAACGAACACGGAATAATTACAAAATTTAGCACATTACTTCTATTTGGTCTAATTTCCCTGTGTAAAAAAATTAAGGCGGGAGAAGGCAGTGTACGTATGTCGTTTCGCACACGCAGGTGACACGTTCCCTCTTGGAACCACGAGCCTTCTTGAGGGAAGCTCCCGTTTGCAAGAAGCTTACACCAAACCTTGTCCCAATTCGGCCAAAAAAATTACCGTAGCATGTTGGTGCCATGTCATGACACCATGCCAGGTTTCATCATTTTCAGGCGTGTTTTGGATTTACATGAATTAAAAAACCAAGTTTCTCAATCTTTCCGGCCGAGCCACGACGACCGGATGTTTGAATTTCACTCCCATCTCTTGCATGGGACCTAGAAATTGACCCAAGGACACACATGTGGGTTTTCAAACAACTTTGGTGCACTGGAGCATGTGCTTGTAGTTCAAATTTGAATTATGCACATTAAATGCCCAGAAACTCAATTAATGCGTAAAAAAGGCCAAACAAACACGGAATAATTCCAAAATTTAGCACGATACTTCTATTTGGTCTAATCTGCCAGTGTACAAAAATTCGTTTCGCACACGGAGGTCACACGTTCCCTCTCGGAACCAAGAACCTTCTTGAGGGAAGCTCCGGTTTGCAAGAAGCTTACACCAAAGCTTGTCCCAATTCAGCCAAAAAATTTACTGTGGCATGTTGGTGCCATGTCATGACACCATGCCAAGTTTCATGATTTTCAGCCGTGTTTTGAATTTACAGGAATTAAAAAACCAAGTTTCTCAATCATTCCGGCCGAGCCACGACACCCAGATGTTTGAATTTTATTCCCATTTCTTGCATGGGACCTATAAATTCACCCAAAGACACACATGTGATTTTTCAGCAAACTTTGGTGCATTGGAGCATGAGCTTGTAGTTCACTTTTGAATTATGCACATTAAATGTCTAGAAACTCAATTAATGCATAAAAATGCCAAACGAACCCGGAATAGTTCCAAATTTAAACACGACACTCATGTACTAGTTGCTTGTTCACTGTACATAAATGTTCTAGCAATTCAAACACCATCCTTTCCCTCCGTAACACCATTTTCTCTTTCAAAACATAATGAAAAAATCAGGTATACCACAAACAATTTACTAGAAAGAATCATGTGGGATGCGATATAAAATATCTTGGCGCACCGTCTTGTCTGGCTTACGCAGGAAGCTTCGTCGTCTACAGTCCACCGCCCCTGCTTGAACCACACTTGCCCGCCAGTTTCTCGCGGCACCGAGGGAAATTTTTTTGCCACCGCGGAAATAGCTATCTCCCCGCCCCTCCCTCCTACCAAAAGCCACATTTCCACTGTTCCTCCTTGCTTTCCAAGTTCAAACCTTCACTGCTTCCTACTGGCAGCTCAGCCTCCTCGCCGCCTAACCTTCTTCTTGCAGCGCCGCCTCCTCACTGGCGACCCTTCTTCTTGCAGCGCCGCCTCCTCGCCAGCGACCCTTCTTCTTGCTGCGCGGCCTCCTCGCCGCCGACCCTTCTTCTTGCCGCGCGGGTTTGTCGATATGGTCAGGTAATCTACACCCCACCCACACCATCCTCCTCCTTTCCTGTCTCACATGCCTCGACCAACGGAGCGACACCTTCCACCGAAATCACTGCCCCCCTCCTCCAATTAAGCGCCGCCCACAGCCATTTTACACGCAGTATAACATGGAGCTGAGTAGCATGCGGCCGCACGCACGAGCGAGATCGCTATGGCTGCCATGCGTGTCGACCGCCAGATCTTGGAGGAGCACCTCATCTTCAAGGCCAATGTCGACACTGCCACGCGGTTGTCTACTTTAAATTATAGTTTGTGATGTTTTCTCGAGGCCACCGCTAGTGCCTTCTAGTGATTTGTCCTCTGTAATGTTAATATGCAATCTGATGTTCAGTTAACAGTTAGGTCCTCTGAAATGTAATGTTCAGTTAACACGTTGGTCCAACAATTGCTACATTTCATAGTACTGTTCTCAAGCATTCTTTGTTTTGTTAACTGTCTTATCTTCTAGTACATGTTTCTATTCTTCAATGTCATGCTCAGTTAACTATTTTGGCTCATTTGGTCTGTTGTCAATTTATCTGTTTGGTTCAGTTCTGCAATTTGATTTTCATTTGCTGTGGGTACAATTTTGTACTGTTATGCATGTGACACCAATCGAATTTGGCTGTACTCAATACATATTCTACTGATAGTATGGAAACTCTCAGTTAACCTGATCAAGATCTTCCTTATGTGTGTTGCAGGGAAACAATGGGAGACACTGCGGTTTACCATCGAGGTTTGTTCATGCAGGGTCCTTTGGTATAGCACATTATTGTGCAGTTGCAGGAATCATTCTAATATTTAGGTTTCTTACAATTTGGTCTTGCACATGTAGGTCCTGCTGTCAGAGGCTTAGACCCACTGTTCGACCCATTTTGCATATGGGGAAATGAGATGTCCATGAATATCAGTCAAGTCAAGACACTCAGAAAGATTGTTAGGATAAAGAAACTTGCAATGAATAACAGCAAGATCTTTGTTTGCACAATGAAGAAGACATCAGTCAGCTATAGGATGGTACCAACTCTTTTACCTTTTTTTTACCCCTTGTGCCATTTCAAAATTTACAACAACGATTTATGCATAGCTTTGTTTTGAGTACTTTTGAAAGCAGTTCACCGATGATTACCTCTCAAACCACTTGCATGGTCAAGAGGCGAGGAAGGTATTCATTCAACACCCATGGTACAATATTGAAGTCTTGCTGAAGAGGACGAAGGTTGGGCGGGCAATTATCCATAGCCACTGGCCTAAAGTTGCAAGGACATTCAACATCACTGAAGGCTCAATATTTGCCTTCCGCTTCTGCAGTTTCCCAGATGAGATTCATCTGTCTATTTATCGTGTATGATGCTACTTTCCAAAGGTTTTTGATGCTGCATGTGAAACTCGGTGCTGTTGTGTAATGGCGTAACTGAGTACCGAAGCTATCTGATGTAATTCGATTATGAAATCCTGGTTGCTTTTATACGAATATGAAATATCTGGCGTGTTTTATAAGAAATATCAGTTTGATTAGTACATGGGTTATCAATAATAGGCTAATTACCCTGCTTATTGGGGTTTTCTATTGCAGATGGTTACTCAGACAACACCGCACGGTTTCTAGAAAGTAGGCGTGTTTGATCAACTAACAATCACACACGGCTTCCGGCGGCGAACTGTTTGCATTAGGCCACCTTGCACAAACGTTTCCACACAAAGAACTGTGTGTGGTATACATACCTACGGACATGTTTTTCTAGGATTCACCGTGTGGGATGTAGATACCTACGGAAATGATTTTCTGGGATTCACCGTGTCAGATGTACATACCTACGGAAATGATTTTCTGGGATTCACCGTGTGGGATGTACATACCTATGGAAATGATTGGGTTTCGATGCCTCACCCGATCGCACACGGCCCCAGCCTGGGTCCCAGGAGGGCCTATCCCCGACAATTTCTGGGTCGTGTGGGAAGGACACACTATCGCACACACTCACTTGGCGACGATTCCAAATGCCGTCGCAAAAAGGGGTTAAAAATCGTTTGTTTAGCACGTCGATGTACCAGTGCTCCCTCCGTTCCTAAATATTTGTCTTTTTAGAGATTTCAAATGGACTACCACATACGGATGTATATAGACACATTTTAGAGTGTGGATTCACTCATTGTGCTCCGTATGTAGTCACTTGTTGAAATCTCTAAAAAGACAAATATTTAGGAACGGTGGGAGTATGATATAGAAACCAAACAGTTGGCATTCACACAAAGCAAATCTAAACTAAGCTGATGACATATAAGATGTACTCCCTCTGTTCCTTTATGTTAGGTGCATTATTTCCAGCTCGGTGACCAAGGCAGCAATTTTTGGAGCCTCCGGGACAATACTACCCCTGATATTAGTTTAGCATTAGAAATCAATTACGTGAGCCTCCACTGATTTGACCGCCGCATGCAGATATGCTGCCGGCCTTGCATGGCACATGCAATCGGCGTATCCCAACAAATCAGGGATGGGAATAAGTGTCTTTCCTTGTATACGAAAATGGATACCCATGTACGTGCGCAGCCATCAGGAAAAGGGAGGGAAGTGGCTTGGCGCCAACTGAATGAAGATTTTAAATTATGTTTTCATGTACAAAATGAGTCGACTCCCGCTGGTTCTTTTCATTTCCCCCTTCTTCCAGTACGTGGCCACCAAAAAAATGGTTGATCTAGACTTGCATCCAGCACCTAATTGAGATTCACTTGAGGAGAACGACGACAACGCCTTTGATCTTGGATACGACTACGACTGGCTAGCTTCCGATGACTCCGACGACGGTATGTTCTTGTGCAATCTCACCTTTTTGCAGTATCAGCGGGATAATTTTTCACTGTGGGCTCCGTGCAGAAGTTGAGCATGGGCTCCATGACGGCAACGGACGGCAGCATGATCGACTTAATGCCAGCAACGAAGCCGATGATGAGGCGGACCTCCTTGAACACACGCGAGGTGCTTCTGCCGAGCACGGGCAAGTTGACGTATGCACGCCGGCGGAAGATGCGGGGGTGCGCGGAACGCGCCGGCGGGTGCGGGCGCGGGCGCGGACGCAGGCATGAGCACGGCCAGCGTGGCGGTGGTCGCGGACGCGGGCGAGGCCAATGTGCCGACGGACGCGGCCACGCAGTGGATGCAACGCCGTCTTCACAGGTACGTACTGTATGTGTTCCATATTCGTTGAACCAGATCAAGTAGTACTTGACCCGTTGTGTCACCATCTACACACAGTTCAATCGCCGAGGCGCGCGTGGACGAGGCCACGCAGAGGACGGAATACAGTGCAAGCCGTCGGTGAGTCCAACGGAAAAGTGGTGGCCGGTGTCCTTTTGCACGACGGTTTCGCTCAGAAGGAGGCAGACCTTCTATCTAGGGGCAATCCGGCTTGGTGCCACCAGGGCCTATCTCTTCGATGGTGAACAAATTCTCGTAGATTCTCGTGCGCGCCGTACCGGTGAAGTATTCATCCAGGGAACTATTGTCATGTTCCCCTGCCATCTGGCGAACATCGCCACTGGTGATCAAGGAGTTGATGCGGCAGGTTCTATGTCCGCACACGACTCAGGCCACGGAGTGGATGTTGGTGGTGGATGTGATGGCTCTAAAGGAGAAGAAGCTGCCAGTATGTACGCGGCCCTCGGACAGGCTCGTGGTGCACATGATGTCGTGCTTAAACGCGCGCGTGCGGCGCTACTTGGTGGTCCTATCGTGGGGCGTGGCCAAGGAGGTGACGACAATGCCGTCGGGGACGCCAGTGACGCTCGCCGTGGTCATCGACGCTTGGGCTTGGCTGGTCGCGGCAGAATGCGGCCGGCTCTGACGAAGTGGCAAGGCGGCCATAGCGAAGTTGTTCCATCTTTGTTAAATGGCAGCAACAATGATGCAACCAGCCCCGCCCGCAGTGTTAACCAAGCTGACTGTCCCAAAGGTGTTCCATCTCGTGGAGTAAATGGCAGCGGCAATGATGCAACCAGCCCCGCCGGCAACGTTAACCCATGCATCCGTGTGGAATTGAAGAAAGATGTTGTTCCAGAGACTGATTATGGAGTACAAGCTGAAGTAGCTGACACCGGCAGCAACAATGGTTAGTCTACTCCACGAGTTATTTACGTTAGTCCTTGTTTGAAGTCATTGTGGGTACTCTGTGGCACTTAATTTCTAGAGAATGTTAGTTCATTTTAACTGAAAGTAATTCATTTCTTGTTCTAAATATTCTGCAGTAGGCTCAAATGCTAAACAAAAAAAGAAGCGAAGATGGTACCCAGACAATCAAAGGCAAGAAATTTATGCCATGCTATTAGAGCAGACAAATCAAGGCGTACTAAACCAAGGGGTGGTTGAGGTGGTGGCAGAACTTTGTCAAGTTAACTACCGGACTGTTCAAAACAAATGGTTGAGAGGCAAGCGAGCTGGTGGTATTCATGGAGTAGCAAACAAAAGAGTGAAAACTTGTGGCCGCAAGAAGATACCATTTGATTCGGATGCTATAAAAAAGATTGATTTGAGCAAAAGAACTATGCTTAAAGATCTTTCTAATGAGCTTCAAATGGCGAAGACAACATTATGGAGAAGGTTGAAGGAGGGCAGACTGAAGCACCATACAAATTCAATTAAATCCACACTGACTGATGATAACAAGCTAGGCCGGATTCAGTTTTGTTTATCCATGTTGGATGAACTAACCGTGCCTGAAGAACCCACATTTAAAGGCATGTACAATGTCATCCATATTGATGAGAAGTGGTTCTACTGCACTAAAGTGTCAGGACCCCGATTCCAAGTCACATCGATCTAGCCGGTAACACCTCATATCACTTTGCGGCCTCACGCACGGTATTCCCACGGGTGTCGCCTTACCATGGCCCAGGACCGTTTGCGCCTTTTGGCTCACGTATATGATAGTGTCGCTAGCATCCATATGACGGAGAACCCGGGCCGACATGACTAGTCGTGAACCCAAAGCGGCACTAACCTACGGGGACAGGCATACATGAATCAACATCGAGCATGTCGGTCAGCAGCGTGCGAATCCGGGCTGTAGCACGGGGCTAACAGGACTCCGGTGAACCGGGCTGTAGCAGGCTAGGCAGGACTCCAGATGTCACCGCGTGACATTTCCCCGAAGGGACAGACACAGGAACAAAGTGAATCACATGCCGGCCAGTCAAGTGTTCCGGTGCAGTAGTGCTGGGCTAGCAGGACTCCGGTGAACCGGGCTGTAGCGGACTACTATGGCTCATGGAAGCACAAGACTACATTTCCCCATAAGAGAGGCTACCAAGGATAAACAACTAGGTTGTCGGATCCCACACATACCAAGCATTTCAATCATACACACAATATGCTCGATATGTGTAAATACAACATGGCATCACAACAAAACTCTACGACTCAAAGTATTTATTCAATAGGCTCCGAGGAGCGAGATATTACAAACATGGGTCTCATGACCCAACATTCAGAGCATACAAGTCAAAGCACATGCGGAAGCTTAACATGTCTGAGTACAGACATCTACAAATGAAAAAGGCTGAGAAGCCTAACTATCTACCAGATCCTGCCGAGGGCACAAGATCGTAGCTGAGGTATCAAGCTAAACGTCGAAGTCCACACGGAACTACTAGCGAGACTGACGTCTCTCTGCAAAACATAAAATAGGCAAACGTGAGTACAAATGTACCCAGCAAGACTTACATCAGAACTAGCTACATATACATCAGTATCAACAAAGGGGGTGGTGGAGTTTGACTGCAGCAAGCCAGCTTTGACTCAGTGGCTATCCTAAACTATGACTGCAAGTAACTCTTTTGAGGTGGCGCACACGAGTCCACATATTCACCATATCAATACACCACTATGGATCCGCCCCCGTCTCCCCACGAGAAGGCCATCCATAGCACTCACGCTTATCTTGCGAGTTTTAGAGTATCCACTTTCACTTGTCTATGAACTGTTATAGGCAACCCAGAAGTCCTTTACGGTGGACGCGGCTATTCGAATAGATCATTTATAACCCTGCAGGGGTGTACTTCTTCACACATGTTTCCACCACTTAGCGTCTGCACACGACATGTGCTCGGCAGACTTCAAGTGAAAGCCGACGTGGGTGTAGACCACGACCTAACTAACCACACAAGTCTCTAGTCCAGGTTTATCTCCTATTCGGGTTCCATCCGCGAGGAGATCCGGCCAGAGTTTCGCTAACAGCCCCAAACGATGTGTGCAGGGTTCCCGAGACACCAAACGGGCGCCCGGTACACCGTGCCATGGTGTATCTACCGCATCATAGCGCACCCCTAGGGTCAGCGCTACGCACGGCCTCCAACACATATCCTACAAACACCAAAAACTAGTTGCAACTCCTGGACAGAGGACAAGGGCGGTTAATAAGTCGAGCGGGATCATATTTCAGGGCCCAACGTGTGGTAGTAGCTGTTTCATGCATCACAAACACAGAACTCGGTTCCTGAGGACGGTCTCAGTGAGACAACCCACCATGTACTCCTACATGGCCTCTCACCGCTACCTTTACCAAATCGTGTTCACACACTTAGCTCACACACAGTAGGACATGTTCATCACAATTCCAATTCATTCCCGATGAATCAGACCCGACTCAACTCTAAGTAGTAGCAGGCATGAGAAAAAAGCATGAATGAGTAGGCACATCAGGGCTCAAACAACTCCTACTCATGCTAGTGGGTTTCATCTATTTACTGTGGCAATGACAGGTCATGCAGAGGAAAAGGGGTTCAGCTACCTGCAGCATGTAACAGTTGAATCGATGTTGTCCTAATGCAGTAAAAGAGAGCAGGAGCGAGAGAGTGGGATTGTATCGGAATGAACAAGGGGGTTTTGCTTGCCTGGCACTTCTGAAGATAGCATTGAGTCTTCATCAGTGTCAACGATCACAATGTTGGAACAACGTCTACCGAGGGGGAACAACACTGGCAAACAGAGAAGAAACACGATCAATGCAATGCACAATATGATGCATGATCATGATATGGCGATATGCTGTGATTTGAGCTAATGCAGCTAAGAACAGAAGGGTTTGAGCTTATTTGAACCAAAGATTCAAATTCAAACTCAAACTAAGAACTTATAAAGTGCATTATCATGTTTTGATATGAACAGCAATGTTAAGTTTCTTTGTCATGTATGAAACCAGTACTAATGGATAGATTTGGTTTTTCTGATCATTTTTCATATATAAATTATTTGATTTGGAGCTACGGTTGAATTACTATGATTTTTAGAAGTTTAGGCAATTTTTCTAGAATAAATAAATCATTTAAGATTTATTAAATTCCAGAAATGGATTACTTGCGTCAGCATGATGTCGGTGTGATGTCAGCAAGTCAACTGGGTCGGCCAGGTCAAACCTGACCTGTGGGGCCCACTGGTCAGTGACTCAGTTAGTTAACTCAGTTAATTAGGGTTAAACTAAATCTAATAAAAATGTCAGCAGGGCTGGGCCCACATGTCAGTGGCTCAGGGTTAGTTTAGCGAGGGGATTAACACCTAACAGTGGTGATTAGCACTAACTAACACCTAACTAATCCAGTTAGGGCCAGCCCCACATGTCAGGACTCGGGTGGGGCCCAGCCGGGGTCAAAGTGGGTCAAGCCCATCGTCGTTAACCCGCCGGCGAGGCCAGACGCGGCGGGGCACCTTGGATTTCACCTACAGGGCACCGTTCGAGGCGCCGTTGGGTTCTACGGGTAGTTGGAGCAACGGCGCGTCCGTTGGTGGCCGTGGCTGGGCCTGGGGTGGCCGGAGTCGATGGCGGCGAGCTCGGTTGCGGCCGCCGGAGTTCGGGCGCGAGCGGGGACGCAGTTGCGGTGGCCGTGGCGATGTGTGTTTAGCACCTACGGCGTCTACGTGGTGCGGTGAGTTCGATGGGCGCATCCCCGGGACCAAATGGTCACCGGAGCATCACCGGAGACGAGCGCGGGCGACGGCGCGTTCGGTTGCAGGTGCGGCGACCGCTACGGCGCATGAGGGGAAAAACGGAGAGGGGGAGCAGGAGCAGGGGCTCACGGTGGGTGTGACAAGCTTCTCAGCGGGCTCGGGGGAGGTCAGAATCGAGCGGGGCGGCAGAGGCGATCTCGTCGTCAGGAGGTCGATGACGAGCTCGGTGAAGACGTTCGGGGGCCTCCGGCGGGGCGTGGCTCGGTGAGGCGGTCGAGGAAGAAGTGGCGGAGCTTCTGGGCGCGTCGGCGAGGCGTGGGGTGGCCGGTGGCCGCGGTAGAGCATGGCGGCGCCCTCTAGTGCGCTCGGGAAGAGAGGGGGAGGAAGCCAGAGGAGGGAGGAGCTGCGGGCATGAGAGAGAGGTCAGGGGGGGGGGGCGTGGCGTCGTCTGGAGCCGTCCCGGGCATCGGCAGAAGCAGGAGGTGGCCGAGGCGCGTGGGCGCCCACGGCGGCCACACGCCTCTCGTCCTACTGGCGAGAGGTGGGAGATGACTGGCAGCGGCGCTGGGCTGGGCCGGCCAGGTGGGCTGCCTACTGGGTCATCCAGGTAAGCCAGGTAAGTCACTTTCTCTCTTTTATTTCCTGTTTTCTATTTTTCTGCAACTTTGTGGCTTTTCTAAAAATACTTAGGCATTTCCAAAAATCACCAAACTGCACATGCCCACTGTTTAGAACATATCCAACATGGAACATTTTAGTTTGGGATTATTTGGACATTTAAAATATTTAGTAGCATTTAAATGTCCAAATGCAAATAGCATATGATTTAATCCAGTGACCTTAAGATGACCTAGAAAATTGTGAACCAATTTTGCCAGAGGTTCTAACCCAGGACAAAAATGATGGACATTTTAGAAGGGCATTTCAGGTTCATTGAAAAAGATTATAGTAAACCCTAGTTGTTTTCAGGGAAGGTGTTGGGGGTTCTGTCATCCCCATTTCAACTTTCTGTGAAAAGTAAACATGATGCAACACCAGATGCTAGCACTAGGCATTACTAGAACTAGGGATGTGACAACTCATCCCCACTAAACAATAATCTCGTCCCGAGATTCAAGAGGTGAGGTAAGAAGATAGAGGGGATACAAGCTAACATGATCTTCATGATCCATTGCTTCAGATCGATCTTGGCGTCCTTCCTTTCGAGATCTCCATCCAACACGATGATGATGGACGGGAACTCTATGGAATCGATCTTCTCGAAGATAGGGCAACTCAAGGTCAACTCTTGGGGTGAGATATAAAACATCTCTTGAGCTGAGACACGAAACATACATTCAGGGGGATGGAGTGTAACAGATGACGAAGGTCCACTAGGTAGGCAGCAAATCCACGCTCGATCACGACGTAGCGAGGAGTTAACTGCCATGATTCCTCAACGGGGCACCTTGGGGGAGGTGACTCGTAGAATTATCCCCTCAAGTGGCAAAAGAATTACTTTTGATACATAGATCATTGGAACTCTCTATACCAGCCTAAGGAAATTCACAAACGACCATTTGAAGGAGTTCGGAAGAACGGCACACTTGGACTAGAATGGATGATGTGGACTACCTTGTTGAAGATAACGCAATGAGTGATTTTTTGTTATCACCGGAAATGGATGGGACCCTCGGTAGGACCACTTTTGAAGATGATCCTGAACAACAATTACTGAGAAGGCGGATCATAGTAAAATGGCACAATGGCGGCTGCAAGCTGGGGACAAAATGCAAATGTTGGGAATGTTCCAACCATCATATCCGCCTGAGATCCAGATCTGGTTGGTAACAGATACTTTAGTCTCAACATGTCTGAAAAGAAAAGTTGCAACACAAATCGACGAGATAACGTTGCGAGATTCTCGGGAGATGAACTATGATAGCAAGCTCCAAAACGTGAGCTGGTTCTGCTACACACATGTGAACATGTTGTCCCGGAAAAGCATGACCACATAGTAGTCTTACAATAAAACACTACCGAGTTCTGGTTGGGAACCATCATCGAGGATATTGAAGCCCTTGCATAAGTCCGGATCCTAAGAAGGAACTTCTTCTCCTTGAACAAATCAATCAGTGGCTTGGTGTGCTAGGAACACATATGGAGTGGAGGTAATTAATCTACCAAACCATAGAGTACTTCGCACGAATGCATGACTGACTTGGGATGATTCCAAAGGAAGAAAAAACAAGCTCCCTCGAATTCACGGCGGTAACTTGCATCGATTGCACTTGAACTTAGAGGAAGTCGCTACTTTCATCCAAACATATGCTTTATGAACGAAACATGAAGGCATTGTTTACAAAGTTTCCAACACTAGCCTAATGTTTAACACGAATCATGGGGGAGACAAGATGCTGCTGATGGGCTCAACAGCAACTCATCGGAATTTCCATATCACTGGACTTCCACCATTATGTGAACAATGTGATAGTATTGGTCAGACCAAAAGATGTAATGGTGTATGCTCGAGGAATCAACCACGATTAAGACAACATTATGAATATCGTTGGTTCTTACTTGATTTGATGATAGCCCACACTCAAATCAAGGTTTGGACAAGACAATAGATTCAACAGCTGATCATGGGGATCAGTCGATGAAGATATCATCTTTCTTCAACACACACACACACACACACTCAAGGATATCGCTTAGTGATGAACTAAGTCGGACAAGCTTTCACCTTCCAACTCTCCAAGTTGTTGTTTAGCTTAACCAACTAGCTCGGAGTATCCAACACAGATTCTTGGAGAATGGATGGTTTAGAGAAAAACCAACATGATCATGAACTCATCATAGTGATCAGGGAACATCCTGGTAATACTTCCAAGAAGATATTCGGAAAATCACGAACCACCAATATGTTATTAAACTCGAGAACAATCTTGCTTTTCAGGGCAAGACGATATGATCAAGGAGCGAGGGATTGAAATCCTAACTCATTGATCGAAGGTTGCACCAGGAATATGGACTAGGTAGCCTAACTCACCTGATTTGAACATTCTTGACTTAGGGTTCTTTGCGGCACTTCAGGCTCTTTTTGAGAAGATGTCCCCGGTAAAATTGCTGATATTGTTGCGAAGGTGAAAAAAGCATATTACACGTACCCGGCCGAGAGAAGCAACCATATTTTCTGACCCTTCAGTCATGCATGCGCGAGGTACTGAAGCAGAAAGGAGGTAACCGGTACAAGGTTCCGCACATGAGGACGTCATTTCTGGCAGCACTCAAAATGCTTCCGGACGTAGTACCCTCCGATGCTGATGTTGTAATTGCTGCTATTGAGGCCCTTCCAGATGCTTGATGTACTTCTCGTCGCTTGTTATCATTAATAATCTTAGCAAATTCGTTAGTTATACAGTACTGAATTTAAACGTACTCGTACTGTACTTCTAGCATTTAAATCTTTGTTTTCTGATGCTTATTAGTCCATGCCATCAATTAATCTTAAAAGAACTCGTTGTTCTTGTTTGGTGACGTTTATTACTCCATGACATCGACTTATCTTCTGTTTTGAGAGTAGAACGTTGCAAGTAACTGTAACCAACAAAATGAACTTCATTCATGCCTTTATTAATGTATGATGTCACTAAACAAACTCACGCAACACAAAAATGACTTTGGGCACAATGACAATTTATGAGATCACACCAAATGCTTAGTGCTAAGCAGAGAGTACTTGCATCACTGATTACGTGGTCATTTATTCATCATCTTTGGATCATACGATGTCATCAAGGACGTTAGTACAAAATCCCTATATGATTCCATTCCTGGGGGTACCGAGTCCGGCATTGAATCTGGGGTATAAAATCATTCCACGTGCACTTCACTTGCTCTGGAAGCTTGCAATGCTTCAAACTCTAAATCGATGGTTTCATCATCGCTATCCACCTCATCATTCTTCATGGCCTTGTCATTCACCACGTTGCTCTTATCGTTCGCCTCGCCATATTCATGTTCCCCTTGATTGATGCCTCCAGTTGTGGCACCAAAAGTTAGAACAAGGCATGTCATACATGTATAGATATGATGGATAAGAGCAAAGGTATAAGTGCAACTAACCAAAAATTGGTGATGTTGTTTGACATGATAGGTATTCTGTAGATACGGCAAAGGTCAGTGCGCCGAGCATTGCTTGACATGGCATGCTTGAAGAGGCCGATGCTGCATACGGTTCCGACACCGCGCAATTCACGGCCTCGTTGACGGTGGCGATTCCCCCTTGGAAGAATTTGCAGACCGGATGTCGAGCACCATGTATGCGCAATAACCCGGCATGTCGGACATCGCCGATGTCGGCCGTGGACGCATCATGGAAAATCTGGTCGGCGAGCTTCACGTCCGACAACGCAGGCGAGGAGTCCTCGGCGAGACACTGGCCGTGGTCTTGGACCTCACTAAACAGGCCAATTGACTCGTCTGTTTCTTCCACCTGATTGAACAGTTCCATAGCCGGATCATCCTCTTGGCTGAAAACATGCAGCGACGAGTTGAACCTATCTTCCTCTACCTCGAACGGATCCATGGTGGAAGAGAAAGGGCGTCGGTTGAGTATTTTAATTCGTCAGATGTTTTCTGTTCTCTAGAGAAGGCTTCGATGAGGTAGAGAAAGATTGTTTGTACGTTCTCAAAGAGGAAATACTAAAAAAATGGGATTGCATGGGATACATTTTCCTAACTAACGATGGGCCCTTTTTTCCAACAAACGCATTGAGTGATTCACTTCATTTTAGCGTCATGGGGATAGCTTACCATGTATGTGGTGGTCGAGGGGTAAAAGAGGGATTATATGGGATTACAACAAATACACCTTACATTGTGAAATTTTAGTAAAAAAATGCACCTAACATAAAGGAACGGAGGGAGTATAATGTAAGCAATGTGTGGTGCCATATGCATGATATGACCAACATCAGCATGCCAGGTTAGAGCAAACACCTCAGGTGGTAAATAGGAGTGGTCGGCTCCCTCTGAATCCCCATCTGAACAGTTATCTTCCTCTGGAATACAATCTGGAATGGCGGGAGGGGGCACTTCGCCCACCATGGAGCGGCGTCTGCATGACATTATATTCCCATGCAACGGTCTTCTCTTTTTCTCTACATGTTCAGTACGATTGTGTACAATAACTGACATGCATAGTAAAAAAATAGTTAGATTTTGTAAGGCCTAAGGGGTGCATGCAGAAATCAAGACTGATGGTAGCAAACGAGTGGATAGATCCAAAACTAATGATAGTAGGTAGATTATAGCTTCAGTTTAAAAAGATAGACAATGGATCATCTACTGTTTGTTGCCCACCCAACATGAACCACATAGAAGACCCCAGATGAACCAGATAGTAGACAGATACTATTCGTTGATGCCTCGATATGAGACCCACAGGCATTTTAAAACTCAAGTTTGAACGATAAAGTAGCAGGTAAGAATAATCGATGTATAACGTAAGCAAACAAGAAAGACTGTGACCTCTCTTCTGGAACTATCTAGTCCTAAGGTTCATTTGCTCAGGTGATGATGGTAATGCAGTTGGCGTGGCTGCTGGCAATGGGGAAGATGATCTGAGGCGGCGAAAGAAAGTTTGCAGGGGGAATCTCTGCTGCAGTGAACGCTTCTGTCGATGGTGCACCTCAGGTGGGGTGGATGATGGCACGGCAGGAGCAGCACATAACACACAGAGTATTCTTTGACGCCTGTCTGAAAATGAAGTAAATCTGTAAGGGCTCCTTAGAATTGGAGGATTCTATAAACGCAGGGACAGGAAAAACACATGAATAAGATAGGAATGCACGTGCAAAACAGAGCATTTGGAAACATAGGATTTCTGTGAACCTTGGTGTTTGGTTCAGATGAATTGGAAGAACACAGGAATGGAGAAACATGGTCAAATTAAAGTCAAAACATGTGAAAATGAAAAAAATAAGAATCTTATTATGCCAGTAATGCAATTAGTACTGTTCTTCATGCATATTAATTTGAAAAGGACGTCGAACAGGATATTAAAACTCCTACCATTTTTCTTTGAAAGAGACACCAAAGGAAAAAATCATCCAGTTTTGCTTTTCTCCACTCCTAACCAAATGCACGAATAGTAGTACCATAGTAGTTCCATAGCAAAGGATCCCTGACTGGTCGACATGAATGCAGAGTAACAAAGTGATGCAACGAGTGTACAACCTCTTTGGCATAGCCTTGTCGACCTCAACATCATTGGGTTGGACGTGGAGGATGGTGATGCTAGTGTGACTGTCGGAGGCGGGGAAGAAGATCTGAGGCCTCTGGAAACGGCGCCGAGGGTACTGCTCCACTGTGATGGACGGTTCCGTCATTGGTGCAGCTCCGGTGAGGTGTACGACAGCGAGGCTGAAGCAGGACAAGACATACAATGTTAATCTGAGGTGGGACTCTAATATCATCTGCAATAGACGATGTAAAATACATCACCAAAAAGTGCTAGATGTAAAACGCATCAGCCGCGCCACAGCTGCTCCAACGGATGGTGTAAATACTGTTTACTCGGAACTTAACTGAAGAAACCGAAGTTTACAGTCGAAACTGAATTTTACTGTCGAAACTGATTGAATTAGTAGAAGAGCATTGCAATAGATGTTTAGGGCGTTCGAGCACTAGTGGCAGAGAAGAATTGATCTGAATCAATAGATGCTCGAGCAGGGAACGCACTAGCAGAGAGCAAGTCATGCACCAAAACAGCGAGCGAGTGCTAAAGCAGCAACTCCTGTAGCTGCCGGAGGTCATGCAGCAGCAGCTGCGCAAGCGAGAGCAAGAGCAGAGCAGTAGCACGAACGAGAGCAAGAGCGGAGCAGCAGCGCGACCGACAACAATAGCAGAGAAGAGCAGCATCACAAACGAAAGCAAGAGCAGTGCAGCAGCGTGACCGACAGCAAGAACAGAGCCGCAGCGCGAGCGCGAGCCAGAGCCGGAGCAGCTGCAGCTAGTGCTGGTGTAGAAGTCGCCGCCGAGGAAGCAACAACGTGGGGGAGAGACACCGTGGGTGAAGTGGCCGGCGACCGCACCGTCAATGGAGACCCGCCATGGCTGCATGCTATCGAGCACCGGCAGCTCCATGAGATCGAATAAAAGATAAAATGCAGCGGTGAGTGGAGAACCTCCTTGGTGGCGCCGAGTTGGCCTCGGCTTCATTGGAGGAATTGGTGAGGGTGCTGTGATTCCGGTGGGGCAGGTCAAGATGGCGCTGTGGGGATGGAGGTGGCGCGATAGACGAGTGATACGTCTCCGTCGTATCTACTTTTCCAAACACTTTTGCCCTTGTTTTGGACTCTAACTTGCATGATTTGAATGGAACTAACCCGGACTGACGCTATTTTCAGCAGACTTTCCATGGTGTTATTTATGTGCAGAAACAAAAGTTCTCAAAATGACCTGAAACTCCACGGAACATATTTTTGGAAAATATTAAAAATACTGGAAGAAGAATCCACGTCAGGGGGCCCACACCTTGTCCATGAGGGTGGGGGCGCGCCTGCACCCCCTGGGCGCGCCCCCTGCCTCGTGGGCCCCCTGACGCTCCACCGACCTCAACTCCAACTCCATATATTTGTGTTCGGGGAGAAAAAAAAATCAAAGAGAAGGATTCATCGCGTTTTACGATACGGAGCCGCTGCCAAGCCCTAAAACCTCTCGGGAGGGCTGATCTGGAGTCCGTTCAGGGCTCCGGAGAGGGGAATCCGTCGCCGTCATCATCATCAACCATCCTCCATCACCAATTTCATGATGCTCACCGCCGTGCGTGGGTAATTCCATTGTAGGCTTGCTGGACGGTGATGGGTTGGATGAGATCCATCATGTAATCGAGTTAGTTTTGTTAGGGTTTGATCCCTAGTATCCACTATGTTCTGAGATTGATGTTGCTATGACTTTGCTATGCTTAATGCTTGTCACTAGGGCCCGAGTGCCATGATTTCAGATCTGAACCTATTATGTTTTCATGAATATATGTGAGTTCTTGATCCTATCTTGCAAGTCTATAGTCACCTGCTATGTGTTATGATCCGGCAACCCCGAAGTGACAATAATCGGGACCACTCCCGGTGATGACCATAGTTTGAGGAGTTCATGTATTCACTATGTGTTAATGCTTTGGTCCGGTACTCTATTAAAAGGAGGCCTTAATATCCCTTAGTTTGCGCTAGGACCCCACTGCCACGGGAGGGTAGGACAAAAGATGCCATGCAAGTTCTTTTCCATAAGCACGTATGACTATACTCAGAATACATGCCTACATTACATTGATGAATTGGAACTAGTTCTGTGTCACCCTATGTTATGACTGTTACATGATGAACCGCATCCAGCATAATTCTCCATCACTGATCCAATGCCTACGAGCTTTTCACATATTGTTCTTCGCTTATTTACTTTTCCGTTGCTACTGTTACAATCACTACAAAACCCAAAAATATTACTTTTGCTACCGTTACCGTTACTTCCATATTACTTTGCTACTAAATACTTTGCTGCAGATACTAAGTTATCCAGGTGTGGTTGAATTGACAACTCAACTGCTAATACTTGAGAATATTCTTTGGCTCCCCTTGTGTCGAATCAATAAATTTGGGTTGAATACTCTACCCTCGAAAACTGTTGCGATCCCCTATACTTGTGGGTTATCAAGACTATTTTCTGGCGCCGTTGCCGGGGAGTATAGCTCTATTCTTTGAGTCACTTGGGATTTATATGTGCTGATCACTATGAAGAACTTGAAAGACGAGAAAACAAAATTTTTTCCCTCCACTACGAGGGGAGGTAAGGAACTGCCATCTAGCTCTGCACTTGATTCACCTTCTGTTTTGAGTAAGCTTGCGACACCTAAACCAACTTCTGCTATTCATTGTGATATGTCGCATGTTGTTGATGATGCCACTTCTGCTATGCATGATACTTATGATGAAACTACTTCTATGCTTGATACTACTGTGCCACTTGGTGAATTTCTTGATCAACAACTTGCTAGGGCTAGAGAGAATGAAATTATTGAATATGATATTATTGAAGATAGTGATGATGAAGGCTCCCCTAATAAATATGAATTACCTGTTGTGCCTGAGGGTTATGTTTTGGATGAAGAATCTGCTAGAGCCATTTTAGCTTGCAATGATAGAAGTGATCTTAAGAAGTTATTAGCTAAATGGAAGCAGCGATCTCTTAATGCTAGAATGAAACCTGACCCTGCTTTTGCTACTTCACCTATCTGTGTTACTGATAAGGATTATGATTTCTCTGTTGATCCTGATATAATTACTTTGGTTGAAACTGATCCTTTTTATGGCTATGAATCTGAAACTGTTGTGGCACATCTTACTAAATTAAATGATATAGCCACCCTGTTCACTAATGATGAGAAATCTCGCTACCTTTATATCCTTAAAATATTTCCGTTCTCATTAAAGGGTGATGCTAAGATATGGTTTAATTCACTTGATCCTGGTTGTGTGCGTAGTCCCCAGGATATGATTTATTACTTCTCTGCTAAATATTTCCCTGCTCATAAGAAACAAGCTGCTTTAAGGGACATATATAATTTTGTGCAAATTGAAGAACAGAGTCTCCCACAAGCTTGGGGGAGGCTTCTCCGATTACTTAATGCTTTGCCTGATCATCTTCTTAAGAAACATGAAATACTTGATATCTTTTATAATGGACTAACCTATGCTTCCAGAGATTACCTGGATAGTTGTGCTGGTTCTATTTTCAAGGAAAGAACACCGGATGAAGCTGAGATTCTATTGAATAATATGTTGACAAATGAAAATAATTGGACACTTCCTGAGTCAACTCCTGAGCCTATTCCTAAACCAACTCCGAAGAAGAGAGGTGTTCTATTTCTCAGTCCTGAAGATATGCAAGAGGCAAAGAAATCTATGAAAGAAAAAGGTATTAAAGCTGAAGATGTTAATAATTTACCTCCTACTGAAGAAATACATGGTCTTATTTTACCGCCTGTTGAAGAAACATATGATCTTAATCCCTCACCTATTGAAGAAACTCATGGTCTTGATAACCCGACACAGGTAGTAAAGGTAAATTCTCTCTATAGATATGACAAAGCTGAAATCCCTCCTACTAAGTTTGCTAGCCAATGTTTGGATGAGTTTGATAACTTTATGGTTAGGCAAGAATATTTTAATGCTTATTTTGGTAGACAGTTAATACAAAATGCTTATATGATTGAACACTTGGGTGATTATATGTCTAGAGTTAAAGGTGAACTTAAACTCATTAGTAAACATGCTTCTATGGTTAGCACTCAAGTAGAACAAGTACTCAAAGCTCAGAATGATTTTCTCAATGAATTGAATAGTAAGAATAATGATTATGCTGTTAGAGTGGCTACTAGAACTGGTAAAATGACTCAGGAACCTTTGTATCCTGAAGGCCACCCTAGGAGAATTGAACAAGATTCTCAGAGAAATAATATAGATGCACCTAGTCCTTCTAAAAGGAAGAAAAAGAAAAATGATAGGACTTTGCATGCTTCTAGTGAACCTATTGCTGAAACACCTGAGAATCCAAATGATATTTCTATTTCTGATGCTGAAAAACAATATGGTAATGAACATGAACCTAATGAAAATATTAATGAAGATGTTCATGATGATGCTCAACCTAGTAATGACAATGATGTAGAAATTGAACCTGCTCTTGATCTTGATAACCCACAATCAAAGAATCAACGTTATGAGAAGAGAGACTTTGTTGCTAGGAAACACGGTACAGAAAGAGAACCATGGGTTCAGAAACCCATGCCTTTTCCTCCCAAACCATCCAAGAAAAAGGATGATGAGGATTTTGAGCGCTTTGCTGAAATGATTAGACCTATCTTTTTGCGTATGCGATTAACTGATATGCTCAAAATGAATCCTTACGCTAAGTATATGAAAGATATTGTTACAAATAAAAGAGAGATACCGGAAGCTGAAATTTCCACCATGCTTGCTAATTACACTTTTAAAGGTGGAATACCAAAGAAACTTGGAGATCCAGGAGTACCTACTATACCATTGTAACGCCCACAATGCGGCTATATCTCCCACGTGTCGAGGCACGACTTAGAGGCATAACCGCATTGTAGGTATTGTCGCAAGAAGGGTCATCTTCACATAATCCCATGTAATGAACAAGAATGGGATAACAAGAGTTGGCTTACAATCGCCACTTCACACAATACATAAATAAATTCATACATCATCCAAAATCCACACATAGACCGACTACGGTCAAAACCAAATGAAAATAAGATAACCCCAAATGCTAGATCCCCGATCGTCCCAACTGGGCTCCACTACTGATCATCAGGAAACGAAACATAGTGACGACCACGTTCCTCGTCGAACTCCCACCTGAGCTCGGTTGCGTCATCTGCACTGGTATCGTCGGCACCTGCAACTGTTTTGGTAGAATCTGTGAGTCACGAGGACTCAACAATCTCACACGCGCGAGATCAAGACTATTTAAGCTTATAGGAAAGGATGGTGTAATGAGGTGGAGCTGTAGCAAGCACTAAGCATATATGGTGGCTAACATACCCAAATGAGAGCGAGAAGAGAAGCAACGCAACGGACGCGAAGCTAAAAATGATCAAGAAGTGATCCTGAAACTACTTACGTTCATGCATAACTCAAACGGTGTTCACTTCTCGGACTCCGCCGAAAAGAAACCATCACGGCTACACACACGGTTGATGTATTTTAATTAAGTCAAGTGTCAAGTTCTCTACGACCGGACATTAACAAATTCCCATCTGCCTCATAACCGCGGGCACGACTTTCGAAAGATAATACCCTGCAGGGGTGTCCCAACTTAGCCCATTATAAGCTCTCACGGTCAACGAAGGATAAACCTTCTCCCGGGAAGGCCCGATCAGTCTCGGAATCCCGGTTTACAAGACATTTCGACAATGGTAAAACAAGTCCAGCAAAGCCGCCCGATGTGCCGACAAATCCCGATAGGAGCTGCACATATCTCGTTCTCAGGGCACACCAGATGAACACTACGTACAACTAAAACCAGCCCTCGAGTTTCCCCAAGGTGGCGCTGCAAGTGGCTCTAGTTTGGACCAGCACTCAGAGGAACACTGGCCCGGGGGTTTAAATAAAGATGACCCTCGGGCTCGCGAAAACCCAAGGGAAAAAGGCTTAGGTGGCAAATGGTAAAACCAAGGTTGGGCCTTGCTGGAGGAGTTTTATTCAAGGTGAACTGTCAAGGGGGTCCCATAAATCACCCAACCGCGTAAGGAACGCAAACTCAAGGAACATAATATCGGTATGACGGAAACTAGGGCGGCAAGAGTGGAACAAAACACCAGGCATAAGGCCAAGCCTTCCACCCTTTACCAAATATATAGATGCATTAATTAAATAAGAGATATTGTGATATTCCAAAATATCCATGTTCCAACATGGAACCAACTTCAACTTCACCTGCAACCAGCAACGCTATAAGAAGGGCTGAGCAAACGCGGTAACTTAGCCAAACAACGATTTGCTAGGAAAGGATGGTTAGAGGCTTGACATGGCAATATGGGAGGCATGATATAGCAAGTGGTAGGTAGAGCGCAACATAGCAATAGAACGAACAACTAGCAAAGCAAAGATAGAAGTGATTTCGAGGGTATGGTCATCTTGCCTGCAAGGTTCTCAGAGTTGTCGAAAGCTTGATCCTCGTAAGCATACTCAACAGGTTCCTCGTTCACGAACTCGCCTCCCGGCTGTACCCACAGCAAGAACACAAGCAAAGGAACCACAATCCATCACGGGAAATGCACAAGCAACATGATGCAAAACATGCATGATATGCGAGATGTGGTTTGCGATGCATATGCGTGCTCCGGAAGAAAAAGAATGAAAAAGGCAGTAATTTGGCAAACCAAGTATGCCACCGGATAGATGAGATATTTCGGTTGAAATCGATATAAAGATCACCGGAAACGGATGCACGGTTTGCAAATGGCAAGCAAAACAAGAATGACACGATTCCGCGATTAACAGCATGATAGCACTTAGAATACATCAAGTAACTATGCTACAACACCACAACATAGCAAAAAAACATAATGCAGTAATCTAGAGGAGATGCTTGACAAAAGATGAACACTGATCTACGGCTAGATCACACAATAACAGGTTCAAACAAGCATGGAAAAAGTGCAAAAGATATCAGTTTCACAGCATCAGGTATCAATGTTCAGAGCATGAAAAACGCATGCTACAGAAACTTAACATAGCAAAACAAGGAATGGCATGAATCTACTAAATGCATAGAACAAAAGTCCCTTACTGACCATGAGCCAAAAAGGACCAGAAGATATGATAGCACCCATGTAAACATAAAGTTTCATTAACAGGTTTCAGACTTGGAAGATAACAGCGCATGGCATTAACAGAAATTATGAGGGCATCTTGGTGAGCATGATTCACTCATCACAAAGCAATGCATGACAAAACAAGCATACCTACAGCAAGATGGCATGTTTATGAAGCTATCTATTGCAGGAGCAAATACATAGCATATATGGATCAACTACAACAACCTCTGCAAAATTGAATATCATGTTAACATTCTGCCAGAAATATTTTATAGCAAAAGTAGAGCAAGATTGAGATATGCTAGGGCACTCCATAATTGCAAACAGGGGCATGGATGGATAGAACACAACTATATATACAAAACATACTTACTGAACATGCCTGAAAGAAGCATGCATCTCACTGTAGACACATGGATACATGGCAACAAAATAACAGCAGTAACAGACTTAGCAAAATTCCAAGTCCCTGGAAACAGAAATATCACGAAGCCTAGTTTGCATGATTGTGCTAGTCACCACATATATCACAAAAATACAAGGAATACACCTCTGTAAATATGGTATGGCATAGATCAAAACACCTGTAGAGCTCATGCCCATAAGATGCACACATCAAATGCAACAAAAATAAGAAAACCTCAAGTTCTGATAAATAACAGCAGTAAACATCATATAGCACTTTTGCACCAGAGATTTGGGCATCAAGATGGACTCAAACGAGCATGGCATAATGGAACAAAATTAAGAGCATCTCGAGACGAACATGTCGATATATCATGCACACAAAACGGAGCAGTATGCAATGAGATATGATGCAATGAACATGAGCACATAATGTGAAAATATTTCGGGACTTGGGGGATTTTCGGGGTCAACCTAGCTGGATCTGGATCTGGCACGGAAGCCGAGGACGGCCGGGCTGCTCGCCGGAGTTGGGGAAGAGGAGGCCGGAGCTTGGAGAGGGCGGCCGGCCGGAGTGAGAGGGAGGAGACAGCGGGCTCGGGGACGCGGCGGTCGGCGGACGGCGGAGACGGGCGACGGCGCGGTGGGGAAGGCGCCGGCGCGGGCGGGCGCGGGCGGCCGCGGGTGCGGGCAGCGGCGCCGCCGGGAACGGCGGAGGCGGCGGGGAGCCGCGCGGGCGGAGGTGGAGGCGCGCGCGGGGGCGCGGGGACGCGGGCGCGGGCGGCGGCGACTCGGGCCGCGGGGGCCGGACGCGGGCTCTCCGGGCCGCGGGCAGTGGTGCGGCGGCGCTGCCACGTGGCGGGCTCTGATTGGTCGGGCGCGGCGGCGGGATTCGTCCGGTGCCGAGTGGACGTGTCCGGCGCGCGGAGGGAGCGGGGCTAGGGTTTGATCTGGGCGAGAATTCCGGGAGAGACACATATTTATAGGTAGAGGGAGCTAGGAGACTCCAAATGGAGTGCGGTTTTCGCCCACACGATCGTGATCGAACGACCGAGAGCATGGAGGGGACTTAGGTGGGTTATTGGGCTGTTTGGAGGGGTTTTTTGCTGCAACACATAAAAGGCCTTTGCGGTTACCCGGTTAACCGTAGGAGCATCAAACGACCTCCAAATGGAACGAAACTTGACAGGTGGTCTACCGGTGGTATACCAAGGCCACTTGACAAACCTCGGTCCATTCCGAGAACGTTTAACACCCGCTCACGAAAGGAAACAAGAGGGATGCGCCGGTGCATGTGGAAGTGTCGGATTGCAAAACGGACAACGGGGAAAATGCTCGGATGCATGAGACGAACACGTATGCAAATGAGATGCGCATGATGACATGATATGAGATGCATGACATGAACAAAATGCAAAACGAAAGACAAAACCCGACCACGGAGGGAATATCATAACACATAGCCGAAAATGGCAAGAGTTGGAGTTACAAATATGGAAAGTTACATCCGGGGTGTTACAACACTCCACCACTACGAGAGGATCTCGTCCCAAGTTCTAGGACTGAAAGAACTCCGGATATTCGGAACGGAGGTGGTCCTCGCGTTCCCAGGTGGCTTCTCGGTCGGAATGGTGCGACCACTTCACTTTCAGGAATTTGATTGACTTGTTGCGAGTCTTGCGCTCAGTTTCTTCAAGAATAGCAACGGGGTGCTCATGATAAGACAGATCTTCTTGGAGGTCAATCTCTTCGAAGTTGATGGTGCGCTCATGCGTCTTGAAGCACTTGCGAAGCTGTGACACGTGGAACACATCGTGCACGTTCGCGAAGTTGGAGGGAAGCTCAAGTTGATAGGCGAGGTCGCCTCTTTTGCCAATGATCTTGAAAGGACCCACGTATCTAGGGGCAAGCTTCCCTTTGATACCGAAGCGACGAGTGCCTTTCATTGGAGAGACGCGGAGTGCTTGATGTCATAGTAACTCTTCTGGCGCGATTGCGCGGCTTTGAGATTTTCACGGATGACTTTACACATTTCTTCAGCCTCTGTGATTAA
Source organism: Triticum aestivum (assembly GCF_018294505.1). Classification (NCBI taxonomy): domain Eukaryota; kingdom Viridiplantae; phylum Streptophyta; class Magnoliopsida; order Poales; family Poaceae; genus Triticum; species Triticum aestivum. Next base: position 205,154,635 of record NC_057811.1, on the reverse strand, counting down.
GTCATTGCCAGGAAGTTGGCGTTCACTAGTCTCTGACCAATTGAGAGGAGTACGGCACTTTCTGCCATAGAGAATCTCGAATGGGGCCTTGTCCGAACTCGCTTGGAAGCTGTTGTTGTAGGAGAACTCGGCATATGGAAGACAATCTTCCCACTTCATGCCAAAGGAAATGACACAAGCCCTGAGCATATCTTCAAGAATTTGATTGACTCGCTCGACTTGGCCACTAGTTTGAGGATGAAAAGCTGTGCTGAAGCGAATGTTGGTGCCCATGGCCTTCTGGAAGGAGTCCCAGAACTTAGAAGTGAAGATGCTTCCACGATCTGAAGAAATGAATTGTGGAATGCCGTGCAAGGAGACAATCCTGGAGGTGTATAGCTCTGCCAACTGAGCTGTTGTGATAGATTCTTTGATTGGAAGGAAATGAGCCACTTTTGTAAGCTTGTCAATGACAACGAAGATAGCATCATTTCCACGCTTGGACTTGGGAAATCCAGTCACGAAGTCCATTTCGATATGATCAAACTTCCATTCTGGGATAGCAAGAGGTTGGAGGAGTCCAGCTGGTCGTTGGTGTTTTGCTTTCACCCTTCGACAGACATCACATTCGTTCACGAATTGAGCGATTTCTCGCTTAATTCGAGTCCACCAATATGACTGCTTGAGGTCATGGTACATCTTCGTACTTCCAGGATGAATGGAAAGAAGAGAATTGTGCGCCTCGTTCATCATGACTTTCCTTAGATCACCTTTAGGAACCACAATTCGGTCCTCAAAGAATAAAGTGTCTCTGTCATCAATGCGATAGCACTTGTATTTGGGAAGACCCTTGTCAATACCACGTTTCACCTTCTTCACCATGGTATCCAGGAGTTGTGCCTCACGAATTTGATCTTCCAAAGTAGGAGAGACTATGAGGTTGGCAAGAAAGCCTTGAGGAACAACTTGGAGATTCAGCTTGCGGAAAGCTTCACAAAGATCCGGTTGGAATGGCTTGAGAAATAAACTGTTGCAATAAGTCTTCCTGCTCAAAGCATCTGCAATGACATTGGCCTTGCCTGGAGTATATTCAATACTCGGATTGTACTCTTGAATCATTTCGACCCATCGAGTTTGCCTGAGGTTGAGGTTGGGCTGAGTGAAGATGTACTTGAGACTCTTGTGATCGGTGAATATGTCCACTTTTCTTCCCAACAAGAGATGTCTCCATGTTATTAATGCATGGACAACTTCCGTGAACTCAAGATCGTGAGTGGGGTAGTTCTTTTCGTTGGGCTTCAACTGACGAGAGGTATAGGCCACAACTTTCTTCTCTTGCATTAACACAGCACCGAGACCTTGAAGAGAAGCATAACAGAAAACTTCGAATGGCTTGGATTCATCAGGAGGAGTTAAGACAGGAGCTGTGACGAGTTTCTCTTTGAGAGTGTTGAAAGCAAAGTCACCCTCAGTAGTCCAGACATACTTCACATGCTTCTGGAGGAGGTTGGAAAGAGGCTTTGCAATCTTAGAGAAATTCTCAACGAATCTTCGGCAATAGCTTGCAAGACCAAGAAAACTGCGAAGCTGCTTGACATTCTGAGGAGGTTCCCAATTCACAATTGCAGACACCTTCTCGGGATTAACAGAGATGCCCTTGGCGGAGATGATATGACCAAGGTAAAGAACTTCATCAAGCCAAAACTCACATTTAGAAAACTTCGCATAGAATTGATACTCTCTAAGCTTGTCGAGCACCAATCGCAAATGTTTGGCATGATCCTTCTTATTCTTGGAGAAGACCAAGATATCATCGAGATACACCAGGACGAATTCATTGGTATAGGGGTTGAAGATGAAGTTCATCATCCGAGAGAATGTTGGAGGAGCATTGACAAGGCCGAAAGACATGACAGTATATTCATAAGAACCAAAGCTTGTTCTGAATGCTGTCTTGGGAGTATCTTCTTCACGAATGCGAATCTGATGATAACCCATATGAAGGTCAAGCTTGGAGAATACTTTAGCACCTTTGAGTTGCTCGAATAGCTCATTGATGTTGGGAAGTGGATACTTGTTCTTGATTGTCTTCTTGTTCAATGGACGGTAGTCGACACAAAGTCGGTCCGTGCCATCCTTCTTCTGGACAAAAAGAACACCACAACCCCATGGAGATGAACTCGGTCTGATCAAACCCAGACGCTCTTGTTCATCGAGCTGTTTCTTCAATTCCTTCATCTCCTTGGGTCCAAGCTTGTATGGACACTTGCAAACGTGTTCAGTGCGGGGCTCAAGATCGATAACGAACTCAACTGGCCGGTGAGGAGGCATACCCGGAAGCTCTTCTGGAATGACATCTTGGTACTCACAAACGACTGGAATTTGAGAAATAGCATCCAACTCGCCCTTCTCATTGAGAGAAAACAACCGAATGGTTTCATCACGAGCGGCATAGATGATAACATCCTTAGAAGAGTGTGTCAATTGAATTTCCCTGGCAGCACAATCAAGTTGAGCCTTGTGCTTAGAAAGCCAGTCCATCCCGAGAATAAGATCAATATCCGAGTCAGCAAGAACAATAGGTTTAGACAGAAATTTATAGTTTCCCATCTTGATGGAAACATCTGGGACACAATTATTAGATGTCATTTTCTTACCCGGGGACACAATCTTCAACGGGGTAGGAATCTTTTCCATCACAAACTCATGCTTGGAAACAAAAGGTCTTGAAATGAAAGAAAGAGATGCACCAGTATCAAATAAGACTTTTGCAGGAATATCATTAACTGAGAGATTACCCATTATCACAGTAGTAGATTCCTCCGCTTAAGCTGCATTCATCATGTTCACCTTTGCAGACTTGAAATTATGCTTGACCACTGCATTGCTGGAAGATCTCACAGGGGGAGGAGGCGGAAGACGCCTTTGGTTGAAGCACTTGTTAGCATAGTGACCTTTCTGCTGACACTTTTTGCAAGTCACCTCTGAGAGTGGACGATGATAAGGAGCATTCGACTTTGGAGCTTGATTCTGAGACTTGTTCTGATAGCCAGGGTTGGATGAGTGGGAAGATCCATGGCCACCTTTGTTCTTCTGCTGGGAAGGCTGACGAAACGGAGGAGGAGGAGGCAACCAGAACTTCTGTTGCTTAGCAGCCACTAGTGAGCAAGAAGACTGAACTACGTCCCTGACTCTCTTCTTAGAAGCCTCACACTTGAGCTGAGCAGCCTCTTGCTTCAGTGCCATATTGTAGAAATCACCATACTTGGCCGGCTCAAAAAGCACGAGAGGTAATTGCAGATCTTCTCTGAGCCCACCTCTGAATTGATAGATCATGCTCTTTTCATCAGGAACGTCTTGCTTAGCGAAGCGAGTGAGTTTCTTAAACTGAGTATTGTATTGATACACGGACATGCTGCCTTGCTTGAGATTGCGGAACTCCTCACGCTTGCTCTCAACAACACTTTGTGGAATGTGGTGAGCTTTGAAGTCTCGGCGGAAATCATCCCAGGTAATCACACGACCTCCTCTGGAATCTTTGTATTGTTGATACCACTCGGCAGCTTGATCCTTGAGTTGAAAAGAAGCGAACTTGACAAAGTCCTCAGGCCTGACATTGCTACATTCAAAATGCTTGTAGATGTCCACGAGCCAATCATCGGCATCTGTGGCCTCGGCACAGTAGCTGAAAGACTTGGGCTGATTTGCGAGGAAACTGGTTGAGGGTAGCGAAGTGAGGCTGATTGTTGCCTTGGCCTTGATTTCCTTGATTGCCTTGCCCTTGGGTGCGTTCTTGCAAGAGTTGCAAAATCATCTGAGCATTGGCGTTGGTGGCTGCCATGATAGCTTGCCATGCCTCCGGAGGCGGAGGTGGTGGCGGAGGGTTCGCCTGACTCCCTCATTGCGTTCCGGATTCTGACGCGTTGGCGGAGCCATCCTGAAGAGGGTGACATCCGTTAGCATCTTGATAGACAGATAGACAAGTTGAATCAACGGATAGAAATTGCAACATATAGTCTTCACAATAAACATTCGAACGAGGATGAACGAATGAATTCCATAGTAATCATCACACTTCCATTAAGGTGAGAAGCCACTTGATAAGAGATTGATGAATAAAATAAAAAGGTACGAGTGGAACAAATAAGTGGTAAGGATTACCCAATCACAAACCAAATATCTGCGGGAAGAAATGCTAAGAGCTACTTGAATCCCACCTATAAACTCCCGAAACTTTCTGGTTATGCAATCTGGTGTTGGGGATACAGGGGACACAAAATATATCACCCAAACTAGCAATCCCTAGATCCAGCTGTATCCATCCGTCAACACATAACCAAGAAACCTTCGGAAATTGTGTACCTCAACCTTCGAAAAGCATCCGTTATACGAGTTATGGCAATACTCCCGAACTCCCGCCCCAGTACTGGGTGGTGTCGAGGTGATCTCACCAACAACTGCAAAAGAGAGATTTTCGATGTCGGCCAAACTCAGGTATTCCAGAACTGCAACGATAAAATTGTGACGACAACACCTCGGAGCTCAACTCCCCGGGACACTGCCACAACCCCTAAATGTCAGGAGGCACCAAGAATAATGTGCTCGTCACAAAACCATCGGAACGATTCCAAGATACCCGCGTGATCCTAATTTTTTTAGTGAAATTTGAGGAGAGAAGAGTCAAAACTTCTACGTCAGGAGACCTCACCAGAGCGACGAAGGGACTGAGGAGTAAAAAGAATCCTACTCTCCGATATATATAATCCTAAGACTCAAAACATTTTTTTCTAGACTCAACAACGCCAGCGATTCGATCAAGTAGGGGGCTCCTAAGTCGGGGATGGCTCTGATTACCAACTTGTAACACCCACGATGCGGCTATATCTCCCACGTGTCGAGGCATGACTTAGAGGCATAACCGCATTGTAGGTATTGTCGCAAGAAGTGTCATCTTCACATAATCCCATGTAATGAACAAGAATGGGATAACGAGAGTTGGCTTACAATCGCCACTTCACACAATACATAAATAATTCATACATCATCCAAAATCCACACATAGACCGACTACGGTCAAAACCAAATGAAAATAAGATAACCCCAAATGCTAGATCCCCGATCGTCCCAACTGGGCTCCACTACTGATCATCAGGAAACGAAACATAGTGACGACCACGTTCCTCGTCGAACTCCCACCTTGAGCTCGGTTGCGTCATCTGCACTGGTATCGTCGGCACCTGCAACTGTTTTGGTAGAATCTGTGAGTCACGAGGACTCAGCAATCTCACACCGCGGAGATCAAGACTATTTAAGCTTATAGGAAAGGATGGTGTAATGAGGTGGAGCTGCAGCAAGCACTAAGCATATATGGTGGCTAACATACGCAAATGAGAGCGAGAAGAGAAGCAACGCAACGGTCGCGAAGCTAGAAATGATCAAGAAGTGATCCTGAAACTACTTACGTTCATGCATAACTCAAACCGTGTTCACTTCCCGGACTCCGCCGAGAACAGACCATCACGGCTACACACACGGTTGATGTATTTTAATTAACTCAAGTGTCAAGTTCTCTATAACCGGACATTAACAAATTCCCATCTGCCTCATAACCGTGGGCACGGCTTTCGAAAGATAATACCCTGCAGGGGTGTCCCAACTTAGCCCATTATAAGCTCTCACGGTCAACGAAGGATAAACCTTCTCCTGGGAAGGCCCGATCAGTCTCGGAATCCCGGTTTACAAGACATTTCGACAATGGTAAAACAAGTCCTGCAAAGCCGCCTGATGTGCCGACAAATCCCGATAGGAGCAGCACATATCTCGTTCTCAGGGCACACCGGATGAACACTACGTACAACTAAAACTAGCCCTCGAGTTTCCCCAAGGTGGCGCTGCAAGTGGCTCTAGTTTGGACCAGCACTCAGAGGAACACTGGCCCAGGGGTTTAAATAAAGCTGACCCTCGGGCTCATGAAAACCCGAGGGAAAAAGGCCTAGGTGGCAAATGGTAAAACCAAGGTTGGGCCTTGCTGGAGGAGTTTTATTCAAGGCGAACTGTCAAGGGGGTCCCATAAATCACCCAACCGCGTAAGGAACGCAAACTCAAGGAACATAATACCGGTATGACGGAAACTAGGGAGGAAAGAGTGGAACAAAACACCAGGCATAAGGCCGAGCCTTCCACCCTTTACCAAATATATAGATGCATTAATTAAATAAGAGATATTGTGATATTCCAAAATATCCATGTTCCAACATGGAACCAACTTCAACTTCACCTGCAACTAGCAACGCTATAAGAAGGGCTCAGCAAAAGCGGTAACTTAGCCAAACAACGGTTTGCTAGGAAAGGATGGTTAGAGGCTTGACATGGCAATATGGGAGGCATGATATAGCAAGTGGTAGGTAGCGCAGCATAGCAATAGAACGAACAAGTAGCAAAGCAAAGATAGAAGTGATTTCGAGGGTATGGTCATCTTGCCTGCAAGGTTCTCAGAGTTGTCGAAAGCTTGATCCTCATAAGCGTACTCAACAGGTTCGTCGTTCACGAACTCGCCTCCCGGCTCTACCCACAGCAAGAACACAAGCAAAGGAACCACAATCAATCACGGGAAATGCACAAGCAACATGATGCAAAACATGCATGATATGCGAGATGTGGTTTGCGATGCATATGCGTGCTCCGGAAGAAAAAGAATGAACAAGGCAGTAACTTGGCAAACCAAGTATGCCACCGGATAGATGAGATGATTTCGGTTGAAATCGATATAAAGATCACCGGAAACGGATGCACGGTTTGCAAATGGCAAGCAAAACAAGAATGACACGATTCCGCGATTAACAGCATGATATCACTTAGAATACATCAAGTAACTATGCTACAACACCACAACATAGCAACAAAACATATGGCTAGATCACACAATAACAGGTTCAAACAAGCATGGCAAAAGTGCAAAAGGCATGGCATGAATCTACTAAATGCATAGAACAAAAGTCCCTTACTGACCATGAGCCAAAAAGGACCAGAAGATATGATGGCACCCATGTAAACATAGCAAGTTTCGTTAACAGGTTTCAGACTTGGCAGATAACAGAGCATGGTATTAACAGAAATTATGAGGGCATCTTGGTGAGCTTGATTCACTCATCACAAAGCAATGCATGACAAAACAAGCATACCTACAACAAGATGGCATGTTTATGAAGCTACCCATGGCAAGAGAAAATACATAGCATGTATGGATCAACTACAACAACCTTGGCTAAATTGAATATCATGTTATCATTCTGCCAGAAATATTTTATAGCAAAAGTAGAGCAACATTGAGACATGCTACGACACTCCATAATTGCAAACATGGGCATGAATGGATAGAGCACAACTATATCTACAAAACAACCTTACTGAAGATGCCCAAAAGAAGCATTGATCTCACTGTAGACACATGGATACATGGCAACAAAATAACAGCAGTAACAGACTTAGCAAAATTCCAAGTCCCTGGAAACAGAAATATCATGAAGCCTAATTTGCATGCTTGTGCTAGTCACCACATATATCACAAAACTACATGGCATACACCTCTGTAAATATGGCATGGCATAGATCAAAACACCTGTAGAGCTCATGCCCATAAGATGCACACATGAAATGCAACAAAAATAACAATACCTCAAGTTCTGATAAATAACAGCAGTAAACATCATATAGCACTCTTGCACCAGAGATTTGGGCATCAAGATGGACTCAAACGAGCATGGCACAATGGAACAAAATTAAGAGAATCGCGAGGAGAACATTTCTATATATCATGCACACAAAACGGAGCAGTATGCAATGAGATATTATGCGATGAACATGAGCACATAATGTGAAAATATTTCGGGACTTGCGGGATTTTCGGGGTCAACCTCGCTGGATATGGATCTGGCACGGAAGCCGAGGACGGCCGGGCTGCTCGCCGGAGTAGGGGAAGAGGAGGCCGGAGCTTGGAGAGGGCGGCCGGCCGGAGGGAGAGGGAGGAGATGGCGGGCTCGGGGGTGCGGCGGTCGGCGGACGGCGGAGACGGGAGGCGGCGCGGTGGGGACGGCCCCGGCGCCGGCGGGCGCGGGCAGCGGCGGCGGCGGGGAGCAGCGCGGGCGGAGGTGGAGGCGCGCGCGGGGGCGCGGGGACACGGGCGCGGGCGGCGGCGACTCAGGCCGCGGGGGCCGGATGTGGGCTCTCCGGGCCGCGGGCGGTGGGGCGGCGGCGCTGCCACGTGGTGGGCTCCGATTGGTCGGGTGCGGCGGCGGGATTCATCCGGCGCCAGGCGGACATGTCCGGTGCGCGGAGGGAGCGGGGCTAGGGTTTGATCTGCGCGAGAATTCCGGGAGAGACACATATTTATAGGTAGAGGGAACTAGGAGACTCCAAATGGAGTGCGGTTTTCGCCCACACGATCGTGATCGAACGACCAAGAGCATGGAGGGGACTTAGATGGGTTATTGGGCTGTTTGGAGGGGGATTTTGCTGCAACACACAAAAGGCCTTTGCGGTTACCCGGTTAACCGTAGGAGCATCAAACGACCTCCAAGTGGAACGAAACTTGACAGGTGGTCTACCGGTGGTATACCAAGGCCACTTGACAAACCTCGGTCCATTCCGAGAAAGTTTAACACCCGCTCACGAAAGGAAACAAGAGGGATGCGCCGGTGCATGTGGGAGTGTCGGATTGCAAAACGGACTACGGGGAAAATGCTCGGATGCATGAGACGAACACGTATGCAAATGAGATGCGCATGATGACATGATATGAGATGCATGACATGAACAAAATTCAAAACGAAAGACAAAACCCGACCACGGAGGGAATATCATAACACATATCCAAAATGGCAAGAGTTGGAGTTACAAATATGGAAAGTTACATCCGGGGTGTTACAACCATGCTCCATTAAATGAAACTATGTTAAAACAGCTTTATGTGATCTTGGAGCCGGTGTTAGTGTTATGCCTCTCTCTTTATATCATAGACTTGACTTGAATAATTTGACACCTACTGAAGTATCTTTGCAAATGGCTGATAAATCAACTGCTATACCTGTCGGTATTTGTGAGGATGTGCCTGTTGTAGTTGCAAACGTTACTATTTTAACGGACTTTGTTATTCTTGATATTCCCGAGGACGATAGTATGTCTATTATTCTTGGAAGACCTTTTTTGAATACTGCAGGGGCTTTTATTGATTGCAACAAAGGCAATGTCACTTTTCATGTTAATGGTAATGAGCATATGGTACACTTTCCGAGGAAACAACCTCAAGTCCACAGTATCAATTCTATTGGAAAATTTCCATCGATTATTTTTGGAGGTTTTGAATTTCCTCTTCCTACTGTTAAGAAGAAATATGATATTCTTATTATTGGAGATGTGAATATCCCCGTTGAGGTAACATAGTGTTATTCAAAATTTCTCCGGTTTCATGCGATTCGGAATGAGTTTGTTAACAAGACCTGATCAACCTTGTTAGTGGATTCCTTTTGATGAGCATGAGATGGATGAAACTAGAAGGCACAACCTTCTGTACCCTCTCTTTACTTTCTGTTATTTAGTTGAAATAAAGTAAAATAGTATTTTTCTGTCTGTTTTCTGATTTATCCGTGCAATATAAAAATACCCCAAAAATAAAAGTTCTCCAAATGCCCTGCCAATTTAATATGATTTTTTTAAGAATATTTGAGAATATCTGGCACTGAGAACACAGCAGGGGGAGCAAGCACATGGCCACGAGGGTCCAGGGCGTGCCCACCCCTACAGGGCGCGCCCCCCTGCCTCGTGGGCCCATGGTGGCCCCCCTCCACTTATTCCTGCACCCACACACTTCTTCTTCCCCCAAAAAAATCACCATCCAGCTCAAGCACGAGTTCTAGCTCATTTTGCTGCCATTTTCAATCTCCTTGCTCAAAGCACCTCTCACAAAACAGCTTGGGGGGATTGTTCCTTGGTATGCGAATCCTCCATTGGTCCAATTAGTTTTTGTCCTAGTGCTCTATTCATTGCAAATTTGTGCTGCCTAGGTGACCATGTTCTTGAGATTGCATGTCAAATTTATATGGTTCCAAGTAGTTCTAATGCATGATATAGGCTCTAGGCACTTGTAGGAGTACTTGCTATCAATTTTGTTGAGCTTGGTTCACTTTTATTTGAAGTTACTAAAAAATTTAGAAATTTTTCAGTGGAAGAAATATGCTTAGGAAAATGTACCAAGGTGGTTCTTCGAGGAAGCAAGGACCTAGGCTTGCAATGCGTGATGCTGACGATGAGCCACCAAGGGACGCTCCAGTGCGGCCTTGTGAATGGCCTTCAGAAAACTTTATGGATCGAGCAGGAATCAAGGAAGAATTTAACGCATATTTGCGTAACTCTCATCTTGTGAGCTTCGAGCAAGAAAAGTGCCGCTAGTACCACTATCTCACTAGTTCCTTTGTGAGGAGGTTTGAATTTTCATCTTCACGCAATTGTCCAACTGTCCTGTTTGATCTTTATGAAAAATCTTATACGATGGACTTAGAGGATTTTACCACTGCTTGCAAACTTCCACAATGGGGTAGTGCTAGTGAAACTCGCAAATCTGAATTTAGAAATTTTCTTGCTAGTATAACTGTGGGGGAATTTAGAGATATAGCACAAGCTACCATAGGGAGCATTCATTTTCCTGCTATACATTATTTTTCTCTCTTCATAGGTAGGTGCATAAATGGTAAAGATGAAGCATGTCATATGTGTGTCCCCGACCTCAGTATTCTTAGGAGTGCTGTGTTAGGAGACAAATCTTATAATTTGGGAGCCATTGTTGCACGTAGGTTGCATCATAATAGATTTAATGGAGATTTCTTCGGTGGATTTATGCAACCCGCTTAGCTAATTTTCTTGGTGTAACCATACGTAATGATGATATTGAATTGCCTCCTACTTACCTAGACTTTAATGCTATGGCTCACCACTAGTTTGTTGAGAGGAATGAATCGCCTGTCCAGTATCGCTTAGTCTTTGACAGACGTCGTGTTGTCCTCCTTGCTCCTGCCTTCTTTGATTATCAGGCAAAAGGAAGACATTTTATTACCAGAGAGGAGGCAGATGAGTACGAGAGGAGGGAGGAGGCAGCTCGCCGCCATGCTGCAGCCCAGGAGGCAATAGCCGCCGCATCTCAGTACGACCCCAGCTACAACTATGGATATCCACCAGGCCATCCGTGGCAATAAACCAACTTAGGCCAAAAGCCTAAGCTTGGGGGAGTACGTATTTCTCACCGACATTACATTCATGTTCACACACTCATTGCTAGATGTCGGTGCTCATACTCTTTCACTATAATATCCATTCTAGTTTATTTTTCTTTCTTTCTTCTTGTGTGTTTGATAAACCTTAAGAAAAACCAAAAAAATTAGTTGTAGCTTTTAGCTAGTTTACTTTCTTGCTGTAGTAGTAATAATTAAAAAGAAACCCCAAAAGATTTCCCGTTCTTCTTTTGCTTGTTGGGAGCTTTCCCATGTAAAGAGTTTTTATTTCTTTTCTTTTCTTTGGGGGTCGATAGGAGAAGACCATAATTAAATTGTTGAAGTGGCTCTTACATGCATTATTGTTGATTTAACCAAGAGCCCATATTGCCTTGTCTTCTCCTGTTTATTGAATGCTCGCAGATTCCAGCTTAGTCCAATGCACGTGCACTCTTATTATTATTCAGATCGTTCAGTCGTGCAAGTGAAAGGCAATTATGACGATATATGATGGACTGACTGAGATGAGAGAAGCTGGTATGAACTCGACCTCTCTTGTTTTTGTAAATATGATTAGTTCATCGTTCCTGATTCAGCCTATTATGAATAAACATGTTTGCAATGACAATTAGAGATTATAGTTGCTCGTGCCATGCTTGATTAGCTATGAGTTATAATGGTTTACCTTGCGTGCCAACATGCTATTAAAATGTTTGTGATGTGGTATAGTGGGGTGGTATCCTCATTTGAATGATCTAAGTGACTCGACTTGGCACATGTTCACACATGTAGTTGAAACAAATCAACATAGCCTTCACGATATTTATGTTCATGGTGGATTATATCCTACTCATGCTCATACTCAATGTCTATTAATTTTAATGCATGTTCATGACTGTTGTCGCTCTCTAGTTGGTCGCTTCCCAGTCTTTTGCTAGCTTTCAATTGTACTAAGTGGGAATACCGCTTGTGCATCCAATCCCATAAACCCCAAAGTTATGCCTTATGAGTCCACTATACCTTCCTATATGCGGTATCTACCTGCCGTTCCAAGTAAATTTGTATGTGCCAAACTCTAAACCTTCAAATGAAATTCTGTTTTGTATGCTCGAATAGCTCATGTATCAACTAGGGTTGTCCATATCTTCCATGCTAGGCGGGTTATTCTCAAGAGGAGTGGACTCCGCTCCTCATTCACGAGAAAATGGCTGGTCACCGGGATGCCCAGTCCCATGCTTTATGCAAACTAAATCAAAATAATTGCAAACAAAACTCCCCCTGGGACTGTTGCTAGTTGGAGGCACTCGTTGTTTCGAGAAAGCCATGGATTGATGCTTGTTGGTGGAGGGGGAGTATAAACTTTACCATTCTGTTTGGGAACCGCCTATAATATGTGTAGCATGGAAGATATTGCCATCTCTTGGTTGTTATGTTGACAATGAAAGTATGCCGCTCAAAATATTATTTATCTCTATTTCAAAACCGAGCTCTGGCTCCTCTACAAATCCCTGCTTCCCTCTGCGAAGGGCCTATCTATTTACTTTCATGTTGAGTCATCACCCTCTTATTAAAAAGCACTAGCTGGAGAGCGCTGCTGTCATTTGCATTCATTACTATTAATTTATATAGGGTATGACTATGATTGGATCTCTTTTACCATGAATTACAATGTCTAGTCAGTCCTTGATCTTTAAAGGTGCTCTGCATTTATGTTTTGCGGTCTCAGAAAGGGCTAGCGAGATACCATCCTATTATATCATATCATGATTGTTTTGAGAAAGTGTTGTCATCCGAGATTTATTATTATTGCTCGCTAGTTGATTATGCCATTGACATGAGTAAACATGAGACCTAAGAGTTATTGTGAATATGGTTAGTCATAATCTTTGCTGAAAACTTGAATGCTGGCTTACATATTTACAACAACAAGAGCAAACAGAGTTTGTAAAAGTTTTTCTTTATCACTTTCAGTTTATCAACTGAATTGCTTGAGGACGTCTCCGTTGTATCTACTTTTCCAAACACTTCTGCCCTTGTTTTGGACTCTAACTTGCATGATTTGAATGGAACTAACCCGGACTAACGCTGTTTTCAGCAGACTTTCCATGGTGTTATTTATGTGCAGAAACAAAACTTCTCGGAATGACCTGAAACTCCACGGAACATATTTTTGGAAAATATTAAAAATACTGGAAGAAGAATCCATGTCAACGGGCCCACACCCTGTCCACGAGGGTGGGGGGCATGCCTGCCCGCCCTGGGCGCGCCCCCCTACCTCGTGGGCCCCCTGACGCTCCACCGACCTCAGCTCCAACTCCATATATTCGTGTTCGGGGAGAAAAAAATCAGAGAGAAGGATTCATCACGTTTTACGATACAGAGCCGCCGCCAAGCCCTAAAACCTCTCGGGAGGGCTGATCTCGAGTCCGTTCGGGGCTCCGGAGAGGGGAATCCGTCGCCATTGTCATCATCAACCATCCTCCATCACCAACTTCATGATGCTCACCGCCGTGCATGAGTAATTCCATCGTAGGCTTGCTGGACGGTGATGGGTTGGATGAGATCTATCATGTAATCGAGTTAGTTTTGTTAGGGTTTGATCCCTAGTATCCACTATGTTCTGAGATTGATGTTGCTATGACTTTGCTATGCTTAATGCTTGTCACTAGGGCCCGAGTGCCATGATTTCAGATCTGAACCTATTATGTTTTCATGAATATATGTGAGTTCTTGATCCTATCTTGCAAGTCTATAGTCACCTACTATGTGTTATGATCCAGCAACCCCGAAGTGACAATAATCGGGACCACTCCCGGTGATGACCATAGTTTGAGGAGTTCATGTATTCACTATGTGTTAATGCTTTGGTCTGGTACTCTATTAAAAGGAGGCCTTAATATCCCTTAGTTTCCGCTAGGACCCCGCTGCCACGGGAGGGTAGGACAAAAGATGTCATGCAAGTTCTTTTCCATAAGCACGTATGACTATACTCGGAATACATGCCTACATTACATTGATGAATTGGAGCTAGTTCTGTGTCACCCTATGTTATGACTGTTACATGATGAACCGCATCCGGCATAATTCTCCATCACTGATCCAATGCCTACGAGCTTTTCACATATTGTTCTTCGCTTATTTACTTTTCCGTTGCTACTGTTTCAATCACTACAAAACCCAAAAATATTACTTTTGCTACCGTTACCGTTACTTCCATATTACTTTGCCACTAAATACTTTGCTGCAGATACTAAGTTATCCAGGTGTGGTTGAATTGACAACTCAACTGCTAATACTTGAGAATATTCTTTGGTTCCCCTTGTGTCGAATCAATAAATTTGGGTTGAATACTCTACCCTCGAAAACTGTTGCGATCCCCTATACTTGTGGGTTATCAATGAGGCGAATGTCGGGGAAACTCCTTGGAGGTGGAGGACGGGGTGGCTGATCCGGTGAGACGATGAGATCGACGACGAATCCTCATCCGGTGCGGTGGATGAGGGACGGCGAGCTGCTGCGGTGGACGACGTCATCGTGGAAGAGTCTCCGGCAGGGCGGCGGTCGGGAGGCCGACCCAGGAGCATGGGGTTTCATGGGTTTTGGCGGCCTCGGTGTACGAATGGGGGGCGAAGGGGAAGGTAGGGGGAGCCATGGCTTAGGGACGCGCTTGTCCGAAATGTAGGGTAAGTTACCAGCGTACCCCCACCGGTTTTGACACCGCGACGTCGAGCCGGCATTTCTGGCTGAGGGGTAGAAGGGGGATTTCATGTGGCTGGGCTGCAGACTGATTTCGGATGAGGAGGGAGTTTTCACATGCGTCGAAATTTCGGGATAACAAGGCGCATCGCGTGTTGAAGAGGCGTGAGTTTCAAAGCAGATGAGACAAATGATACTCGAGCTTGAAAATTTCGGGATAACAAGGCGCGGATTTCTTGTTTGGCAGAACAAACTTGATGTGTACAAAAAAATATTCATACAAGACACAAGAGAGTCATGTCCCCTTTTACTATATTGCTATAAATGTCATTGAAAAACCTACAAGGAAAATGTAAAAAAAATCGGGAGAACAAGATTACACTGTACAGTAACAAATCGATTCGCACTTCCCTCAACAACAACAAAAACAAATCAATTCCCACAAAAAGAAGGAGTGATGTCCCTTTTTATATGATTACAAATGCCAGGATCTCGAATTTCAATGCATGAATCCACGTTATGTTGAATTCGAATACATCGTTAGGTGACCTTGTGGTTGAAAGAATCTTCCATCATATATGAACATTTTACTCCACAATATGAACATATATATTGTTGTCTACCATATGGACTAAATTTGAATCAATTTTCCTTATTTGAATATGATTGTTGTCAAGTTATACAATCATTTAAATATTATCTTGATAACAAAAAACATGCATATAGCAGTAACCATATTTCACTATGAACTACATGTAACATACGATCTCCAATTCAAATATTTGTATCCATTTTATGTTGAATTCAAATCAGAGTACATTAGTCTATGTGGCGAGATATCCGGGATAATCTAAACCATGTTTTCATATGTATATAATTTTTGGCTAAATTGGACAAGTTTTGGTACAAGCTTCTTGCAAAACCGGAGATTCTCTCAACAAGCCTCGTGGTTCCGAGAGGGAACGTGTCACCTTTGTGTGTGAAACGATACACGCTACCTCCCCCTGATTTTCTTTACAGAGGCAACATAGAACTATATGAGTGCCCTGTTAAATTTTGGAATTATTCCGGGTTCGTTTGGCCTTTTTAATACATTAATTGAGTTTCTGGACATTTAATGTGCATAATCCAAATTTCAACTTCAAGCACATGCTCCTGTGCACCAAAGTTGGTTGAAAAATCACATGTGTGTCCTTGGGTGAATTTCTAGGTCCCATGCAAGAAATGGGAATGAAATTCAAACATCTGGGCGTCGTGACTCGGCCGAGAACATCGAGAAACTTGGTTTTTAAATTCATGTAAATCCAAAAGTCGCCTGGAAATCATGAACATGGTGTCGTGTCATTGTACTAACATGCTGTGGTAAAAAATTAGGCCAATTTGGAACAAGTTTTGGTATAAGCTTCTTGCAAACTGGAGCTTCTCTCAAGAAGGCTCGTGGTTCTGAGAGGGAACGTGTCACCTTTGAGTGTGAAACGATATATGCTGCCCCCCTTGAGTTTCTTTACAGAGGAAACATAGAACTACATGAGTGCCCTATTAAATTTTGGAATTATTGCGGGTTTGTTTGGCCTTTCTTTATACATTAATTGAGTTTCTGTTCATTTAATGTTCATAATTCAAATTTGAACTACAAGCACATGCTCCCATGCACCAAAGTTGGTTGAAAAATCACATGTGTGTCCTCGGGTGAATTTCTAGGTCCCATGCAAGAAATGGGAATGAAATTCAAACATCTGGGCATCGCGGCTCGGCCAAGAACATTGAGAAACTTGGTTTTAAAATTCTTGTAAATCCAATACACGCCTGAAAATCATGAAACTTGGCATGGTGTCTTGTCATGGTACTACCATCCCGTGCTAAAAAAATTGGCCGAATAGGAAGAAATTTTGGTATAAGCTTCTCTCAAGACGGCTCGTGGTTTTGAGAGGGAACGTGTCACCTTTGAGTGCGAAACAATATAAGCTGTCCCCTTGAGTTTCTTTACAGAGGCAACCTAGAATTACATGAGTGCCCTGTTAAATTTTGGAATTATACCGGGTTCGTTTGGCCTTTATACATTAATTGAGTTTCTAGTCATTTAATGTGCATAATTCAAATTTGAACTACAAGCACATGCTCTTGTGCACCAAAGTTGGTCGAAGAATCACATGTGTGTACTCGTGAGAATTTCTCGGTCCTATGCAAGAAATGGGAATGAAATTCAAACATCTGGGCATTGTGGCTCGGCCGAGAACATTCAGAAACTTGGTTTTAAAATTCTTGTAAATCCAAAACATGCCTGTAAATCATGAAACTTGGCATGGTGTCATGTCATCGTACTACCATGCTTTTGTAAAAAAAATTGGCCGAATAGGAACATGTTTTGGTCTAAGCTTCTTGCAAACTGGAGCTTCTCTCAAGAAGGCTCGTATTTCTGAGAGGGAACGTGTCACCTTTGAGTGCGAAACAATATACGCTGCCCCCCTTGAGTTTCTTTATAGAGGTAACAAAGAACTACATGAGTGCCCTATTAAATTTTGGAATTATTCCGTGTTCGTTTGGCCTTTTTTAGACATTAGTTTAGTTTCTGGTCATTTAATGTGCATAATTCAAATTTGAACTACAAGCACATGCTCCCGTGCACCAAAGTTGGTTGGAAAATCACATGTGTGTCCTCGGGTGAATTTCTAGGTCCCATGCAAGAAATGGGAATGAAATTCAAACATCTGGGCATCGTGGCTCAGCCGAGAACATTGAGAAACTTGGTTTTAAAATTCTTGTAAATCCAAAACATGGCTGAAAATCATGAAACTTGGCATGGTGTCATGTCATGGTACTAACATGCTGTGGTAAAAAAACTGGCAGAATAGGAACAAGTTTTGCTATAAGCTTCTTGCAAACTGGAGCTTCTTTCAAGAAGGCTCATGGTTCTGAGAGGGAACGTGTAACCTTTGAGTGCCAAACAATATACGCTGCCCCCCTTGAGTTTCTTTATAGAGGTAACATAGAACTACATGAGTGCCCTGTTAAATTTTGGAATTATTCCGGGTTCGTTTGGCCTTTTTTATACATTAATTGAGTGTCTGGTCATTTAATGTGCATAATTCAAGTTGGAACTACAAGCACATGCTCCCGTGCACCAAACTTGGTTGAAAAATCACATGTGTGTCCTGGGGTCAATTTCTTGGTCCCATGCAAGAAATGGGAATGAAATTCAAACATCTGGGCATCGTGGCTCGGCCGAGAACATTGAGAAACTTGGTTTTAAAATTCTTGTGAATCCAAAACACGTCTGAAAATCATGAAACTTGGCATGGTGTCATGTCATGGTACTACCATGTTGTGGTAAAAAAATTGGCAGAATAGGAACAAGTTTTGGTATAAGTTTCTTACAAACCGGAGCTTCTCGCAAGAAGGCTCGTGGTTCTGAGAAGGAACATGTCACCTTTGTTTGCATAATTCAAATTTGAAATACAAGCACATGCTCCAATTCACCAAAGCTGGTTGAAAAATCACATGTGTGTCCTCGGGTAAATTTCTAGGTCCCATGCAAGAAATGGGAATGAAATTCAAACATCTGGGCGTCGTGGCTCGGCTGGAAACATTGAGAAACTTGGTTTTTTAATTCCTGTAAATCCAAAACACGCATGAAAATCATGAAACTTGGCTTGGTGTCATGACATGGCACCAACATGCTATGGTAATTTTGTTGTCCGATTTGCAAAGGCGCACACATTAACAATCAACAAAGTCATTTTGGAACAAGTGTTGTCACGTTACAATCGGAAACACAAGTATTATTGAAACCGTGGGCGTTCTATTTACCATTTACATGCCGGCCCGCATCCCCTTTTTTTATTAGCTAGGAGGCGCCGTGCAGGGTAGCTATTTGAGTACGGGAGGCGTGCGATCAAACCCCTGCGCGTGCTTATCGGGAGGTGAGCCCTTTGACCTCCATCTGCCGTCCACCTCTCTCCCAAGGTCTCCATTAATGGCGCACGAGCCTCTGTTTAATGGCGTGGCTATGTCTCACTTGACTGAGATTTAAGAGAGAAAAAAGAAAATCTGAAAAAAAAATACACGAATCTTTATGTAAGATCCGACGAACCTATATAGCATCTACTGCGACTTATAGCAAGACTGATGAATATATATAAGGATGATGAGAGTGGATAATAATTGTCTTACATAATTAGGAAGATAATTAAAAAAGCCACATGCGTTTACGCCCGAAATACACAAGGGCAAAAGAAGAAGGAAGACGCATAAAACGATCTGGCTCGCTGATCTCTACTTTGTTTATGCGATGCAGGTCACGGAGACTAGTTCTCGGGGCGAGCGGCGATGATCTCTTTCATCAGTTTCATGTCCTTAATACGCTGCTTGGCAGCATCCACGGATTCCTCCACCAGCCTTTTGCGCTTGATGCAGAGCATGGAATTCTCATCCATAAGTTTCTTGACGATGACGCCCGTCCTCTGCAACAAGGCAGCGGTCTCCTCCGCCTGCTTCGCCCTTCCGGCGATCTTCGCCCTCAGCAGGTCGCGCTCGGCCAAGAGCTTCGCATTGCCCTCCCCTAGTTGCCGGATGACGCCGGTAGCCTCGTCCTACAACCTCGCCCAGCCGGAGATCTGATCCATCTGGCTATGGACGATCGCATGCATGCGCCTGTAAGAGTCCTCGCCTGCCCGCGAGAAATTTTCCCAGGCCGCCACGGCGCGGCAGGACCTCCGTGCTGCTTCGGCGGTGTGGCGGGACATCTCTACTGCTTTCGCGGCGCGGCCGAACCAGTCTGCTACATCGATGGCGCGGCAGGACCTCCGTGCTGCTTCGGCGGCGCAGCGGGACCTCTGTGCTCTTACTGCTGCGCGGCTGGACATGTCGGCTGCTTTCGCGGCGAGGCGGGACATCTCTCGTGCTTCCTCTTCCATGCTTGCCTCTCCCTGGTGAAAATCTCTCAATCCAGAATTCACGCTGGCCATGGCAGACGCAAGGGAACGATGCTGAATGACTTGATTGTTTTTTGTGGATGAGGAGTTGAGGAGGAATGTGCAGTCATCTTGGCATAGCAGTATTTATAACCGAGTATTACTAATACGCTCCTAAGTGGGAAACTGTTTAGGTTGTGATCGATGTGAACACGTTTGCAATTAAATATAATGTGGTAGTAATTTGGAATGTGACGAGACGCAAGCTCAAAATTTATTGACGGTTCTAGTTTCAAAGTGCGACACTATTCTCAGATGGCGTAACGTGGGCATGTGTTCTCGGCCGTGGTGTAGCATATGCCATGGTAGTTCTTTTTCTACTGCTGTGTACGTGCAATAACTGGCACCGCCAAATACATATTTTACGGTTATTGGGGTGTTCGACAGGAATAGCCTCGTGGCGAGCTATATACTAGTCTTTTTTTTCACACGCATTACATCGACACATATCATCCCTCTCCCTTTTTCCCACGCACACACCTATATCTCGGGACTTCTCGCACGCACCATCTCTAGCTCCCAAGGTGGATGCCACCCACATACACTTGTACTCAGAGTTTAGTACGTTATACAGGAAGAGAAGAGGTGCACGCATGCACTCGTCCTTTCTCACACACGCATCTGTAGCTACGAATTGTAGTGTTCTCAACCATCCGATTGGCTCTATCATAGGTTTCACGTTGGTCGTTGGCCTTGAGATTGAGAAGTTTAAAACGCGGAGGCTAAGCTGGAGGCGCGAGGTTTTGGTTAATGTGCGGGCCGCACACGGCACCAATACGACACGAGCTTCTTCTGCCTGGTGCGCAGTCGGGTGGTTTGTCTAAGTATAGACACAACCAGGCCCTCCTTGGTATCTACGCCTCGACTTATGCGCAGAGAAATCAGGATCGGAGGGAGTACTACTAGTACTACTACTACTACTTTGATGTGTCGTGTCAACTCGCACAAGTATGCAACACTTCTTGAACAAACAAGCATATAAGCTGTTATACTTCTTACCCAAAGGATCTTTATATCCAACACACACAAAATATCCGTTCGACTGTTAAAAATTACTTTAAATACTGATCTGATGTCGAAGTAATTGCTGCATCGCCACCAAAACCCACCATCTCTTAAGCTAAAGTAGACCGAGCTAACCCCTATATTAGCATATTACTAAGATAAACAGAAGGCACTGTAGAATCATTTAGGACGAGAGCTTGTCAATCTGAATTTGGGGGGACACCAGCTTAGCCCCGGCCAGCAGCTTGGGCGAAACATTGAAGAAGGTCAGCTCCTGCACGGCGATGTCGCCGGGATCCTTGCTGCTTGTCACCTCCATTTCCACCTTGACGGCGTTGGTCCTGCCTTTGGGCTCCCCTGCGGGCCGTTCACCCACAGCTTGGCCATGTAGTGCGGCAATGGGGACACCCCCGCTCTGATGCAGATGACCGACACGGTGATAGGCTCGCCGATGTAGAGTACGCCGCCGACCAAGAAAAATGCGCGACTGTCTTCCTCCGTGAACAGCAAGAGTCGTGGCTCCGACAGTGGCACTTGCAGCTGGAGCGCCTTGCCGTACTGGATCCTATGCACGGGCATGGGGTTCACGATGCTGATGTGGTGGGAGAGCGCCGGCGGCGGGCCTTCATAACCGCAGACGGGCACGGGGCATTTGCAGGGCGTGAGGAGACACACGCTCTGGTGATCGGCGAGCTTGTGGTAAGTGACGTAGAGCCCACAGCGTTCGTGCGGGCACTCCACCCTCACCGAGGAGAGGACGGCGTCCACCGCCGTGTTCTGCACGTCGAAGCCACCGCCGCGCTCACACTTTTGGCACTGTCGCTGGTTCCTAGGGCGCTCGCGCGGCAGTCCGCGCAGGCCAGGTGCCCTCCCTTGCACTTCACAAATCAATCAAACAGCACATCAATCAAGAAACCTGCACCTTGCTCGATCAGCCGAACGGACGAGGTGTATTCGAACCTCATACACTGGAGGCTTCAAGGGGCGGAGGCACAAGGGGCAGTGGAGCAAGGTGAGGTCCATCGAGACCATAGAGAGCTCCATCGTCGGGTCATGTTCCATCTGCATGATCTCGCCCTCCTCGTGCACAACCATCTCTCGCTTTATTAGGGACGGGGCATTACAAAGCTTTACCGTCACATATTCATACTACTTCAAGGTGCACTAAATCGACACATGTAAGTATCAAAAGGAGAGTCACAGCATGCATGCATGCGTTGTAATTAATGCATCGGTAAAACGCAAATTATTGAAATATATCGAGTGCGGTGCTTTGATGTGTCGCATCAACTTGTACAAGACCGAGAAGTTTGATTACTACAACGCCCTCTCCCTCGTGGACTGAGCTTCAGTGCCTCAACTGCACCTGCTTTTGGCTGCATGACTGGTGGGCCACCCACCTGTTGGGCCCACCTGTCATACACGCAAAGGTAGGAGCAGCAAGTAAATGAAGTTGCGTCCCTCCCTTGCCCATGAGCGTGGTGGCTGGCAGGACTAGGAGAAGCTTTCGTTCGCTACACGCTTTCCCTCCCGCACGCAGTGGACATGGAGTAGTTCAATCGGTGTCAGTTGGCCAAAAGCATATTGTAGTACTCCTCCACTATAGTAGTACTCCATCATTGTTCGACTTCCCGAAGAGGCGAAGAGCCAAGCGCTTTCCGGACGCTCGTGTGGCAGTTTCATGTGTAGAGTAGTCTAGCATAGCATGTACCGTGCCTGTAAGCTTAAAATCGTTGGGGTCGGCTCCATGCTATGAGGCCGTCTCGAAGCTTTTTTTTATTAAAATAATCTTCTAGCGCTACCTGTCATCCTGGTGATTGCAGTTTGCACGCTCATCTGGTCAAGACAGGAATATATATTTTAATTTGTGGTGGGGTAAATGTTAGAGGTTGCAGCAAATGGAGTACTGTACACTGCGGGTCTTTCAACCAAGTTTAGAGGCAACCATGTGGGGCCAGTGCTAGGATGTGTCGCCTCAACTCATACAACGAGGAGAAGCTTGATTTTACTACTACATGCCTTCTCCCTTGCCCATGCGCGCGGTGGCTCGCAGACGAGGACAGGCTTTTGCTTATAGTACTACAACAAGCTATCCCTCCCGCTCGCGGTGGACGGACATGCAGCAGTGGATTCGATACTGTAGAAGCAGTAGTAGTAACATCATTGTTCATCTTCTCTAAGAGGCGAAGAGCCATCCGCAACCCGAACATGGCTGTTGCGAACCTTGGAGCCCGCATATAGCCAGGCTCTTGCATGAGACAAAATTGCTATGTGAGCCCACTATTGTAGTACTTGCTAGTATAGCCCTGTAAACCAGAAAGGAGTATTTGCCTTTCTAGAGATTTCAACAAGTGACTAGACTACACCGAGAAAGAGTACATATGGAGCAAAATGAGTGAATCTACACCGTAAATAAATATGTAGTTCTCTCGTTGTCCTCTCCGCCTTGGTCGCGGTGCACAATGTTGAGTATACTAGTACTATCATCTTGAAATTTGTGAAGTCACCATAGGCATCTCGTCGTCGACGGGAACGTCACCTTACACGCGATAGACGCGAGCGGCAGTCGCCTCCATAGGTGCTTGAATGCCAAGGGGTGAGAGGGTAGCGGTTCCCGAGACATTGAACGGTCAATGATGCATCCTCAGTTACATGCAGAGGGAATTAATTGGAGAAGCAGAATAGAGCCAGCACGGTGTGAATGGAACAGAGTTTGGACTCTCATATAAAGGGGCCCCACCACTCCAATCCATCTACTCCTAGTCTCTACGCAACACTGCTCACTCCAATCCAAGACCAAGTGACCAGAAGCCACAAGCACCTATGGAGGCGATGGACGCGAGCGGCAGTCAGCTGTGCCAAATCATCCAAGGCGACGGCCTGCGGCCCCGCACTACGAAGTGTTTCCAGACAGTGCTGGCGACCGCCGGCGTCATAGCCCTCGTCGACGCTGGCTTTGCCTCTCGCATGGACGACATGATGGTCAACTCCATCCGCAAGTTCATTACCGTCAAGAAGCGCGCAGACAACCTTGCCGTACTGCTCCAGCCCGCGCGCCTAGGCTCCTCACTACCTGCCACCATCATCGGCCTCCATGATGACAAACTCTTTCAAGCCCTGGTGGGCCTGCAAGTGCCAGAGGTCGTGACGAAGAATGTGCACCTCAAGGCCGCGCTCACCGCGCAGTGCCTCGCCATGCAAGAAACCGTCGACCTGCACATCCACGTCTATGAGGAAATCATCTACATAGGCCACTACAAGGCCAGCGAGGACAGAAAGACGTTGGCCTTCTTCCAGCGGCTAGAATCTTTGGACGCCATCATTCAGAAGCACGTCGACCTAGCCATGAAAGCAGCTGCTACTTACCCGCCGTTCGGTGGGGCGGCGCCCCGAGTCGAGGAGGTGGACATCGTCGATGGATGCATCTCTTCTTCTTGCCTCCTATAACCAGCACTGTATCGCCTCGTGGCCTTCATTTTTTATTAATATAGGAGTATATCACATTTTTATTCTAGTCGTAATGTTTTCACTATGAGGTGGGGCCGCAGTTGAGCAAACCGACCATCGGCAAGTCCCCACCCCGCCCATCGAGTGTCGACTGAGTTTAGAATTAGAAGAGAGAAACGAGGGAGAAGAGCTAGCTGTCGCACGGACGCTGTTGTCAGATGGGACTCGTGTTGATAAAATAGGAGTACTGAGCACTCGTACCTCTTTTTTTGAGGGAAAACGTAGTCGTATGTCTATAGGTGGTTTTCACTGGGATAAAGTGAGCCACTTTGGTCAAGCGAATCAACTACTACCTAGATGGAATCATATCCCGATCGGGTTCTGGGAAATCCGGTAATGAAATCCATGCCAAGCTTATCCTACTTCCATTCGGGTATCGACATAGGCTGTAGTAATCCGGCTGGCTTCTGATGCTCTGCCTTTACTCTCTGGCATACATCA
Organism: Triticum aestivum; assembly: GCF_018294505.1. Lineage (NCBI taxonomy): Eukaryota > Viridiplantae > Streptophyta > Magnoliopsida > Poales > Poaceae > Triticum > Triticum aestivum. The sequence goes on along the minus strand of NC_057811.1, from coordinate 205,129,779 downwards.
CCTACGACTACATACTCCGCAATAACCTTCTTCATACCAGTCCACCAGAAACGTTCCTTCAAATCCAAATACATCTTGGTGTTTCCAGGGCGAATTGAGTGTGGTGACTCATGAGCCTCCTGAAGTATTAACTTCCTGATCTTTGCATTATTGGTCACATATACACGGTCCTCGAACCATAAGGTGTCGTGCTCATCCTTACGAAAACCTTTGGCCTTTCCTTTGCTCATCCTCTCTTTTATCTCAGCAATCTCTTTGTCATCCTTCTGAGCTTCACAGATCTTTCCCAACAATGTAGACTGAACTTCCATTGCTGCAACAAAACCTTTGGGAACAATCTCCAACCGAAGTTCCCTGAGATCCTCGGCTCACTCCTTTGGCAATCCTCCGCTTATGAGGGTATTTGTCCTTGTTTTCTTTATGGTTGTGTCCTATTTCTCCACAAAGGTTGTATGCACAAGGTTTCTTCATATCCTTTCCATAAGGCCTCAATTTCTGGGACACAAGCCAAGACTTTAACAAAGTCCACTTAAATTCCTTCCAAGTGGTTACTCCTTGCCATCCATTGATGGTTTGGTACATCCTCTACCAGGTAGTGGCACCTCTTTCAAAGCACTCAAGAGTACGCTAGGTCATATCCTTTCCGGCTATAAGGTTATTCTCCATGTGATCCTTCATGTTCTGAATCCATCGGTCCGTCTCCAATTGACTCATCGGTCCACAAAATATAAGCTCATCTTCATTCATCCTCTATTGGGTCCATGGGTTTGCGGTGGGATAAGAGAGATCGAGAGGGATACACACAATACAAACAATAGTTTTGAAAAGAAAGGTTTTATTTTGTGGCTGTCGGAAAAACATCAAACAAATGACAGCTCACAAACGTCGCATCTAACGTAAGTGTATAACAGGGGTTTGGTCTTCTAAAGATCAATAAATCTTCAAAATCGTCAAACTCTTCAAGTCTTGTTCATGTCTCCGATGGCTTCTTCCGATCATGCTTGTCTTTCTCAAGTTCTTTTGCCAGATCATCTTTGTTGACGCGAAGTCTCTCGTGACGTCCTTTATGTTTCTGGAGTTGCGTTCCAAACTTCTGGGTTTCAACATCCTTGACATGAACCATGATCCTACTGTCCTTCAGTTCCTGACGAATCTTTGATGTCTCAAGGTTTTGCTCCTCTAGCTTGGCTACTTTCAGCTTCTGGGTCCTGAGTTCTTCACGAAACGCTTCCTTATCAAATACTGTTTCCTGAAGGTTCATCTTTAAACTTCCTGATATAATACTCCAGATCCTGGTGATACACCAGCTAAGGTTAAAACTGCATCCTTTGCTTGGCAGATGCTCCATCAGCCTTCTACCATCCAATCCTTCCGAAGAAATGCATGCTTAACTCAGCACGGTGACAATAGCATAAGCGGGCGATAACATCATGGATAGCCGTGTTTCTGCTCTTGTCATTTCCATGAGCTATCTCCCCATAGTTGATATCTTCTGCCTTAGGGTTTTCCTTGACAGAACTTTGAGTTTTTAACTCTCCTTGCTCCGGTGTTTCTCTGATACAACTTGATCTCGGGTATTGATAGCTTCCATAGTCTGCCAAGTTCCATAAGGGTAGCTTTTCCTAGGTCATACCAATCCGGAAATTCTTCAGAGTCTCTAATTCTCCTAGTCTTCAGACTCTTCAACAGTTGTAGTTTCCATTATTATAAAGCACGGTAAAATCACCTTCATTCCGAACTGGTCTTGGTTGTCCGATATCTTGTCCTTCTTGGAGTGGTCTCATTAGTCGAATCTTCGAGTGGTCAAAAGAGGAAAAGGGGTATGGTCTCACTAAAGGGAATATTTGAATAAGCTTAGAAGAGAAGAGAGGTAAAAGATCTTTTTGAAAAAGAAAGTTTTAGAGAAAAAATCCTTTCCTATGGGCTTGCCAGTTTCTAGGGTCACGTCCTATAGTCAACATGTGCTCTGATACCATCTTGTAGCGACCCGACCTCAGACGGTCAAGTCTCTGTGCTTAAGTGTCATCCCTGGATCGGTATGCTGACACACACAGTACTCGAGGATTTATAACAGAGGTAAATCACATGTATAAAGTAACATAAATACTATTACCTCAATCCAAATAGCGGAAGTAACAAGGTTGTGGATTCCCATCAACACCAATGGCAAAGTTGAGTGTAGAAATCGTAACCCTAACGTATCAGTTACTCGTCGTAAGAATCCTGCAACATGAAACGTTGCAGCCCGAAAACGGGTCAGCACATGGAATATGCTGGCAAATTCACACCATAGAGAAATGATGAACAAAGGCTTTCACTACATGCATATATGGCTGGTGGAAAAGCTCCATGGTTATAATGTTTTTGCGAAAAGCCAATTTTTCCCTACTACAAAGGAATAAGTTTTTATTTGACTATCATGGTGGTTGTTGAACATTTTTTTGACTGGGAACTGTAGGGGAAACCCCCACAGCATATCAGTGGTTGTTGAACATTGAGAATGGTTGACAGTATTCTCAATCCCAATGTATCATCATCAAAACCCAACCAAATTAATTAAAGTAACATGATGAGATCAACGGGATAATCCAAGAACTAGATACTCAAGATGTCCATAACCGGGGACACGGCTAATCATGATTAGTTTGTACACTCTGCAGAGGTTTGCGCACTTTTCCCCACAAGACACGATCGCCTCCGCTTGATTCTCGCACTACATGATGTTTGAGAAACGGATGACCGAGACACAGTCTTTTAGAAACAATAACTCTTTACTCTGGGTGGACAGTTACACCTACTTTCCCCTACATCTGCTAGCCCACCTCTTGAAGAGATCATGTAACCTACTCAACTATGCTAGAGCCCATAATAGCTTGTGGCTGCACACGAAAGTTTCTAGCATGAATAATCTCATGATCCCTTTGAACCTGGGCGGCGGTCCGAAAGAAAAACAGGCAATCCTGGAATACCCAGGTACCTCAATCCACCCAGATGTGAGTTTTAGTTGCCACCTTAAGGTTAACCATTAATTAACAATCTCACATCTGTCATGGTAACACTCAAACCCAATCCACGTCTACTAGCATAGCATAGCAATATGAGCAAACGTAGAAGTAACTCCCAAAGGTTTGATAATAAACAGGGCAATAGGTACTACCTTAACTACTTCCCAATACCCACATGTTATCAATCCTACTCATGCAATGTTTGAGGGTGAAACTAATGCATAAAAACTGGGTATGGAAGGGATATGATCAAAGTGTGAACTTGCCTGCAATGTTGATGAAGATGATCCGCACTCATAACTCTTGATAGTTCTACTCGTCACACTCTGTTCAATCTATCGTGAGCAAGCAATAGTAACCATACATAAGCAATCACTCAAAAGATCAGAAAGATCGAGGAAGACGATTTGGAAAATATGAAAACCAAGCAAATAACTCTTGCAGCATAAAACAATTTCTAACAGTACCAAAATTATATGAATTTGGCCTTATCAGAAAGTTTAGGTCAAGAGCTTCGATTTGCAAAAAGAATCAACTAAATCGGAGTTATGGAACTCAAGTTATGTTCAAAAGAAGTTTGAATATGATTCTGAACAAAATTTGAAATTTGAAAATTTCAAAAAGTTGACATGACAGGTTAACTGGATAGGTGAAAACAAGACGAAACCATAGGCGCTGGTTTCATCTAATTTGGATGAACGAGTAAAAAGTTATGGCTATTTGAAAAATCAGGGCCAAGCTGTTTTGCAGAAGAAAAATAGCTACGGCTAAAAAAATATGTCTAACGTATTTACACAGAACGAATAAATATACCTTTTGACTTCGGAGTGAGGAGACAACTTCCAAAAGTCCCCCCGGAGAGGAGAAATATATTTTTCTTTAAGGAATCTAGTCAAACCAAAATTTTGATTTAACCCGAATCGGATGATTTTTGAAGTCTCTATGGGTCTATATTTATTGGTGGAAAAAGGCTTAAAGGTCAAATGCTAGGCAATGTGGGACTAAACGTAGATGAAAAGAAAAGAAACAGAGAAGAAAAGTGGCGCCTCGCATGGACCTAAAGCTTCGGCCGGCCGCGCGCGTGCGTGCGGCAGTTTTTGTTTCAAACACTAAAAGAAGGAAGAAAAAGAAAAATTAAGAAAAAGAAAAATATTTTTTTTCTGCAAACATAACAAAAAAAACAACATGGGCCGGCATGGGTGCACTGTGCAGGTAGGCGACGGATAAAATTTGGGCGGCACGTACAGTTTTTATATTAGAAACAGAAAGAAAAACTGTATAACGAAAACAAAAATAAAATTGTACATAGGCATATTATATATCAAAATTTTCAGAAAAAGATTTTCTACGACATGATCATTTTTCTAGCGTACAATAAAGTATACAAAAATTCAGATAAAGCAAAGGGTGCTACTGCTGCAATAAAACCTCATAAAAATCATTTTAAAAATACCAAAATGATTTCAAATTAATTTTTTCTGCAATTTTCTATTGTAGGGAATCATGTTACCCTATTTTCCATATATATTTGTTTTGGAGAAAAATAATATGAATAAAACCCTAATACTCCAAATTGAAAATAATTTCCAAAAGAACTTTAAATTAGAACCTTTTAAACTTCCAACTCATATTTCATATGTTTTGAAGAAGTCATTTTATCTTCTCTCATGAAAATCATTGAGTTTCTTGAAGTTTCTGAATTGGAAATATTTTCAAATGATATTCAAATATTTTCAACACCCTTTTCATTTAAATAAATGGAAGAAGTCATGTCATCTTCTCTCCAGGGTTTTGTGATGAAAAGAATTTGAATTCATGGAGATCATAAAAGCAAAATGAAAGTTTGGGAAAGTCCTTTTATTCCCTCTCATTTAACTTTCAAAAGATTTCGAATTCACTCACTTTCGGTCAATCAATCACACAACAATCCAACAAACAATCAAATCTATCTATTTATTATAACATTCCAAAATTTATAATTTTGGGATGTTACAGTAGATACGACGAAGACGTATCAACTCCCCTAAGCTTAAACCTTTGCTTCTCCTCTAGAAATTCAGTTGATAAACTGAAAGTGAAAAAGAATATCTTTTACGAAGTCTTTTGCTCTTGTCTACATAAATAAGCTTAAGTAGCACCCATGTTTTCAGCCAAGATCATGATTAACCATGTTGACAATAACTCTTAAAAATTATATTAACTCATATCAATGGGATAATCAACTAGCGAGCAATAATAAGATATCTCAAATGGCAACACTTTGTCAAAACAACCATAATATAATATGACAATAGTGGTATCTCGCTAGCCCTTTTTGAGACCACAAAACATAAATGCATAGCACCTCCAAAATTCAAACAACGACTAAACATTGCAATTCATGGTAGAAAAGATCCAATCATGATGCACCCAACATTAGCTACACACAATGCATGAGGATGACAATAGTGCTCTCAGGATTTTGCGCTTGTGTGAGAAGGTGATGACACGTAAATAGATAGTCCCTTCGTAGAGGGAAGCAGTTATTTGCAGCGGGGGCGGAGCTCAAATTTTTAAAACAGAGGTAAATGAAATTTTGAGAAATGCACCCTTCTTATTTACTTCGCGCCCATTAGTTATCGGTATATTCCATGCTAAACACATTAGTGGCGGTTCCCAAGCGATAAAAAGTAAAGGTTTACTCCCCCTCCACAAAAAAACACACTCCATGGCTAACCGAATACATGGGTACCATCCATACCAACATCAGTCCTGGGGTAGTTTTGTTTAATTATTTGCAATTTGATTTCGGGACTGGGAATCCCTCTTACCGCCCCTCTCATGCAATGACGAGTGAATTAAACACTCATCATGAGAATAACCCGCTTAGCATGGAAGATACTAACTACCTCCTATCGCTCCATGAACAATCCAGATACACAAAAAGGATATTTATTTGAAATTTTTAGAGGTGGCACATGAAAATTTAATTAGAACGGCAGGGTAATACCGCGTATAGGTAGGTATGGTGGACTCATCTGAAATAACTTGGCTTTTAGGATTTTGATGCACAAGCAGCATTCTCGCTTAATACAGGGAAAGGCTAGCAAATAGATTGGGAAGCGGCCAACTAGAGAGAGAAAATGGTCATGAACATGCATTATGCATAAGTAACATTGGATACTAGCATGAGTAGGATATGAACACCATGAACATAAATATCATAGAGGCTATGTTGGTTTCGATTCAACTACATGCATGAACATGTGCTAAGTCAAGCCACTCGAACATTCGGAGGAGGATACCATATCATCATACTACATCACAATCATTTTAACGCAATGTTGACACCCAAGATAAATTATTATCCACTCCTAGTTACTTAAGCATGGCATGAGAAACTATAATCTCTAATTGTCATTACAAACATGTTTGATCATAATAGGCTGAATCATGGATACTAGATTAAACATATTTACAATAACAAAACAAGTCGAGTTCATACCCGTTTCTCTCTGCCACAACCAGTTCATCAAATATCATCATTGTTGCCTTTCACTTGCACGACCAAACAATTTGAAAATAATAATAATAATAATAATAATAATAATAGTGCAAGAGTGTCGTGGACTAAGCTGGAATCTGCAAACATTCTATTCAAAGGAGAAGACAAGGCAATTTGGGCCCTTTGTTAGATCAACAATAATGCATACGAGAGCCACTAAACAATTTTAGCGTGGTCTTCTCCTCGGTATGACTCAATAAATGGAAAAGAAATTCATAGAAACACACTAAAATATTTTTTGAGTTTTTTAGTTTTTTCTTGAAGAAAGCAAGTTAAAACAGGAAAAACAAAAACGAGAAAAACTATTTACACGGGAAATCTCCCAACAAGCAAGAAGAAGAATCAAGAAATCTTTTTGGGTTTTCTTCTAATACTATAGCTAATTTAACTAGGAAGAAAACCGAAAAGACGCAGGAAATATTTTTGTATCTTCTCAAAGTTTTTCAAACACACAAGAAGTAGGCGAGAAAATAAATCTAGCATGGATGATACAATGAAAAAGTGTGGACACCGACAACTGGAATGAAATGTGCGAACAATGAAACTAATGTCGGTGGAAATACGTACTCCCCCAAGCTTAGGCTTATGGACTAAATTGGTAATCACCACTTGTAGTAACCCTCGGGTCCGACGTTGAAGTGTTGTGGAGCGGACACCTGAGGTTCCCACTCTTGAGGTTCCTCCTCTGCTGCTGCCTATGCGTTCCGGTAGGCAGTGATATCTTCTGGCATGATCATGTATCCGCCCCTGGCAATAGGATCAGACAAAGTAGGTGCAGGCAACGAAATAATATCACAAGTGTTCTCACTAAAAAAACCAGGTTGTAGGGAACAAGAATGTAGTGTTCTCGATATCAATAAACTTATGATTAGCCATAGCCTGGTGATCTAAGTACTTGGGCATGCGATAGTCATATTGGCGAATCTGAACGTTAAAGTAACTCGCTAAGCTAGTAGCATAAATAGCACCATGAATTTTACCCTTGGATCTATTAAGGTGCAGTCGACGTGCAATGATAGCCCCTAGGTTGTAGGTGTTGTTGTCGTATAGTGCATGACGTAAGATGCCGAAGTCCAGAGCACAAAGTGCACCAACCTTCTCCCTAGAAATTAAGCACTTAGCAATGAACAGAGAAAAATAATGTACCGAAGGAAACTGCAGGCTAGTGGCAGTGACACCCGACACCCCTCTCTCATTCCCCACTGACAAAGTGCGGTAAAAACCATCAAACTCTACGGGCCTAGGCTCTCTTAAATCCCCGTCATAAGGGATCAAGCATATGTTAGAAAATTTAGTAAGTGGTATCTGATGGGTTTCAGCATATAAATTAAACTGCACCCCAGGAGGATTATTCCTACTTATGAAATGAAAACTTTGCACAAAGGAATTTGTGAGGAGATGACACTATTCACACTAAGCTGTGATGAAGTCGGTGAGGCTGGCATTAACAGCAAATTGTGCAAACTCTTGACGGATTCCGGCTCCATCCATGAATGGGTTGTGCGGCCATTCGCGCGGCCGTACCTCCGCCATTCTCCTGGTGCGGAGGACATTTTCTGATGACTCCCCAATAACTCCCTTGGAGTTCTTCTTGGAAGAAAACTTCCTAAAGAAACTCATCTTTTTCCTATGAACAAAATTCTGAAATTTTTAGTGCACAAATTTTTTCTCAACAAAACTTCACAAGATTGATAACAACTACTCATAGGGATGCATAGAGGTCATATCAAGCATTCAAACTACTTAGAACTATAAGAATTCAACATGCAAGATCATCTACAGCAGCACCAATAGTAGCTAATTATTCAAAGTATAAACCACTAAAGCCAAAACTAATTGGACCAATGGAGGAGTCACATACCAAGTAGCAATCCCCCAAAACAGTTTTGGAAACGGAGCTTCGAGCAAAGAGATCGAAATCCACGGGTTTGAGAGCAATAACACGAGAGGGAGAGAGAGTGAGAGCAAAGGTGATTTTTTTCTAGAGGTAGGTGATGACATGGGCTAAAGAAATAAGTGAGGGGCCCACGTGGGGACCACAACCCACCAGGGCACGCCTGGGGCTGCTGGCGCGCCCAGGTGGGTTGTGCCCACCTGGTGCGCCCCCCTCTGATGTTATTTGCATAAAAAATTCAAAAAATCATACTAAATTTTCAGAGCATTCTGAGAACTTTTATTTTTGGGTCATTTTTTTAATGCACGGGAAATTAAGAAAACAGATAAAACATGGCATTTTATTTTATTTAACTAAGAAAAGCAGAAAATAAAAGTAAGGACATAAGGTAGTGCCTACTAAATTCATCAATTTCATACCTCCCAAAAGTGATACATTAATAAGGTTGTTCAAGTCTTATTAACAACCACCTTCGATTAGGGTGAAACCGAAGAACTTTCGTAAAACACTAAGTTACCTCAATAGGGATATGAATGTCCACAACAATAAGCATTTCATAGTTATTTTTTGCAATAGGAAGAGGTAGTTGAAAACTTCCAATAGTGATTGTCGGAGATTTTTCAATAACATTAATACCATTCACTTGGAATTGTTTCTTCGGAAAGTGCACCATATGATCATTACCATTGATATGAAAAGTGACCTTGCTTTTATTGCAATCAATAACAACCCCTACAGAATTCAAAAAGGTTCTACCAAGGATAATCAACATGTTGTCGTCCTCGGGCATCTCAAGTATAACAAAGTCCGTTAAGATAGTAACATTTGCAACAACAATGGGCACATCCTCACAAATACTGATAGGTATGGCATTTGATTTGCCAGCCATTTGCAAAGATATTTTAGTCGGTGTGAGTTTATTCAAATCAAGTCTTTTATATAAAGAGAAAGGCATAACACTAACACCAGCTCCTAAATCACACAAAGCATTTTTCACATAATTTCTTTTGATGGAGCAAGGTATAGTTGGTATTCCCTGATCTCCACGTTTTTTAGGTACGCCATCCTTAAAAGAATAATTAGCAAGCATGGTGGAGATTTCAGCTTCTGATATTTTTCTCTTGTTGGTGATGACGTCTTTCATGTACTTCGCATAAGGGGCCATTTTTAAGATATCAGTCAAGCGGCTACGCAAAAAGACTGGCCTAATCATTTCAGCAAAGGGTTCAAATTCTTCATCATACTTCTTCTTAGTTGATTTAGGTGGAAAGGGCATAGGTTTTTGAACCCATGGTTCTCTTTCCTTACCATGTTTCTAGCAACAAAGTCTCTTTTATCGTATCTTTTATTCTTAGGTTGTGGGTTATCAAGATCAACAGCTGGTTCTATTTCAACATCATTATTTGGTTCTTTATTATTTGTTTGAGTGTCTTCATGAACCTCATCATAATCTTTTTCATCATCAATAGGTGAGTTTTCATTACCAGATTGAGTTTCAGCATGAGAGATAGATATATCATTATCATTATTAGGAGGTTTTTCTATTTCAGGTTCACTAGAGGCATGCAAAGTCCTATCATTTTTCTTCTTCTTATTCTTATTTTTAGAAGGACTAGGTGCATCAGTGTTGATTCTTTGAGATTCTTGTTCAATTCTTTTAGGGTGTCCCTCAGGGTAAAGTGGTTCATGAGTCATTCTACCTCCTCTAGTCATTACTCTAACAACATGATCATTGATATTAGTATTCATTTCATCAAGCAATTCTGTTTGAGATTTAGCAACTTGTTCTAGTTGAGTTTGAACCATAGAGGCATGCTTTCCTACACCTCTAACATCATTGGTAATTGTAAATAACAAGTCATTCAAGCGAGCAATCATATCAGAATTGTATTTCAGTTGTTTCATAACATTTGAATTGAAGTGATCTTGCTTTCTAATGTAATTATCAAACTCATAAATGCATTGACTAGGATACTTATTGTAACGATTATCATGATCATTGAATTTCATTAAAGAATTTACCTCTACCACCTTGGGTGGTGTTGTATCAAGCCCATGTATTTCTTCAATAGGAGGTAAATTTTTGACATCCTCAGCTTTAATACCTTCTTCCTTCATAGATTTCTTTGCCTATTGCATGTCCTCGGGACTGAGGTATAAGGTACCCCTCTTCTTCAGAGTAGGTTTAAGCGGTGATTCAGGAAGAGTCCAATCATCATAATTTTTTAATGTGTTATTCAATAATTCTTCAGCTTGTTCAACAGTTCGTTCTCTGAAAACACAACCAGCACAACAATCTAGGAAATCCCTAGAAGCATCGGCTAGTCCATTATAGAAGATATCAAGTATTTCATTTTTCTTAAGAGGATGATCAGACAAAGCATTCAGCAAATGGAGAAGCCTCCCCCAAGCTTGTGGGAGACTCTCTTCTTCAATTTGAACAAAGTTAAATATTTCCTGTGAGGCAGCTTGTTTCTCATGAGCAGGAAAATATTTTTCAGAGAAGTAGTAAATCATATCCTGGGGACTACGCACACAACCAGGAGCAAGTGCATTATACCAAGTCTTAGCATCACCCTTTAATGAGAACTTAAATAATTTCATAATATAATAGTAGCAAATTTTCTCATCATGAGCAAAGAGGGTGGCTATGTCATTCAACTTAGTAAGATGTGCCACAACAGTTTCAGTTTCATGACCATGGAAAGGATCAGATTCAACCAAAGTAATTAACTCTAGATCAACAGAGAACTCATAATCCTTATCATCTACAAAGATAAGTGAAGTAGCAAACTTAGGATCACATTTCATTCTAGCGTTCAAAGATTTTTCTTTTAGTTTGCATAATAATTTCTTAAGATCATCCCTATCATTGCAAGCAAGAAAGTCTCTAGTTGTCTCCTCATCCATAACATAACCTTCCAGTATCTTAGGCAATTCATATCTAGGAGGACTAGGTCTAATAGGTGTTTCAAGATTTTCAGTTTCAAGCTCTTCATCAGTTTCAATAATTTCATCAGTTTTCGTATTCTCAACATCTTTAGTTCTAGCAAGTTGTTCATCAAGAAATTCACCTACTTGCACATTATCATCAAGGAAGGTACTAGCATCATCATGAGTATCATTCATAACAGAAATAGCATCATCAATGACTTGCGACATAATAGTGGAACAAAACACCAGGCATAAGGCCGAGCCTTCCACCCTTTACCAAGTATATAGATTTATTAATTAAATAAGAGATATTGTGATATCCCAACATAACATAATCCAACATGGAGCAATCTTCAACTTCACCTGCAACTAGCAACTCTATAAGAGGGGCTGAGCAAAGCGGTAACATAGCCAAGCAACGGTTTGCTAGGAAGGGTGACAAAGGTTAGAGGTTCATGGCAATTTGGGAGGCTTGAGCAGCAAGTGATAGGTAGCGCAGCATAGCGATAGAACGAAGCAACTAGCATAGCAATGATAGTAATGAGATCCAAGGTGACGGTCATCTTGCCTGAAATCCGGCTAGGAAGAAGAACGAGTCCATGAAGAAGATGAAGCCACGAAGACGAACCAAGCGTAGACGAACGAGTCCTCACGAACGCAACAAAACGAGAACTAACGAGAAGAAGCACCTAACATGGTAAACACACCACACATGAACAAGGCATGATGCACGACCAAGCATGATGCATGACAAAGAGTACATGAAGCTACTCATGGCAAGAGATGATGCATACAAGAGCAACACATCAAAGCAAGTTTAAATGAGGCCGGTAACAACATATAACAAAACCGGTAAGTCCTCATATGTAAATTTTGAAATTGGTCCAGATCTGAACCAACATTAAGTTGAAGTTGTTAAACAGCAAGTTTAAGAGCACCATGATGATCTACATGAAATTATAGTCAAGTTTCATGTAAAGATCATTAGATTCGGAGCTACGGCCTAGAATATATGAGCAAAACAATTTAAACATGGCATTGATGCAAAATGCATCCAAACATCAAGAAAACACCTCAAAACAAGGATGCAACATGATAATATGAAGCTATGCAATTCTAAGCAAGTTTTATATAGAGCACACTCAAAACGGAGCTACGGTGCAACACATACACTCCAAACAATATATAGCAACAATCTGTCCATAACAGCAACTAGGTATCTTGCAAGCATCAAAACAACATGCTACAGCAACCTAACATGATACCAAAAGGCATGGACATGATGTACAGGTAAAGCATTACAAAACATGAACACTAAGCTAACTCCAGAAATCACAAGAACATGCTCAAAAGGACATGGAAAGATTGCAAATAATAACAGATTCACAGACTTGGCAGAATTACTGGACATGGCAGAAATAACATCAGGTTGCAATGTTTAGAGCTATCAAACAACATGCTACCAGAAGCTATCATGTCAAACTAGAGCATGGCACGATTCTACTCAAAGCATAGAAGAAAAGTCCCTTGCTAACCATGAGCCAAAAAGGCACAGAAGATATGATGGCAACCATGTAAACATAACAGATCATGGCAGAAACAACGATAAGTAAGCATGTTGGTGAGCTTGAACCACTCACCACAGAGAAATACATGGCATGGCAAGGTAACCAACAGCAAGATGGCATAAATATAAAGCTAAGAATGGCAAGAGCAAGTCCATAGGATGCATGGAACACTAGCAAAACACATGGCAATAATGAACTTCATATTAACAGGCTAACAACAATATTATTTAGCAAGTTTGGAGCAAGATATCAACAAGCTAAAGAAGGTCATAAATGCAAAACAAGGGCATGAATGCATAGAGCATAACATGTAGTACAAAACACCCTTAGTGAACATCTCCAGATTATGCATAGAACTCATGATAGCAGCAGGTTTACATAGCAACAAAGTATAACAAACTCAGACTTGACAGAAATCACTGTCTCAGAAATCAGCAACATCACGGAGGCTATTTTGCATGCTTGTGCTAGTCACCACATAGATCACAAAAATACATGGCAAGCACCCCTGTAAATATGGCATGGCATAGTTTAAAACACATGTAGAGCTCATGCTCATAGGATGCACACATCAAATGCAACAAAAATGACAAATCATCAAGTTCTGATAACAGACAGCAGTTAACATCATATAGCACTCTTCCAACGATGATTAGGACATCAAGATGATCTCAAACAAGCATGGCACAATGGAACAAAGTGAAGACCACAACCAGATGAACATTTTGATATATTATTCACGCGAAACGGAGTAGCGAATGATGAGATGTGATGCAATGAACAGGGCCACAAAATATAGCAGATCTGGGGACTTGGTGGAATTTTACCTCCGCGAAAAGTCAACGCGGGATGAGGACGTGTGGGACGGAGAGATCCAGAGAGGGGGCGGCGCGTTTTTGGTTTTACGGATGGGTGGATCTGGTCCCGGTTGGCGCGGATTTCGATGATCGCTGGGATCTCGCCGGTCTTGGTGGGAGGGGCAGGCCGGATCCGGGCGGTGGCTCGCCGGATCCGCGGCGAGGGGCGGCGCGGCGGTGCTCGGCCGGCGGGGAGGCGCGACGGGCGGAGGCGGGGCGGGGCACCGGCGCTCCGGCGAGGCCGGGGCACGGCGGCGGGGCGCGCCGGGCGGCGGGCGGCCGCGGCGGAGGAGGCGAAGGCGGCGGGGCGCCGGAGGACGGCGGCGGGGCGCGGGCTCCCTCGGGAGGCGGCGGCGCGGCGGCCCCTGGCCGGGAGGGCCGGCGATGGGCCTCGTGGGCCCGCTGCGGCGGGGACGCGCGCGGTGGACAGGTGGCGGCGGCGGATTGGGTGAGGGGCGGCGCGGAGGTGACGTGTCGCCCCGGGATTGGCCCGGGCGACGTGGCTGGGCAGCGGTGGACATGTCCGTCGGGGACGATTTCGTCCGGCGGCGCGAGGGGAGCGGGGCTAGGGTTCATCTGCGTGAAAAATCGGGGAGGGGCACCTATTTATAGATAGAGGGAGCTAGGAGAGTCGAAATGAGGTGCGGTTTTCGCCCACACGATCGTGATCGAACGACCGAGAGCATGGAGGGGGTTTTGCTGGGTTAGTGGGCTGTGGTGAAGGGGTGTTGGGCTGCACAAAAGAAGGTGTTTCGGGCTACGCGGTTAACCGTTGGGGCATCAAACGACCTCCAAATGGAACAAAATTTGACGGGCGGTCTGTCGGTGCTATACCAAGGCCACTCGGCAAATACCGACCCATTCCGAGAACGTTTAACACCCGCACATGAAAAGAGGCCAAAGGGGGCGCCGGGGAACATAGGAGTACCGGATTGCAAAACTGACAACGGGGAAAATGCTGGGATGCATGAGACGAACATGTATGCAAATGCGATGCACATGATGACATGATATGAAATGCAGATGATGACATGGCAAAGTGCGACACGCAAGCAAATGACATGGCAACAACGACGAATAACTGGCAGACACCTGGCGCATCGAATCCGGGGCGTTACAACACTCCTCCACTAACAAGAGATCTCATCCCGAGATCTCAGGACCGAGACGGAAGAGAAAAAGGAAGAGGTGAAGCAAGAACGCAAGAGAGATGATGAACAAAAATCGAGAGCACTCTGGTAGAAAAGAATATAGAAGGATCTGAAGAGAATGAAAAGCTCAAGAAACAAGATAGACTCTGAAACCAATCCGGTTAGAACAAGATAGAAAAGGAATAAGAATGAAAGAATTAGGCAGCACTCCGGCTAAGCAAGGTAAAATTAGAACATGAACTTCACCCAAAGAGATGACACTTGACGAGATGAACAATGCAATGCCTCCGGAAGAATTGAAAATGATTGAATGAAAAGAACTTAGAAGGAAAGGATTGAGTGGAGTTGTTGAGAAAATCAACAACGAAAGAATAAGCTTGTTGTGGTCTTATAGGTAACATCTCAAGAATAAGGTGATAACCGGCCACAAATGGAAATGATTGGATAGCTGAGAAGAATGAAGAAATGCAAAACTCCACTGCAAAAGAATACGGAGAATTAATTGCACTTCGAGAGGCAAGAAGGAAGATACTTGCGCTCCTCCAACAAAATCTTGATGAACACTCGAAGAATGAATTAAATGATGACGAACCACCATGAAGAACACCGGTAACAAATGGATGATGAGATAAAATTGACGGATGAAAAGAAATAAGATTAAAGCTTGCGGTGATTTAGATGGAGGTTCCGACGAAAAGGCCGAGGAAATTTGAACTCCGGAAAAGGAAAGATGAAAAACACTTGGAACTAGAATATATTCCTCAAGAACAAACTCCGAAGAAAGGGATAATCACTTTGAGGAAATAAGAATAATATTTATTGTATGCTTATCCTTCATCAAATTTAATTGATGACAACCGGATTTTGCATTCAACTTATTCTTGTTGAAAAGGATTAAGGGGAATATAGCACAAAACTTGAGAAAGTCTTCATGAACCACCAGTAGGATTTGGAAAGAACGAATGAATTAATGTGATAATCAAAGAAAAAGGAATCTTGAACGAACCACCGTTAGAATTCGAACATGACTGGTGAATGAGAATGAATTGCCGGAAAGAATTAGAAGAACAAATATGCTTGAGGGGACTTAGATATGGAAGAACGAAGAGATAACAGGCTGATTACTTGACAGATGCGCCGGGGTAAATATAGAACGATAGCTGGAATGATGGCCTTCGGCGAAACGAAATGGAAAAACAACTCCTGAAATACTCCGGATGGATGAAAAGAATTGCACGACTGGAAACAACTTCAGAGGATAGCATCAAGCTAGTGCGACGAATCTCCGGGAGAATGACAAAGAGGAAGGGTTGAACCAAAGATGAAAAGAATTTGAAAACGATCTTGGAGAAGGCATGTGACTGATGGAATCCATTCTTACGTCACACTTTGAAAAGAATTTGGGAATAGCTCCGGAATAATTAGAAGAGTCAGGTAAGATCCTGGGAAAAGACCTGTGGGTTAGGGCCCACTCAAGAGAAAACCATCGTTGGAAAGGGATGTTGAATAGATAGATGATGCACCGGAACAATTGAAATATTTGAAAGAGGTGATAACCTCGAATTACTTCGAACACAGACGAATCTCCTGAGATGTCTTCTGAACTCCGGAACGATTAAATGACGAGAGGTGAATGAGCAACGGGAAACATTTGAGCCGATGGAAAAGAATATGATCAACCCGAAAAACTTGAAATGAATCCACCCGAAAGAAAAAGAGATGAAGAATGTCAAACGAGGCGAGAATACACCGGTTGAGACAATTGAGGAAAAACTAAAGAGGCTCCGCACGAATGAAAATTGACGCTCGAAAGAAACTCAGGCTCCGGGAATAAGAGGGTGGGAGGGCGGGAAAGACAAAGGCAACTTGGAACGAGAAATCGATCAATAACTTGAAGAGAAAGCACCGGTTGAAAACATCAAGGAAAGAATGCAAAGACATCGCACGAGTAGGATGGATACTCGATTACAGGCTCCGGTTCCGAGAAGAAAAAAGGGTGGGCGGGTGGGAAAAGAAAACAACTGAGGATTGACCTTGCAAAAGGATGAAGAGGCTCGAGTCAACTTGACGAGAAATGCACCGGATGAAAAGAGCTGAGAACCACCGATCGAAAAACCAACTGCGTGATCCTAAAGAAAATTTGAAGGGGAAGAGAAGTAATTCAAAACACCTACGTCAAGATTCCTCACCAGAGCGACGAAGGGGCTGAGGAGTAAAAAGAATTCCTACTCTCCGATATAGCTAGACTCGGAAAACAGTTTTCTTCTAGACTCGACATCGGCCAAACTACACGATCAATCAAGGGGGGCTCCTAGGGTCGGTCGAGGCTCTGATACCAACTTGTCACGCCCAATATGCGACCCTATCCGAGAGGAACTTGAAGGTGCCACCAAGGATAGACCCGCATATTGAAACGCTTTTGCAAGGTGGATATCATTACATCAACATTACACAATAGATGGGGATACATACAAGAGGCATACAATGCCACATGAATACATCCATACATCATACATAAGAACAACATCTGGCTACGGATGAAACACAAACAGAAGCTCAAACGACATCCACCCTGCTAGCCCAGGCTGCCGACCTGGAACCTATCCCCTGATCGAAGAAGAAGCAGAAGAAGGACTCCAAAATAAGCAACATCGCTCTCGCGTCATGATCATCGCAAAACCTGCACCTGCAACTGGTGTTGTAGTAATCTGTGAGCCACGAGGACTCAGCAATCCCATTACCATGGGTATCAAGACTAGCAAAGCTTAATGGGAAAGGAAGGGGTAAAGTGGTGAGGTTGCAGCAGCGACTAAGCATGTATGGTGGCTAACTTACGCAAATAAGAGCGAGAAGAGAAGCAAAGGAACGGTCGTCAACTAGTAATGATCAAGAAGTGATCCTGAACTCCTACTTACGTCAAACATAACCCAGGAACCGTGTTCACTTCCCGGACTCCGCCGAGAAGAGACCATCACGGCTACACACGCGGTTGGTGCGTTTTAATTTAGGTCAAGTGTCAAGTTCTCTACAACCGGACATTAACAAATTCCCATCTGCCACATAACCGCGGGCACGGCTTTCGAAAGATAATACCCTGCAGGGGTGTCCCAACTTAGCCCATTATAAGCTCTCACGGCCAACGAAGGATATTCCTTCTCCAGGGAAGACCCGATCAGACTCGGAATCCCAGTTACAAGACATTTCGACAATGGTAAAACAAGACCAGCAAGACCGCCGATGTGCTGACATCCTGATAGGAGCTGCACATATCTCGTTCTCAGGGTGTTGAGGATATAGACCTTAGAGTCACCCGCCAGAAGGGGCCGGGTCACTCATATGGTCATTGCCAGAAGCCCGGCGTCAAGCTTAAAGACGGTGGGCCAGAGATGGGCTTAAGACCCGGATACGGCTTAAGGCCCGTAGTTGCAATTATTATCATGGTAGAACTTGTAGTGTAAGGCAAGAATAGTTGAGAGTCCGAGCCGGACAATCTTATGAGCCGGCCGGGACTCTGTGAGCTGCTGGGCGTCGGCCTCCCTATATAAGGGGACGACCCGGCAGCGGTTTAGGGACAAGCAAGATCTCATCAAGAACCAGGCATAGCGGTCTCGCTCCCTGGTCATCGAAACCCTAATCAATACCACCTCAAACTGGACGTAGGCTTTTACCTTCACCGTAAGGGGCTGAACCAGTATAAACCCTCGTGTTCCTTGTCCCACTTAACCCTTTCAAGCTTCCTAGTCGCGATGGCTCCACGACTAAGTCCTAGTTCGAGGACATCTGCCGTGACAATTCCACGACAGTTGGCGCCCACCGTGGGGCCAGCGCACGGTGGATTTGAGTTCTTGAAGGGCAGCTTCGAAGGGCTCAAGGGATACGCTGTGGGCCGGATGACCAAGAGTCGTCGCGGCAAGCTCTACATCGACGATGCAAACTGGGGCCCCGATGCCGGCTCAATTGAGTACGGGTACCGGGTCCCCTTCGGTGGAATTCATGTTTTCATTGGCAAGATTGGTGAGCCGGGCCCTGAGCCGGATCTCTGCGCCGATTTCATCGAGACGGCTCAGCGTGCACGACCCGCCCGGGCCCGGCCTGCCTTAAGGCATGCTTTTGTGGGATGCATTCATGGAGGGCCCTCTGATCGATCCGGATCTGGGGATGAGGCGGCCGCCGGCTCTGACGGCGAGTCGTCCACTGATGAGTCAAATTCGCTGTATCAACTTCAAGATGGCAGGCTCATGGGTTGTTCCGACGGTGACAGTATTCCGGACCCGTTTGAGCCGCCAAGTCAGGTCGGAGTCTTTATGGCCGGTGCACAGCCTGTTCAGAACCCTGCTGCTGGAGCGGGAACCCCGGTGCCTTCGCCGGCTCAGGTGCTAATGGATCTCACGGACAGGATGACGGCCCTGTTAACCGCCACGGTTGACCCGGCGGATCAAGCTCAGCATGATGCGGAGGTGGCACAGTTAAAGTTGGATCTAGTGAAAGCTAAGGAGGATCTGGCAGCGGAAGGGATCAGGATGGCTGCGGAGAGGGCGGCTCTCGATGCCCAAACTCAGTTGATCCAGGCGCAGTCCTTCCGGCTCACGATGGATCAGAACGCGTCCAATGAGGTCATGAGAAGGAGGCATCAAAAGGCCCAATCTCGACTCCCTCCGGTTTACGATCCACGCAACCTCTTCAACACGCCAGGTGCAGGGTCTAGTAACCCGCCAGGGGTCATAGTGCCCGGGTCTGGGACCCCTATTCAGCCAATAGTGATGGGGCCTCCCCAGGTGCCCCCTGCCCCGCCTCAGTACGTGCCAATACCCCCGGGTCATTATAATAACCCGCTGGAGAACATGGTCGCCGCGGCAGCACGGCTGGCGGCTCTCCCAGTCGACGGCGACTCTCCGACGGCTATTGAAACCCGCCGGGTCAGGGAACTCCTTCAGACAGCACTGGCGCAGCAAGAGGCGTACTCCTACAGCCGGGACAGGATCCACTCGACCCCTCGGCCAGGCCGGAGCCCGAGTTACAGCAGGCACATGGTCTCAGCGACCGGCTCAAGTAACGTCCGACGCCATGACCCGCCCCCTGGCCATGGCCCGGTTCATAACGGAGCTTTTCACGCAGCAGACCAGGACAGAGCGCGGCAGGAGGCGGAGCAGGTGCCTCAGTTGACGGCTTACCAGACTCCCCCGGCTTATCCGACGACTTCCGCCGACGTGGGTATCCCTACCAGGACTGGGGGTGTCCCTTGTTTAGTGCCAGCTATCCGCAATGAACGTCTACCCAAGGACTTCAAAGGTCCTAGGAAGGTGCCTAATTACACAGCAGACTTACAACCCGCAGCCTGGATCGAGAGTTATGAGATGGCTATGGAGCTGCTGGAGGTCAGTGAGGCGGCCATGGCTAAGTACTTCACCATGATGTTAGATGGGACTGCCCGCACTTGGTTGAAAGGGCTACCACCGAATTCCATTGGGTCTTGGGCTGAGCTGAAGGCCCGGTTCATCCAAAACTTCAAGGATACCTGTAGGCAGTCTATGTCAATTGTGGATTTGACTAACTGCAAGCAGCAGGAGGGTGAGTCTACGACACATTGGGTTCGCCGGGTTAAGGAGATAATACATTCCTCGGATAAGATGGACGCCGGCTCTGCAGTCTTAATGTTGGAGCAGAATTGTCGTTTTGTGCCCCTGAAGATGAAACTCGGGCGGCTTAAGCGCGACTGCAATGATATGGGTACACTGATGGCGGCTCTTGTCAAGTACGCCGATTCTGATGGTACCAAGGACCCCGCTTCAGATGATGAAAGGACAGGGAAGGGAAAGAAGAACGGCAATGGCAAGGGTCCTCAGCATAACCCGGGGAACCAAGGAGGAGGCAAGCGCAAGGCCGATGGCAGCCTAGAGTTTGTGGCCAACGCCAGCTCACAAGGTAATAACCAGCGACGTAAGGGGAGGCCCCCTCCCCGAGGCGGCGGGTCAGGCCCGACGCTGGAGCAGCTGCTGAATGAGCCTTGTCCAAGGCATGGCTCTAGAGAGAAGCCAGCAACTCATCTATGGAAGGATTGTGCAATCATGAAGGCCTTTAAGAATTACAATGGCCCGGG
This sequence comes from Triticum aestivum, assembly GCF_018294505.1. Lineage (NCBI taxonomy): Eukaryota > Viridiplantae > Streptophyta > Magnoliopsida > Poales > Poaceae > Triticum > Triticum aestivum. Next base: position 205,108,729 of record NC_057811.1, on the reverse strand, counting down.
CGGCGGCTCAGGCGCCGGCGGCTTTCATGGCCCGGGCGGCGGCTCAAACTCTAATCCTCAGAACGGTCAAGGGGGCTTTAATCAGCAGTCTGGCCAGGGTCATCAACAGCAGCAGGGGGTTATCAGACCAATCCAAAGCAGCTTAGCGGTGGACAGTACCATGTATTTACCACCAGTCTGTGTAAGCGAGATCAGAAGCTTCATAAGAGGGCTGTGAATGCTGTTGAGCCGGCGGTTCCACGCTACTTGCGGTGGTCTGAGCAGCCTATAGTATGGAGTAGAGAGGATCACCCTCCCCGGGTGGACAATCCGGGTCACTTGGCCTTAGTGGTGGCTCCTCAGGTGGGAGGATATAAGTTCACTAAGGTACTCATGGACGGAGGCAGCAGCATCAACATCCTCTATTATGAGACTTTTCGCCGTATGGGGTTGGTTGATAAGAATCTCAGCCAGTCAAACACTATCTTCCATGGTGTGGTACCTGGTAAGTCGGCTTATCCAGTCGGCAAGATCGAGTTGGAAGTGGCCTTCGGAGATGAGAACAACTACAGGGTGGAAAAATTGACCTTTGAGGTAGTCAAGATAAGAAGTCCGTACCATGCCATATTTGGGCGGCCGGCTTACGCCAAGTTCATGGCACGGCCGTGTTACGTATATTTACAGCTCAAGATGCCGGGTCATAATGGGACCATTACGGTTCACGGCAGCCGGAAGGTGGCCTTGGAATGTGAGGAAGGCGATGCAGCTTATGCAGAATCTGTTTGTGCAACAGAGGAGTTGAAGTTTTACAAAGACAATGTTGACCCAACAGATATGACCTCTCTGAAAAAGCCGACTACGGAGCATGAGCCGGCAATGAAATTTAAGTCGGCTGATGAGACTAAACTTGTTGATTTCGTTCCAGGAGATTCATCTCAGCAGTTTAGCATCAGTGCCAATCTGGATCCAAAATAGGAAAGCGCGCTCATCGAGTTCATCCGTGAGAATAGGGACATCTTCGCATGGAAACCTTCCGACATGCCAGGTGTACCTAGAGAACTCGCTGAGCACACTCTCAATGTTGATCCGAAATTTAAGCCGGTCAGGCAGTTCCTTCGGCGGTTCAATGAGGAGAGGCGGAAAGCTATTGGTGAAGAGGTGGCTCGGCTCTTGGCGGCCGGGTTTATTGTTGAAGTCTTTCACCCAGAATGGTTAGCTAACCCGGTGCTCGTACTCAAGAAGAACGGCACTTGGCGGATGTGTGTGGACTACACGGACTTAAACAAGGCGTGTCCGGCTGATCCTTTTGCCCTTCCCCGTATTGATCAAATCATTGATGCTACGGCCGGTTGTGCGCGCTTAAGTTTCCTGGACGCTTATTCCGGATATCATCAGATTAAAATGGCAGTTAAGGACCAGGAGAAGACGGCGTTCATCACTCCCTTTGGAGCCTTCTGCTATGTGTCTATGCCCTTTGGACTCAAGTGTGCACAGGCGACTTACCAGCGTTGTGTACAGAACTGTCTTCATAAACAGATTGGGCGCAATGTTCATGCTTATGTGGACGATATTGTGGTTAAATCTATAAAAGAGGAAACCCTGATAGATGATTTGAGGGAAACCTTTGATAATCTCCGGGTTTACAAGATGATGCTTAACCCGGCCAAGTGTGTTTTTGGTGTTCCTGCAGGCAAACTCTTGGGTTTTTTAGTTTCTGACAGAGGCATTGAAGCTAACCCGGAGAAGATCAAGGCCATCACCTCCCTGGCTAAGCCGGCGTGTATAAATGATGTTCAGCGCTTGGCGGGTCGCATCGCTGCTTTAAGCCGGTTTATAAGCCGTTTGGGTGAGAAGGCCATGCCATTATATCAGTTGATGAAGAAATCTGATAACTTTGTCTGGAATGATGCAGCTAATACTGCCTTTGAGGATTTGAAGAAGCAGCTGGCAGAGCCCCCAGTCCTTGCTGCTCCGGTTGATAAGGAGCCCTTATTGCTGTATGTGGCTGCTAACACGCGAGCCGTCAGTGTGGCCGTGGTGGTGGAGCGCAAGGAAGAGGGTAAGGAGCATCCGGTTCAGCGGCCGGTTTATTATGTCAGCGAAGTGCTCATTGAGTCCAAGCAGCGGTATCCGCATTGGCAGAAGCTTGTTTATGGTGTGTTCATGGCGAGCCGGAAGCTTAAGCATTATTTCCAGGGTCATCCCATCACTGTGGTCAGTTCTGCCCCTCTTGGTGATATCATCCAAAACAGAGAGGCCACAGGGAGAGTGGCTAAGTGGGCTATCGAGCTCGGACCTCATGGTCTCAAATATGTGCCACGCACTGCTGTTAAGTCTCAGGCCTTGGTGGATTTCATCAATGATTGGACAGAGTCACAAGTGCCCGAGCAAAAGCCGGATAACACATATTGGACTATTCACTTCGATGGGTCCAGGCAGTTGGAGGGCTCGGGGGCTGGAGTTGTATTGGCTTCCCCTAAAGGTGACAAGTTTCATTATGTGCTACAATTGATGTTTCCTTGCACTAACAATGCGGCTGAGTACGAGGCCTTGCTCCACGGTCTTCGGATGGCTAAGGAGATGAGCTTGAGCCGGGTAAGGTGTTTCGGTGACTCAGACTTGGTGGCTCAACAAGTATCAGGCAAGTGGGACTCTAAGGACCCTCTCATGGCGGCTTATCGCCGCGAAGTTGATGCCATTGCTGGGCACTTTCAGGGCTACCAAGTAGAGCACATTGATCGCAGGAAGAACGAGGCGGCTGATGCTTTAAGCCGGCTAGGATCCCAGCGAAAGCCGGTGCCGCCTAATACTTTCCTGGATGTCCTGTATAATCCTTCTGTTAAGCTGCCTACAGAGGAAGACTTGGCTGTCCCTGACCCGGAGGCACGACTGGTGGCGGCTCTCCATATCATACCGGACTGGACAATGCCCTATCTGGCTTACATGACCCGGGGCGAGTTGCCTGAGGATGAAACTTTGGCCAGGCAAATAACCCGGCGGGCTAAGTCAATGATTGTTATCAATGGTGAGTTGCATCACCGCAGTGTTACGGGAGCGTTTCAGCGTTGTGTTTCCCCTGAGGAAGGTCAAGAGATCTTGCGTGAGATCCATGAAGGGGATTGTGGCCATCACGCCGGCTCAAAGTCTCTTGTGGCCAAGGCTTTTCGTCATGGTTTTTATTGGTTGACGGCTCATGCTGATGCAGAGGACTTGGTCAGTAAGTGTGATGGCTGCCAAAGGTTCTCGCGACGGGCTCATGTACCGGCTCAAGAGCTGAGGATGATCCCAATTACTTGGCCCTTTGCGGTCTGGGGGCTTGATATGGTTGGGCCTTTCAAAAGATCCAAGGATAAGAAGACCCACCTTTTGGTGGCAGTTGACAAGTTTACCAAGTGGGTTGAAGCGGAGCCAGTTAGCAAGTGTGATGCAGCCACGGCGGTTCAGTTTATGAAAAAGGTGATCTTTCGCTTTGGTTTTCCACACAGCATTATAACTGACAATGGCACCAATTTATCCAAAGGCGCCATGGAGGAGTTTTGTCAACGAGAGCATATCCGACTTGATGTTTCCTCGGTGGCTCATCCTCAATCCAATGGTCAGGCTGAGAGAGCTAATCAGGAAATTCTGAAGGGCATCAAGCCCCGGCTTTTGGTCCCTTTGCAACGGACGCCGGGTTGTTGGGTGGAGGAGTTGCCCTCCGTGCTGTGGAGCATCAACACTACTCCTAACAGGTCTACAGGCTTTACGCCTTTCTTCATGGTTTATGGAGCAGAAGCAGTCCTCCCCAGTGACGTCCGTCATGACTCGCCTCGAGTGGCGGCTTATGTTGAGGCGGACAATGAACAGGCGCGCCAAGATGCTCTTGACTTGTTGGACGAACAGCGTGATGTGGCCGCAGCTCGTTCAGCGATTTATCAACAAGACCTGCGCCGTTATCATAGTCGACGGGTTAAATCCCGGGTCTTCCAGGAAGGCGATCTGGTGCTCCGGCTCACCCAGGATCAAACTGATGCGCACAAGCTATCCCCGCCTTGGGAAGGGCCCTTTGTGGTCAGCAAGAATTTGCACAACGGGTCATATTACCTCATTGATATTCGGGAGCACAAAGATTCACGTAAGTCGGAGGAAGAGACCCGTCGGCCGTGGAACATAGCTCAGCTTCGGCCTTACTACACTTGAGTCACCGGCTCTCATGATGTACATATTTCTCTAAGCCATGTATATATTATAATAAGCAATAAAGCAGGACCTCTGTCCTTTTTCCTCCTCCAAATGTGCACGTGTTGTTTTCATTGCAAGATTACATGATAGCTTGAAGGAGGATCCGGCTTATGATCATCTTCGAATCTAGCCGTAAGTAATAAGGTCACTTGGGGGCTTCCTGTTCAAACATAGGTCGTATTCGAACCAAAGAGAACATAGCTGTCGATACCCATTTGATTGGCAAAGTGCCGAGCTCATTGGGGAGTTTTCTTTGATCATATTTGAATCTTAGTTTAACCCCTTTGGGAACCGACGTGGATCGTATTCGAATCAGCGTCGTTAAACAATTCTTAAAGTCATTTGGGGGCTTCCTGTTCAAACATAGGTCGTATTCGAACCAAAGAGAACATAGCTGTCGATACCCTCTTGATTGGCATCGCCACACCCACTGGGGGCTATATGATCGCATTCGAATCTTAGCATAACCCCTTTGGGCCGGGTCTCTGGTCGTATTCGAACCGGAAGCCCCTAAGTTCTTCTGCTTCATAGTAAGTTTTCTTCTGATCATTTCAAAGTGTGTACGGCCGGGTCTCATTTTGCCGGTTTAACTTGGATTTACAGTATTAGTTGAACACAATGGGTGTCATTAAGACAAGTAAATCGGAATTAAGGTACCAACCTTCTTACCCGGGTTATTTAAACCGGAAGTATGCTTGCAGGCCGCTAAGTGTGTTATTACGGCTGTATTAAGGATATAATTGAGGACCAGTCTTTTTCGATTCATATTCCGGGTTATATATCTAAACATATGATTCTCAGGGCGGTAAGCCGCCTGGAGACTTGCGATTCGTCTTTCTATGCAGGATAGTTAAAGACAATTATTTGAGACTAAGGCGAATGAATGACCCGGAGAAATATAAGGGAGACAACTTCAATAAAACTTCAAGCATTCAGGGCATGCGCGATGGCACGGCAAAGATAAAGTGTTGGTCCTACTCTATTACAAGACTCATCGAGTCCAAAAGGGTGGAGCATTGTTTTATAAGCCGTCTGCAGAAGTTAAGACGCTTGCTGGGTTGAAGTCTCCGGCTCGTCTCTTTCTTCTCCTCCGGCTGTTCCCAAGGTCTGGAAAGTCGACGACTTCCAGTCGATGCCGCTCAGCGCTTCGAATTGGGCTTCCTCGTCAATTAACCCGGCCGGGTCAATCTCCGGGGCGAAGGTGTGCTGACGAGCCGGCGGAATTAAACTCAGGGCTTCATAGCGAGGGGTCGGGATCCTCTGATTCTCCGCATTGTAACCCGGCTGGTACTTAGTCAGATCTGTGTCGTTCCCGATAAGGGTGGCCACCGGGCGCACGACCTTCACGCAGGCGGCAAAGTCTCTTTGGTCGAAGGCCGTGCCGTCTTCCTTCAGACTTGGATAGCCGAGGGCGATGTCCGCCGGGTCTAACTCGGGGAGGAAAGCCTTGGCCCGGCTCAGCGCGGCGATCGCTCCGGCTCTTGCAGAGGCCCGTCGCAGCTCTTGGATACGTTGAGGCAGAACGGCGAGCCGGCGAAGCACTTCCGCCAGATGAGTCGGCACCTCGTTAGATAGGGCCACCACAGCTAAGGCACGCTGTGACCCGGTGTAGAGTTGCTCCACCAGGGTATACACGGCCTTTAGCTTGGTTACCACACTCTGGTTGAGGTTGGCGCTTCTGGGACCTGTTTAACAGAATCAGATAAGTCGCCGACAAGGATGAACTATGAGATATAAAGATTCTACAACTTGATGAAAGCCGGTGAGATGACTTACCGAAGATTGCGGCCACCATCTGGGACACTTGGCGCTTTAAGCCGGAGAGTTCGGCCGTCTTCTCTGACAGGGCCTTCTCCGCCTGTTCGGCCCGGTTCACCAGCGCGGCCTTCTCTTCGGCCCAGGCTTTCCGTTCAGCGTCAAACTCCGTCTTCAGCTTCTCTTGCGCGGCGATGCTGGACACAAATTTGGCATTTGCCTTCCGGGTCTCCATCTCTTGCATCTTCAGCCGGTTCTTGAGATCAGCGAGGTCAGCTTCCAGCTTCTTGCCAGCAGCCTGCATAAATTTCCGGGTTATGGCGTGAACAGTTACTATACAAATGTAAAGTCCCAAGCGTTTTCCAAGCAAAGACACTTGGCACTTGGGGGCTAATGCATATTGAACGTTTCTATCTACAAATTGCCGGTTCAATTGGGTAAGCCGGAACCTAAGTCTACAACATATTCAATCATAAGTCGTCGACTTGGGGGCTAGCATGGTAAAGGTAACTATGCAGTAAGTAAGAGGACAGAAGAATAATACCTCAGATTTTTGCTGGATCTGGGTCACCATGGCAATCTCTGCGTCCCGGCTCTTGTGCACTTGGCTGACGAAGCTGGAGACGATCTCTCCAATGTTCAAATTGGAGTAGTCAGTGAGGTCCAGGTTAACCCGGCGGGACTCTAGCAGCTCCCCTTTGGCGGAGCACTTGGCCAGCGCGGTAGGTCTCCCCGGCTCAACAAACTCCGTCCGGGTAATTACCACGTCCGGGTCATCTACTGGTTGAGCCGAGCTGGAGGCCTCCGGGTTAACAGAAGCTTCTGTTGCGGGCTTGTTGGTTGGGGCAGCAGCCTCAGGAGCAGAGGCAGCCGGCGGTTCTTGAGCGGCTGCCTCCGGCTCAGGCAAGTCCGGCTCATCGACCGGCTTGGATTTCTTCGCCCTCTTGGTGAGCTTGGCCTGGGCACTGGAAGGACAGAAAGGTTAAGCACAATGGTGTAAGTAAAGACAAAAGTACAATATGAGATGGTTATCATTACCCGGGCACGGTCTTGAAAGCCGGCAGGCTTGACTGCATAGAGTCGCCAGAAGAGGGGGAAGTTTCCTGGTAATTTGAGTCAGAAGAGTTGAGCGGTTGACGTATAACACCTGCCAAAGGATGAAAAGGGTACAATTTTAAGATCACCTCGGTCCGGCGTTTCCTCGATGCGTCAGGTAACCCGGAGGAGAGGTCGGTGCTTTTGTCGGTCCGGGTGTGCCGCCGGCTCTCATGCACCTGTTGCTTCAAAATAAATTGAGGGTCTTGATAAGCTAAAGGATGTGAAAAGCTTACTTTCCGGGTTACCCTTCGGATTTTCAGCCTTGGCAAGGGCTCCGAGTCGGAGGAAAATGTCGTTACCTCTTCAACCACCGGGTTACTTGCTCCGGTGTCGTCCTATTGATGAACAAGTATTGATAAGGCGGACAGAAGTAAACAACAAAGTACAACAAGGACTTACAGGCTCAGGGGTTACCTCTGACTCGGAGCTGTCGCTTAGTTGCATCAGCTCTGAAGCAGTAGGCCTATTTCCTTTTTTGCGAGGGGCGGCTTTCTTGGCGGCTTTCTTCGCCTTTCTGGCCTTCTTGGCCGCCTCATGGTCATATTTGACCCGCCAGAACTTATCATCAGCCTGAAAAATACAATGATGATTTCTTAAAACGATTCAGATGAAAGCTATATGCAGATAAGATGTTCAGATCAGCGGCTTACCGCTGGGGCTGGGTTGGTCTTGCAGAAGGGGGCTAGGCCGGTCCTTCCGCAGTCTGCCAGGCTCTCGTTCAAGAGAGCCTTGGTCATCTCCTCTGCAACATCTTCAGGAAGATCGTTGCGGCTGTGTCTCTGGGGGTCATCCTTTCGGCCCGTGTACTCACACATTAAGCCGGGGCGGCGGCTCAATGGGATCACCCGCCACGAGATCCAGACCCGGACCAGATCGATTCCGTTCAGACCATTGCCCAGGAGAGCCTTGATCTTGTTGATGGTGGGGAGCAGAGGTTGGCGCTCTGCTTGAGTCAGCTTGTCTGACAGTGGGTGAGTCGGCTCCAGACGCGAGGGGCGAAAGCCGGGCAACGGACTCTCATCAGCCGGCGACGTGTCTTGGCAGTAAAACCACGTCAGATTCCAGTCTTTGGGGTGGCTCGGCGGCTCTGCGTAAGGGAAAAGGCAGTCCCTGCGCCGCTGGATGGAGATGCCGCCTAGCTCCAAACTTGGCCCGTTGGCGCACTCGTTCTGGCGGTTTAAATAGAAAAGCTCTCTGAAGAGCAGCAGACTGGGTTCTTCTCCAAGGTAAACCTCGCAGAACACTTGGAAGTTGCAGATATTGGACACTGAGTTGGGTCCTATGTCCTGAGGCCGCAGATCGAAGAAATTCAGAACGTCTCTGAAAAACTTTGAGCCGGGCGGTGCGAAGCCCCGGCTCATGTGATCCGCAAAAATGACCACCTCTCCGTCCTTTGGCTGTGGTCTCTCCTCTGATGGGTCAGGGGCACGGTAGGACATGACGTCCTTCTTGGGCAAGTGGCCTGACTTGACAAAATCCGCTAGGGTCTCATTGGTGACGTTGGACCTCATCCAATTGCAAGTAATGGAGGCCTTAGGAGCTTTGGGAGGCATGGTGAAAGTCGGCAGCCTATGATAAAAGGAACGTCCGGTTTAAGTATAAGCCGGAGGAAAGTTATAGTTCAGTGTTAAGTGGCGGCTTACGGAGGGGCCTAATGATATATATCTGAGTACATTGAGTTATCTAAGCCGCAGAAAAGATGTCAAGAGTAATTCAAAATTGTCTACGGCCTTATCACGGATGAGCCGGAAATTCTATGGTGCATGGTCTCCTTTAAGCCGGAAGATTCTACGGCGCGTGTTTTCTTTAAACCGGAAATGTAACCCGCCATGACTCAACGAGTGCAGTTTTTTTACTAAGTGTGGTGAAAACAAGTTTCACACATGGCGGTAAATAATTTGGATCAAGTGGTCGACAGAAAAAGAAAATTTCTAGACCTAAAAACAGACGCGAGGGAAGTTCTTGAGCTCGAATGAGGCCTTTATGCAGTAAAAAGAGGCCTACTTGCATTTGAAATGAGTGCTAAACAGCCGCCGCACTAGTTCTATCCTATACTAAGATCAAAAAGAGGCAGTAAAAATCAAATCTACTGAGGGCCGCGATGAACTATGAAGAACAGAGGAAGAACTACGGAGCCCTAGTGCGGATCTATCCTATGGAATGGCGAAGACTCACCGGTGCTGAAGAGACGCGGAGGTCGTCGCGTTTCTCTGGTCAGATCAGGGTGATGCAGCGGCCTGAGTTGGTGACGATGCGAAGACCCGCGGCGGCGGCAGCAGCAGAGCTCGGGCAGGGGAGCAGTAGCGCGAGGAAGAAGACGAAGGAGAGAGAAGTGGCTGAAGGCCCGTCGGGCCGGCCTATTTATAAGGGCGAGCTCATAAGTGGGCGCGAGAATCAAGGAGACCACGGCGTGGTTATCTCCCCACGAAACGCCTCGATTTTCGGGATGACAGTAAAGATAAGATCCGTTGCGGATCTGGCGGAGTAAAAAACGGACTTAATGGAAGATGATGTCACGGCGGATTACCCGGAGTCCAGAGGATGACGTCACGCCGGGTTATGGCCTTCACATAATGGTAAGCCGGAGATTTTCTGTCAAAAAGATTGAAGATTGACATGAGCCGGCTCAAATCAATTTGGGGCCTAATGTTGAGGATATAGACCTTAGAGTCACCCGCCAGAAGGGGCCGGGTCACTCATATGGTCATTGCCAGAAGCCCGGCGTCAAGCTTAAAGACGGTGGGCCAGAGATGGGCTTAAGACCCGGATACGGCTTAAGGCCCGTAGTTGCAATTATTATCATGGTAGAACTTGTAGTGTAAGGCAAGAATAGTTGAGAGTCCGAGCCGGACACTCTTATGAGCCGGCCGGGACTCAGAGAGCTGCTGGGCGTCGGCCTCCCTATATAAGGGGACGACCCGGCAGCGATTTAGGGACAAGCAAGATCTCATCAAGAACCAGGCATAGCGGTCTCACTCCCTGGTCATCGAAACCCTAATCAATACCACCTCAAACTGGACGTAGGCTTTTACCTTCACCGTAAGGGGCTGAACCAGTATAAACCCTCGTGTTCCTTGTCCCACTTAACCCTTTCAAGCTTCCTAGTCGCGATGGCTCCACGACTAATTCCTAGTTCGAGGACATCTGCCGTGACAATTCCACGACACAGGGCAACACCGGGTGAACACTACGTATAACTAAAACCAGCCCTCAAGTTTCCCCGAGGTGGCGCTGCAAGTGGCTCTGGTTCGGACCAACACTTAGACAAGCATTGGCCCAGGGGGGCTAAATAAAGATGACCCTCGAGAGAGCGACTCCCAAGGGAAAAGTAGGTGGTGGTGAGGCAATTTGTAAAACCAAGGTTGGGCCTTGCTGGAGGAGTTTTATTCAAAGCGAACTGTCAAGGGGGTCCCATAAATCACCCAACCGTGTAAGGAACGCAAAATCCGGGAACATAACACCGGTATGACAGAAACTAGGGCGGCAAGAGTGGAACAAAACACCAGGCATAAGGCCGAGCCTTCCACCCTTTACCAAGTATATAGATGCATTAATTAAATAAGAGATATTGTGATATCCCAACATAACATAATCCAACATGGAGCAATCTTCAACTTCACCTGCAACTAGCAACGCTATAAGAGGGGCTGAGCAAAGCGGTAACATAGCCAAGCAACGGTTTGCTAGGAAGGGTGACAAAGGTTAGAGGTTCATGGCAATTTGGGAGGCTTGAGCAGCAAGTGATAGATAGTGCAACATAGCGATAGAACGAAGCAACTAGCATAGCAATGATAGTAATGAGATCCAAGGTGACGGTCATCTTGCCTGAAATCCCGCTAGGAAGAAGAACGAGTCCATGAAGAAGATGAAGCCGCGAAGACGAACCAAGCGTAGACGAACGAGTCCTCACGAACGCAACGAAACGGGAACTAACGAGAAGAAGCACCTAACATGGTAAACACACCACACATGAACAAGGCATGATGCACGACCAAGCATGATGCATGACAAAGAGTACATGAAGCTACTCATGGCAAGAGATGATGCATACAAGAGCAACACATCAAAGCAAGTTTAAATGAGGCCGGTAACAACATATAACAAAACCGGTAAGTCCTCATATGCAAATTTCGAAATTGGTCCACATCTGAACCGACATTAAGTTGAAGTTGTTAAACAGCAAGTTGAAGAGCACCATGATGATCTACACGAAATTATAGTCAAGTTTCATATAAATATCATTAGATTCGGAGCTACGGCCTAGAAGATATGAGCAAAACAATTTAAACATGGCATTGATGCAAAATGCATCCAAACATCAAGCAAACACCTCAAAACAAGGATGCAACATGATAATATGAAGCTACATGCAATTCTAAGCAAGTTTTATATAGAGCACACTCAAAACGGAGCTACGGTGCAACACATACACTCCAAACAATATATAGCAACAATCTGTCCATAACAGCAACTAGGTATCTTGCAAGCATCAAAACAACATGCTACAGCAACCTAACATGATACCAAAAGGCATGGACATGATGTACAGGTAAAGCATTACAAAACATGAACACTAAGCTAACTCCAGAAATCACAAGAACATGCTCAAAAGGACATGGAAAGATTGCAAATAATAACAGATTCACAGACTTGGCAGAATTACTGGACATGGCAGAAATAACATCAGGTTGCAATGTTTAGAGCTATGAAACAACATGCTACAGGCAGCTATCATGTCAAACTAGAGCATGGCATGATTCTACTCAAAGCATAGAACAAAAGTCCCTTGCTGACCATGAGCCAAAAAGGCACAGAAGATATGATGGTAACCATGTAAACATAGCATGTTTTATTAAAAGTTTCAGACGGTGAAATAACAGATCATGGCAGAAACAACGATAAGTAAGCATGTTGGTGAGCTTGAACCACTCACCACAGAGCAATACATGGCATGGAAAGGTAACCAACAGCAAGATGGCATAAATATAAAGGTAAGAATGGCAAGAGCAAGTCCATAGGGTGCATCGAACACTAGCAAAACACATGGCAATAATTAACTTCATATTAACAGGATGACAGCAACATTATTTAGCAAGTTTGGAGCAAGATATTAACAACCTACAGGAGGCCATACATGCAAAACAAGGGCATGAACGGATAAAGCATAACATGTATTACAAAACACCCATAGTGAACATCTCCAGATTATGCATAGAACTCATGGTAGCAGCAGGTTTACATAGCAACAAAGTATAACAGACTCAGACTTGACAGAAATCAGTCTCAGAAATCAGCAACATCACGGAGACCACATAGATCACAAAAATACATGGCAAGAACCCCTGTAAATATGGCATGGCATAGTTCAAAACACATGTAGAGCTCATTTTCATAGGATGCACACATCAAATGCAACAAAAATGACAAATCATCAAGTTCTGATAACAGACAGCAATTAACATCATATAGCACTCTTCCGACGATCATTAGGGCATCAATATGATCTCAAACAAGCATGGCACAATGGAACAAAGTGAAGAGCACAACCAGATGAACATTTTGATATATTATTCACGCGAAACGGTGTAGCGAATGATGAGATATGATGCAATGAACAGGGCCACAAAATATAGCAGATCTGGGGACTTGGTGGAATTTTACCTCCGCGAAAAGTCAACGCGGGATGAGGACGTGCGGGACGGAGAGATCCAGAGAGGGGGCGGCGCGTGTTTGGTTTGACGGATGGGTGGATCTGGTCCCGGTTGGCGCGGATTTCGAGGATCGCCGGGATCTCGCCGGTCTTGGAGGGAGGGGGGCGCCGGAGTCGAGGGGGAGGCCGGATCCGGGCGGCGGCTCGCCGGATCCGCGGCGAGGGGCGGTGCGGCGGTGCTCGGCCGGCGGAGAGGCGCGACGGGCGGCGGCGGGGCGGGGCGCCGGCACTCCGGCGAGGCCAGGGCACGGCGGCGACGGGCGGCTGGGCGCGCCGGGCGGCGGGCGGCCGCGGCGGAGGAGGCGAAGGCGGCGGGGCGCCGGAGGACGGCGGCGGTGCGCGGGCTCCCTCGGGAGGCGGCGGCGCGGCGACCCCGGGCCGGGAGGGCCGGTGATGGGCCTCGTGGGCCCGCGGCGGCGGGGACGCGCGTGGTGGACAGGTGGCGGCGGCGGATTGGGTGAGGTGCGGCGCGGAGGTGACGTGTCGCCCCGGGATTGGCCCAGGCGACATGGCTGGGCGGCGGTGGACATGTCCGGCGGCGACGATTTCGCCCGGCGGCGCGAGGGGAGCGGGGCTAGGGTTCATCTGCGCGAAAAAATCGGGGAGGGGCACCTATTTATAGATAGAGGGAGCTAGGAGAGTCCAAATGAGGTGCGGTTTTCGCCCACACGATCATGATCGAATGACCGAGAGCATGGAGGGGTTTTTGCTGGGTTAGTGGGCTGTGGTGAAGGGGTGTTGGGCTGCACAAAAGAAGGGGTTTCGGGCTACGCGGTTAACCGTTGGGGCATCAAACGACCTCCAAATGGAATGAAATTTGACGGGCGGTCTGTCGGTGCTATACCAAGGCCACTCGGGAAATACCGACCCATTCCGAGAATGTTTAACACCCGCACACGAAAAGAGGCAAAAGGGGGCGCCGGGGAACATAGGAGTACCGGATTGCAAAACGGACAACGGGGAAAATGCTCGGATGCATGAGACGAACACGTATGCAAATGCGATGCACATGATGACATGATATGAAATGCAGATGATGACATGGCAAAGTGTGACACGCAAGCAAATGACATGGCAACAACGACGAATAACTGGCAGACACCTGGCGCATCGAATTCGGGGTGTTACATCGCGCTACCTACCACTTGCTATATCATGCCTCCCATATTGCCATGTCAAGCCTCTAACCCACCTTTCCTAGCAAACCGTTGTTTGGCTATGTTACCGCTTTTTCTCAGCCCCTCTTATAGCGTTGCTAGTTGCAGGCGAAGATGAAGTTTGTTCCATGTTGGAACATGGATATGTTGGGATATCACAATATCTTTTATTTTTATTAATGCATCTATATACTTGGTAAAGGGTGGAAGGCTTGGCCTTATGCCTGGTGTTTTGTTCCACTCTTGCCGCACTAGCTTCCATCATACCGGTGTTATGTTCCTTGATTTTGCGTTCCTTACGCGGTTGGGTGATTTATGGGACCCCCTTGACAGTTTGCTTTGAATAAAACTTGTCCAGCAAGGCCCAACCTTGGTTTTAACATTTGCTAGCTAAGCCTTTTTTTCCTCGGGTTCTGCAGACCCAAGGGTCATCTTTATTTTAACCCCCGGGCCAGTATTCCTCTGAGTGCTGGTCCAAACCGGGCAATGTCTGGTGCCCCTTGGGCAACAAGGGTCTATGCCAACCCGACGTCTTGCCCATCCGATGTTCCCTGAGAACGAGATACGTGCGACTCCTATCGGGATTTGTCGGCACATCGGGTGGCTTTGCTGCTCTTGTTTTACCATTGTCGAAAAGTCTTGTAACCGGGATTCCGAGACTGATCGGGTCTTCCCGGGAGAAGGAATTTCCTTCGTTGACCGTGAGAGCCTGTGGTGGGCTAAGTTGGGACACCCCTGCAGGGTATTATCTTTCGAAAGCCGTGCCCGTGGTTATGTGGCAGATGGGAATTTGTTAATGTCCGGTTGTACAGAACTTGACACTTGACTTAATTAAAATACATCAACCGCGTGTGTAGCCGTGATGGTCTCTTTTCGGCGGAGTCCGGGAAGTGAACACGGTTTTGGGTTATGCATGAACGTAAGTAGTTTCAGGATCACTTTTTGATCAATTCTAGTTTCACGACCGTTGTGTTGCTTCTCTCCTCACTCTTATTTGCGTATGTTAGCCACCATATTTGCTTAGTGCTTGCTGCAGCTCCACCTCATTACCCCATCCTTCCTATAAGCTTAAATAGTCTTGATCTCGCGGGTGTGAGATTGCTGAGTCCTCGTGACTCACGGATACTTCCAAAACAGTTGCAGGTGCCGATGATACCAGTGCAGGTGACGCAACCGAGCTCAAGTGGGAGTTCGACGAGGACCTTGGTCATTTCTATGTTTCGTTTCCGGTTGATCAGTAGTGGTGCCCAGTTGGGACGATCGGGGATCTAGCATTTCGGGTTGTCTTCTTTTCTTTTGGTTCCGTAGTCGGACCTATGTGTGTATTCTGGATGATGTATGTTTAACTTGTTATTTGTGTGAAGTGGTGATTGTAAGCCAACTCTTTATCCCATTCTTGTTCATTACATCGGATTGTGTGAAGATGACCCTTCTTGCGACAAAAACCACCATGCGGTTATGCCTCCAAGTCGTGCCTCGACACGTGGGAGATATAGGCGCATGGTGGGTGTTACAGCATGGTGTCACGAGATGACACATACATGTCTAAGGAATTTTTTTGTCCATTTTGGCGCAAGTTTTATTACAAGCCTCTTACAAACGGAGCTTCTCTCAAAGAAGCCTCGTGGTTCCAATAGGGAAACGTGTCCCCCTTGTGGGTGAAACGATAATCACTGCCTCTTTTCGCGTTGTATTTTCTTCTACGGGCAACATGGAACGACAAGATATCCGTGCTGAAATTTGAACTTATTCAAGGTTCGTTTGGCCTTTTTATACACTAATTGAGTTTCCTAGGCATTTAATGTCCATAATTCAAATCTAAACAACAAATACATGCTCCAGTTCACGGCAAGAAAAATTATACATGTGTCCTTGGGTGCATGTTTAGGTCCCATGCCAGGAATGGGAACGAATTACAACCGTACTTGCATCCTGGCTCATCCTCAAACATTTGGAATCTTGGTTTTTAAATCCCCATAAATCCAAAACTCACCAGAAAGTCATGAAAGTTGGCATGGTGTTACGTCGTGGCACATATATTACAAACCGGAGCTTCTCTCAAAGAAGCCTCATGGTTCCGATAGGAAAATGTGTCCCCCTTGTGGCCGAAATGATAATCACTGCCTCTTTTCGCCTTGTAATTTCTTCAACGGGCAACATGGAATGAGAGGTGTCACGGGATATCCGCGGCCACCTATGGGACCGGGCAGCCCCTTGCTTGTTCGGTAGGGGGACGTCGCGTTGCACAAAGAGCAGACCAGCACGCGGTAGCACGGCAGAGAGCACACAAGCAATTTACCCAGGTTTGGGCTGCCGCGAGGCGTAAGACCCTACTCCTGCTTTGGTGGATTGATGGTGGAAAGGAACATGGTGGTGCGTGGTACACTTGCCCGGCATGGCCTGCCTCAGGGCTACGGTCACCACAAGCGTACAGTGGCTTGGTTTTGTCAAGTTTCCAACCCTCTAACCCCCTCCTACGATTGCCATGGGCCTTGTTTTATAGATTAATGGGTCACCACAGTGGAAAAACAGTAATTACCCACTGATATGATAGCAAACAGTGCTATCATACCTAACACTGCGGGCTGGTAGGGTGCATTAAATGCACCGCTTAGTGTCACATCACTAGCTGCCCGGCAAGGCCTGCCGGGCTTATCTTGCCATCTCCGCACCTGTTCTCTTGACACGTCGCTGGACAGGTATCACCTGTGGGTTTCTTCTGTAGGAGATGGCTGCCATGTGGCAAATGCTGCCACTTAATCACTTTGCGCCTTGACACCGCACTGATTGACGACGTGGGTCATACTTGCATGGTTGGCGGGGTGGTTTAGGCCCCGCAAGCCCCGGCAGGCGCTGCCGGGGAGTCTTGGTTGCTTGCTTCTGGTGGTGGCCTGGTTTCGGTGTCAAAACCGGCGGATCTCGGGTAGGGGGTCCCGAACTGTGCGTCTAAGGTCGATGGTAACAGGAGGCGGGGGACACGATGTTTACCCAGGTTCGGGCCCTCTTGATGGAGGTAATACCCTACTTCCTGCTTGATTGATCTTGATGAATATGAGGATTACAAGAGTTGATCTACCACGAGATTGTAATGGATAAACCCTAGATGTCTAGCCTGTATGATTGTGATCGCCTCTACGGACTAAACCCTCCGGTTTATATAGACACCGAAGGGGCCTAGGGTTGTACAGAGTCGGTTTACAAAGGAAGGAATCTGCATATCCGAACGCCAAGCTTGCCATCCACGCAAAGGAGAGTCCGATCCGGACACGGGAAGAAGGCTTCTGTCTTGTATCTTAATAGCCCATTAGTCCAGCCCATGTTACATAGTCCAGACGCCCGAGGACCCCTTAATGCAGGACTCCCTCAGTAACCCCTGAACCAGGCTTCAATGACGATGTGTCCGGTGCGCAGATTGTCTTCGGCATTGCAAGGCGGGTTCCACCTCCGAATAATCCAAAACAGCCTTCGAACACAGAAAATGTGTCCGGCTCTGTAGAACAAGTACCACACACACACGGAGAGAGTATAATATTTCACGAGTCCAATCTACTGACAACTTTTATAGCGTGACAACACTTCGCTGCCCGGTCATTATTTCGAACTGGTTTTGAGCCTCCCGCTCCATGTTTCAAGATGCGGTTTTATTGGCACGTCTTGTCGAAGCAGAGATCGTGTCCCCTTATTGCGGGATTCTCATCAATACGGGCATGGGTAATCCAACCGCGCCGTTTGCGTGGCCCTCGGGGAATAGGCGAGTCTTAAGGCGAGTGGGGAGGCGCTTGATATTTGCTGCCTTTATAAGGAGATAAGGATTCACCCTTTCACCAACGCCTTCTTTCTCTCTGCCCACCCATTCTCGAGCTCTAGTGCCCAAGCTCTCATCCTCTCGGCCTCAGAAAAGCACTCCGACCATGTCCTGATCTAGAGCGCAGGGCAAGCGGATGGTCTCCTCCGTCAAGGAGAAGGACATCACCAAGCTCCGTGAGGCTGGGTACTTAGCCCAGGAAATCGCCCACCGGCTTCCAGCAAAGGGGCAGATCATCCCCACCCCTGAGTCCCATGAGAGGGTGGTATTCATCCCCCACTTCGTCCGCGGATTGGGATTCCCTCTCCACCCATTCATCTACGGACTCATGTTCTACTACGGGCTGGATTTCCACGATCTGACCCCCAACTCCTTCCTCAACATCTCGGCATTCATTGTCGTGTGCGAGGCCTTCCTCCGCAGCCCACCCCACTTCAGATTGTGGTTAAAGATCTTCAATGTGAAGCCGAAGGTGGTGGGTGGTCAACACGCAGAGTGCGGAGGTGCTATGGTGAGCAAGATGCCCAACGTCTCATGGCCCAAAGGTACCATCGTGGAGACCGTCAAAGGGTGGCAACAGCAGTGGTTCTACGTCACAGAGCATCACGACGCCACCTGGGCCGCGGCTCCTGAATTCCAGTCCGGAGCCCCAATGTGGCTCACCTCCTGTCTAGAGAAGGGCCTGGATTGGTCTTCGTCGAATGAACTGACAGCGCTTCAGACGCGCATCAAGAGCATGGTAGACAAGAACATCAAGCTTGTCAATGTGATCTAGGTGATGCTTTTTCGCTGGATCCTTCCGTGCCAAAGCCAGACTTGCCATTTGTGGGAGTTCGATCCGGCCGAGCACCAGACCTTGCAACAGTTCTTCGGCACTACACACGAAGACATCTGGAAGGTGCTTTTCAAGGCCAATGATACGTGGCCGAAGACGACCGAGGATCGTGGGTACAACCTGACCCATCCTACCAGTCCGATAAGTTTTTCGCATTCCAAAGTATATCCTTCACCTGTACCTTCAAGGAGGATGTCTAAGCTTCCCTTATCTGTCTTTTTAGGGCTGGACAAAGAGGGCAGAGAGGATTCAGTGTCCGGCTCCGCTGCCCGAAAACTCAGCAATCCCACTTCTGACGAAGAAGCTTGTTCCGGCGCCCTACCAAGCGCCGGAGAAGAAGGCCAAGGAGACCAGAAGTGGCCTCCACCATAAGGGCACTTCGGACGTGACGTCCGAAGACAGCGAGACCCACTCCTCCCCCACCAAGGACGAGGAGGAGGATGAGGAAATCAACTCTCCCCCGGAGGGGGAAAGGAAGAAAAGGGCGGCCTCCACACATCTAGAGGCAGAGGTGTCCAAGAAGGGGAAGGTCTCCCTCCCGAAAAACTCCGTATGGGACATTGATAGCAGCTCCGAGTGGCGCCCTAGGGATAAGCCCCTGGCCAAATCGTAAGTACTCAAAGACACACACATATAATCAGCTCCTTTACTTCATGGTTTTAACATGTTGAATCATGCGCTGCAGTCCGGCTTGTTCCGACCTCCAGCGATCCTCATCTTCGGGGAATTCGCTGGATCCGAAGGTGATGGACAGCGGGTCCCTTCCGATGGCCTTCTCTCCCCAAACCATGGACAATGCCAAGGTGCTGTCCCGCAGGACCTCCCCAGGCCAGGGAGAAACGCAGGAGGCCGTCAGGGTGACGCCAGAGGGTGATACCTCGGCCGCCGGACACATGGGGGAGCAGACCCCCCTGGAGACTAGCGATGGGGGCCATATTCAATTCGGCCCCCAGCCGAATACAATTCTGGAGACCTATACGGCTCTGGAATTAAGCAAGCAACCTTCTTCAAAAGAAGGAGGTGCACCGATTCCACCGGTGATCTCTGTCCATCCAGAGGCATCGGATACTCTACTAGAAGCGCTGCAAAGCGCTTCCATTGTTGAGGAACACCGTATCCTTATGGGTACGGTGGTTGAGAGGGTTCGGTTCGTTCAGAGCGGACTGACCGAAGCCTGCAGTAGCCTTCTAACAGGTATTGAGGTATGCGATGTAATTATGCAAAAAGAATGTCATAGTATCCACAGTAGCCCCTGAGACTCAGTCTGGTGTTCGGAAAGAAAAGCCGGACGGAGGATCAAATAATTTTCGCAGGATACAAACCATACATGTCTATGTGAATAAGCAGGCATCATTGCTGGCTGCGACCTCCCATTCTGCCGAAGTCTTTGGACTGAAGCAGAGTCTGGAGCGGACCGAGGAAGAGCTCGGCCATGTGAAAAAACAGCTGGAGGACAATCAAGGTATGCAATGACCTTGTGTAGATCCAGAAAGGATGAATGATTTGTGTTGACCATAGTGTCGTGATATTTTGTAGGAGCGGCGACCGAGGTGGAGACCCTCAAGAAGGCGCTAGCCGAAGCCCAGGAGAGAGCGGCAAAGGAACAAGCCGCTCGTGAAAAACACGAGGCCAGGGTCGGTGAGGTCCAGCAGGAGCTCCAGGATGCCGTGAAGAAATGCGAGTCCTTGGAGCGCAATATTGCGGATCAAGAGTCGGAACTTGCCAAGGCCCACCAAAGCGCACAAGATGCCCGGGTTGAAGCCCAGGGCGCCCTCCAAGAAATCCAGGAGGCCAGAAAAATCGCGGCAGGTAAGGCCTTTATTATGAAGAGCAAGTATGTGAAGAAAAGGTACCTCTTACTGACCCGGATTTGGAGTTCTCCAGGAGCGTTTGCGGATCTGCCGCGCCGTATCGCTGATGCAGCGGAGTTCTTCCGAGCCGAAGAGGGGAGCTCAACGAAGAAGTTGTTCAGGTCGCAGTACCTTGCGCCAGAGCATCCGGTGCCCTTTAACGATCAGCTGAAACAGCTGACGGAACTGCATAGGGTGGCCGAACTGGCCATGAAGGATTTGATAATCCGTTTATGGCCTGCCGAAGCCATACCCAGCAGCTACTTCGGGCTCGTGAAGCGGCTGGTCAATGCCTGCCCTCGGCTTGATGCCATCAAGCGGTCGGTCTGCATCAAAGGTGCGCCGATGGCCTTCGCCCGTGTCAAGGTGCAGTGGGCGAAGATGGACGCCGTCAAGCTCGCGACCGAGGGACCACCCACGGGCAAGGAGCACCGCATGCCCGAGCGGTATTTTGATGATGGCCTGAAGGGATCCCGCATTGTAGAGGTCCAGTGTTCAAAAGACATTAACTTTGAATGAATTCATTCATGTTATCCCTTCAGGTATTATGAAACAAAGCCGTTATGTAATATAATGTTTGTTGTTTTAAAATTTTACCTCATGTGCAGCCGTGTTGTTAAATTTGAGAGTTGGCCAGTCGTCGGCTTCAGCCCCCACGTAGGTAATACGGGGGTGTTCGGGATGGAATGTAAACACTCTTGATCCAAGAGTTTGGTCCTTGAAGGAGGTGTTTAGCGCACCGAACCAGTCAATCGGACTATGTGGCTTTATCACTCTCACTTAGCCATAGGAGTTTGACAATAGAAATATAGGCGCATCCCCTAGTTAGTATTTAATCTGGACTAGGGTGCTGTAGATACCTGGTCGGGTAGAGGCGGATTCGTCGCATAATGCGAAAAAAATCGCAAAATATTTTTAACCTCCGAATAGCTGACCAGCTCTCGACATATCATGACAGTCAGTTTTCAGCTTTCTCTACTGAGGTGTTTGCTCGGATAAACCAGAAACACAATCGCAGTAGTTCTCCCTTTAATACCTTAGCTGATAGGACGAAACATAAGGTAGCAAGCACAGGAGCCGGGCAACCCAACTATTGACAAAGCCATGATTCAGAGCCGATGCATATAATGCTAATTTCGGGGTGCCAAACTATACTGTAAAAAGTGTTCGGACTTTGCTGCCATATATGGAGAACAATGAAGCCCCTGACGAATTAAAGCGTACCAAAGTGTATGGGTGCAATCGATAAGAATAGCAAAATAAAATGAAGAAGTAAGCTAGAGCCACATAAGTTGGGCCGCAAACTGTTTCCACTATAATTTGATTAATATGTCAAAGCGTATTCGTACAAATAGTGTGATAAGCAACCAGGCTATTTAACATGCCAAGACCAAGGGGGAGCTGCGTGCAGGTCTTGAAAACAGGTAGAATGATCGTCAAGAAGAATCATCTAGATCTTCCCCCACACGTCTGTGCTGCTTGCCACTTTGGTATATCCATCCTTCGAAAGGACCGATGATCAGGCCGTCGGGAGAGGCATGTAGAGAAGAAGCTTGAAAAGGGGGGGAGAAAAGAAAAGGGAAGGATTTGTGCCCAGGTTAGGTTAAGATGTATTATGGGCCACCATCTAGTTATGCCTCCGTCTCTGCGCATGGTATTTTGAGTGCGTAGTTATGTACGCACGGTACGTACGCCGCCACTTGGTCTGGACTGAGACGGAGGCCGGATTGGTAGTCTAACTCCTGACGAGCTGGACTGTCATGTTGCGGAGTAGTCCGGACTCGTTTGAGAGTCTCCGGGAGCTTGGCCACTGAATTAAAGTTCTGCTTAATAAGGCCGCTCTGTACTTCCGCTGCCAGGGCCGCGGTGTGCTCCTTGGTACGGAGGGAGCGCTCCGTGTTTCCATTGACTGTTATGACACCGCGTGGTCCGGGCATCTTGAGTTTGAGATAAGCATAGTGTGGCACCGCATTGAACCGAGCAAATGCAGTTCGTCCGAGCAGTGCGTGATAGACACTGCGGAAGGGGACGATGTCAAAGATCAAGTCTTCGCTTCGGAAGTTGTCCGGGGATCCGAAGACAACTTCCAATGTGATTGAACCTGTGCAGCGGGCCTCTACACCTAGTATTACTCCTTTAAAGGTAGTGTTTGTGGGCTTGATCCTTGATGGATCGATGCCCATTTTGCGGACTGTATCCTGATAGAGCAGGTTGAGGCTGCTGCCACCGTCCATGAGGACTCGCGTGAGGTGGAATCCATCAATGATTGGGTCAAGGACCAGTGCGGCTGAACCGCCATGACGGATACTGGTCGGATGGTCGGATGGTCCCTGCGATCAAAGGTGATCGGGCAGGACGACCATGGGTTGAATTTTGGGGCGACTGGCTCTATCGCATAGACGTCCCTGAGCGCACGTTTGCGCTCCCTCTAGGGGATATGGGTAACGTATATCATGTTCACCGTTTTAACCTGGGGGGGACTTCATCTGTCCCCCTGTGTTTGGTGGACAGGGCTCCTCATCGTCGTCCTCACTCTGCGACCCCTTCTCCTTGTTCTCGGCATTTAACTTGCCGGCCTGTTTAAAGACCCAACAGCTTCTGTTGGTATGATTGGTTGGTTTATCGGGGGTGCCATGGATCTGACATGGACGATCGAGTATGCGGTCCAAGCTGGATGAGCCCGGATTGTTCCTTTTAAATGGCCTCTTCCGATGGCTGGATTTGGAGCCACTGAATCCGGTGTTGACCGCCGTGTCATCGCTACTGTCACTGTTGTTTTGACACTTGTGCCTGTTGCGTCGGGGCTTGCCGTTGCTATTTCTGGCTTCAGAGGTGCCGGGTTCGCTTGAATTATTATTGCTATGGGCTAGCCAGCTATCTTCAATCACGCAAAAGCGGGTCATGAGTGTCGTGAGGGCTGCCATGGACTTTGGCTTTTCCTGGCCGAGGTGTCGGGCGAGCCATTCGTAGCGGATGTTGTGCTTAAAGGCCGCTGGGGCTTCGGCATCCAGGCAGTCGACCATCTGGTTCTTTTTAGTTAGGAACCGTCCGGAATTTCCTGGCTAACTCTCCGGGCTATTGAACTATGTGACTTAAGTTATCGGCATCCGGAGGTCGGATGTATGTACCTTGGAAGTTGTCGCGAAAGGCGTCTTCGAAAGTCCTCCCAACTGCCAATGGAGTTTTCAGGCAGGCTGTTCAACCAGTGCTGAGCTGGTCCCTTGAGTTTTAGCAGGAGGTATTTGATGGCACAAAGATCATCACCGCGGGCCATATGAATATGGAGAAGAAAATCCTAAATCCATACCGTGGGATCTGTTGTTCCATCATACGATTCGATATTCACGGGTTTAAACCCTTTTGGGAATTCGTGCTCCATTATGTCATCAGTGAAGCAGAGGGGGTGTGCGGCGCCTCTATATCGGGCCAAGTCGCGACGTAGCTCAGATGGAGTCCGTCTGCGGTTTTCGGACGGGACGTGATTATGCTTGTCACGTCCTTCTAGATAGCCATCGTCGCGTGTCGGGCACGCCCCCGTGATCCATGGTCTGACCTGCTCTACTGTCCAGGTCTTGCCGCAGGTCATATGTATATCCCCGAGCTGTTATGTCTCTACCTTTATGGCGAGGTAGTATGGGCTGGTGTTCGGCTTGAGTTGCCATTTTGTCCCGGCCACGCGGTGGTCGGTCAGCCGCATTATGTGTTGATGGTACGGGCACGAGGGCCTCGTCGTCAAATTGGGGTAGCAGTTTACGCTTCGGGTAACTCTTGGTTGGGCGCTCGAGGCCGTATTCCTCGGCTGCCAGGATTTTAGTCCACCTGTCGTTGAGTAAATCTTGATTAGCTTGAAGTTGCTGCTGCTTCTTTTTTAGGCTCCTTGAAGTGGCAATTAGCCGGCGCTTAAAGAGCTCCTGCTCGAGAGGTTCCTCCGGCACGATAAATTCTTCGTTGCTGAGGCTCACCACATCCTCGGAGAGTGGAGGATAATTGTTGTCCTCCGAATCTTCGTCTACGGCCTGTTGATCAGGGCTAACTTGCCCATCTTCCCGATCGTCCTGTCCAGAGGTTGGATCGACGGGTTCTTCTTCGTCTTCGGCATCGTCTGGAGTATTGTTGTCTCTCGTGCCAGTATTGCTGTCTTTTCCATGGCGTGATTTAGAGCGGTGCCGCTGACGTCGGCGCTTTGGCTGTGTCTCAGGAGGTTTATCCTTGACTGGATCTTCTTTATCATCACCATTACCCTCTTTGGGTGTGTCCACCATGTACACATCATACGAAGAGGTGGCCATCCGGCGTTCGGTAAACGGTGGGTTTTCGGCCTGCTCCTCCCCTGCATCGTCGTCCATACCGTCAATGTCTTCGGAGCCGTAGTCAACCATGTCAGTGAAGTCCTCGAAAGTGGCTATGAAGTGGGTGGTGGGTGGAACGTAAAATTCCCCGCTCTCAGCCCCTAGTCCGGGCTGGGCGTAGTTTGGACATTGCTCCTCCGTAATGACGAGAGATCGCATCAAGTCCAGAGCCTCGCTTAAAGGTGAGGTTTGGCCAGGGAGAAGAAAATCCATGGAGTACGGCGGGAAGGAAACTCCTTGGCCGAGCTCACACGATGCTGACTCCGAGGGTTCGGAGCCAGTGTTCGGAGAAGAGTCGGGCTTCATGATGGTTGCCAGAGACACTACTTCCTCCGGCTCTCCCGTGATGGGCTTAGTGGCCACAGATAGTCCGGCGGGCTCAGTAATCCCGTCTTCGGACCTGGCAATGCGCTCTGGATCTAAGGCTAGAGCGGAGGTTGGGGTCGTGAACCCTTGGAAGATCAAGTCTCCTTGGATATCAACAACATAGTCCAGATTTCCAAAACTAATCTGGTGACATGGGGCGTAGCTGTCGATCTGCTCTAGATGGCCAAGCGAGTTGGCCCGCAGTGCGAAGCCGCCAAACACAAAGATTTGGCCGGGGAGGAAAACCTCCCCCAGGGCAGCATTGTTGTAGATGACTAATGAAGCCATCGAACCTTCTGATGACGACGCGACGGAACTCTCAATGAAAGCACCAATGTCGGTGTCAAAACCGGCGGATCTCAGGTAGGGGGACCCCAACTGTGCTTCTAAGGTCGATGGTAACAGGAGGCGGGGGACACGATGTTTACCCAGGTTCGGGCCCTCTTGATGGAGGTAATACCCTACTTCCTGATTGATTGATCTTGATGAATATGAGGATTACAGGAGTTGATCTACCACGAGATCGTAATGGCTAAACCCTAGATGTCTAGCCTATATGATTCTGGTCGCCTCTACGGACTAAACCCTCCGGTTTATATAGACACCGGAGGGGCCTAGGGTTGTACAGGGTCGATTTACAAAGGAAGGAATCTGCATATCCGAACGCCAAGCTTGCCATCCATGCAAAGGAGAGTTCCATCCGGACACGGGAAGAAGTCTTCTGTCTTGTATCTTCATAGCCCATTAGTCCGGTCCATGTTACATAGTCCGGACGCCCGAGGACCCCTTAATCCAGGACTCCCTCACCTGGCCCCTTGTCGGGCTCGCCTGCCCGGCAAGGGAGGCCCTTCTCTTGCCGGTATCCTGTTCCTTTGGCTCAATCTCGATCTCTCCCAGCTCCATGTTGGTTCTTCAATCTCTGTCGTGAGCTGGTACTTCAATCTTGATCTTGTGCCTGTGCACAGTTGGGCAACATACCTGGGGTCTGTTGCACCAACAGAAGCCCCCGGGCCTGCCCCGATCGCGCTGCGGAGCGTCGGCGGGGTAGGGCCTAATAAGTGCACAAGCAGGGCTGCTGAAGGGGTTGGACCATTTGAAGTTTTTCCGTTGCTGCTGTGGTAGTCTTGATTCCGGGGCGGTTTCCAATTTCCACGCGCGTGGTGCGCGGTGTCGTGGAAGAACTTGGAACGTGGCCCGCGGATTCTCCTCGCCCCACGATCATGGGGCGAAAACTGCCACCCACCAGCCCCCCGTCCCGCATGTGCTCGCCACGTGTTCCGCATGCATTGGGCGTGGTAGGTGGTGGATGCGGAGGGCACGGGGAGGAGCGTTGTAGCTGAAATCCGAGGGTCGAGGGTTGGGGCAGAGGGCGGCCTCGGCCCCCAGAGCCATAGCGGGTGCAGAGAGGCCGCATTGGAGGAGAGGGGCGGCCATCTCCCACAGGAGGGGTCAGCCCCTTGCCCCGTTCCCTATAAAAAGGCCCGGGGCAGTGTTCTTCAGTACACACTCCTCCTTCTCTTCCGTGATCCTTCTTATCTAGCCATGGTGCGGGGGCGAGGGCATGGGGAGCTCTGGTGGCGGTGACGAGGGCTTCTTCTCGACACGGCGCCCCTCCTCCCCCGGTCTCTGAGGTAGCGGAGCCGTCCACAAGGAGGGGAGGAAGAGGGCGTGGTCGTGGTCATTGCGGTGCTCGAGGAGGAGGAGGAGGGGGTGGCGCCCCGGTGGTGCCTCCACCGGTGACTCCACCCCCGATGGAGGGCCATGTCGGGGACCAACCTCGAGAGTTCATCATCAGGCTGTATAAGCCTTTGCGCAGTCGTCTTTGTCTCCCGACCTTCTTCACGTGGGAGATGGAGCTCGAGCAACCACGCACCCTGAGGCTACATATGAGGGGCTGCGGGGATGGGAGCACGAGGGTTGATGTCGACTTCCCTGCCCCTCATGTAATGTACCTCCGTCGCGGCTGGAAGACCTTCGCCCATGCCCACAGCTTTTCGGAGGGGCACATTCTTCATTTCAAATTAATGGAGAGCGCCTACTCTCCGTCAAGATCTTCGGGCGCTCGGGAGGCCGTTTAGGGTGTTGCGTGGAGAGCTCAACTGATGACGAAAGCTCCTCCTCGAGTGATGGTGACGAGGAGGACAGTGACGGCAATCACGATGGCAGCGGACGGTGGAGCGATGACTCTGACTTGGGCTGATCGTCGCCCGCACTATCTTCATCAGGCGGCAGCACCATCATCTGCATCTGCGTCTCCTCCCGGCAATGTGATTTGCAGGAGAGTTGGATGCAAAGGTGTGGATGGTGCTGCCGGGCCCCTCCAGCTGCCTTCCAGCTGGACCCCGGCAGGTTTCCTCTCAAGCTGCAGCTTCGTTAGCCTTGCCGAGTCCTGCTGGCCCTGGTGACGGTGGTTGACGGGATTGCCTTCCACCATGCTCTCCATCGAGGCGTTCCCTCGCGCTTCCGCTTCCCCTGGGCAACCTCTCCTGCAGCCCGATGAGAGCGGGCCGGGCCTTCGCCTTGGCGCTCCTTTTGCCCTCCTCACCTTCGACGGCTGCACCTAGGAGGAGAGGGACAAGAAAGGGCATCATGAAGCACTTATCATTTTTTAATCTAAACTAGCCGGCAATTGCCAAGTTTTAATTCAAATAATGTAATCCCTCGAGTCCAACTTTGTATTCTGTAATGCTTGTACTTGTAACCGCATATGAATGAAAAAGATGAATCTTGCCGGGAACTCGTGCATGTGTATGTCCATGTAGAGGCAAAGTGCCTCTTTAATAGAATAAATGAGTTTTCCCCGGTAGGATATCCTGCCGGCACCCTCTTTGTCTGCCAGAGAACTACGTCTATCGGGGAACAAACAGAGGGGCCAGCCCCCCGCCAATTCCTTTTTCCCAAAGGCCACTACGACCATCCTGACTGAAGAAGCATTCGAGTCATGGATGGGAGCACCTAAGTTTCAAAGAGGGAGGTGAGGTTTTCTCATGCAAAGTTGTAGCTTTACAGAATACTAATGGACAAGAGGTGAACTTATTAGTTTCGCTTGCCAGGGATCGCCGTGCCGTGCAATATTCTCGTCCTTGGTCGAAGCCAGGCTCATGGCAAGAACCTGAAACTCTATGCAGATGAGAATGAATGTTGGATGCAATCCTATCTATATGCATATGAAAATGCTCATGAAGTGCTTATGCAATGATCTAGGTGTGCTTGTGCATGCATGCAATCTTAGTTGGGCCCCCCCCTACAGCGCTTCTTTATTTTCTCTTGCGCGGGGTCATCGCCCAGGCTTGTACAAGGGGTTACATGCAACTTGGGCAATGCCATGTACAATGGGTGGCTGCCGGGCAGGGTTCGGCAGCCTCTGCGCCTTACGGGTAGAACTTACGGAGATGCTCAATGTTCCATGAGTTTTGCAACGGTGTGCCATCTTCAGTCTGCGTAGGGTCTGGAGACTCGTACTACCCGGTAAGGGCCTTCCCACTTCGGTGATAACTTGTGTGTACCCTTGGCGGCCTAAACGCGCCTAAGGACAAGGTCACCTTCCTCAAAACACCGAGCACGAACCCTGCGGCTGTGATAGCGACGCAGGGCTTGCTGATAGCGTGCAGCACGCGTAGCGACCCGGAGATGGTTCTCCTCGAGTAGCACAGCGTCGTCACGCCGGTGCTGATCTTGCGCTACTTCATTTTAGGCAAGCACCCAAGGAGATCCGTAAATGAGTTATGTGGTGATAACTGCTTCTGCCCCGTAGACCAGGGAGAAGGGAGTCTGCCCGGTAGCTCGATTAGGTGTCATTCTGAGGGACCAGAGAACTACCAGTAGCTCCACGATCCACCACCTGCCGTGCTTCTGCAGTGTATCAAAAGTTCTTATCTTGAGTCCACGAAGCACTTCAGCGTTCGCCCTCAAAGCTTGTCCATTGCTCCGGGGGTGTGCCACAGAGGCAAAGGCAAATGAGATCTTGCATCCGAGGGTTTGAACATATTACATGAAGGCATGGCTCGTGAATTGGGTGCCGTTGTCAGTGATGATCCTTGCCGAAACTCCGAAACGACACACCAATTCTTTCAAGAACTTGATAGTTGACTCAGCAGTCACCTTCCTCACGGCAGTCAATTCCGGCCACTTTGTAAACTTGTCGATGGCAACGAACAAGAATTCAAAGCCCCCGATTGCTCGGGGGAAGGGGCCGAGGGTAACGAGCCCCCAGACCGGAAATGGCCATGACAGAGGGATTGTCTGAAGAGCTTGGGCAGGCAGGTGGGTTTTCTTGGAATGGAACTGACAGGCTTCACATGTCGTGACGAGCTCAACTGCGTCTTGGAGGGCTGTGGGCCAATAGAATCCTTGCCGGAATGCTTTCCCAACTAATGCCCTTGATCCAATGTGTGAGCCGCACATTCCTTTGTGAATCTCAGCCAGCAGTACCTTTCCGTCCTCCGGGCAGACACACTTCAATTTCACACCGTTGGGCCTCCTTCTGTACAGAGTGTCATCGACAAACTGATACATACTGGCCCTCCGGGTTACTTTCTCAGCTTCATCTGGGTCGCCGGGGAGTTCTCCGGTTTGGAGGAAGCGGATAATGTGCCTTGCCCAAGTTGGTGCCTGAGGCTCGGCAACGAGGACTAGCGGCACCTCCTCGGCTGCGGGAGCACTAGCCTCGTTCGTGGGGTCCATAGGCCCGGCTGGAGGGGGTGGTCCGGCAGGCTGTGAGGAGTTGTTTCTGGCAGGATCTCTGCCGGGAGCAGATGGCTCGATCGGGAGAGGCTTATCGTAGTCCAACTTTCTCCTTTTCCGGGCCATTGTGGTTGGTGATGCGGAAGGTCAAGATAGGTGGAGAACAAAAGTTCCTGGTTCAACAGGAAGCTTCTGCGTAGCACACTTTGACAGGTGATCAGCTATGCTGTTTTCCACACGGGGTACGTGCTCTGTTTGTAACCCGTCAAAGCACTCCTCTAACCTCCTTACTTCCTCAACGTATGCTTCCATCAATGGGCTTTGGTAATCTTTATTGACTCGTCACACCACTGTCACGCCCAAGATGCGACCCTATCCTAAAGGAACTCGAAGGTCCCACCAAGGATAGAAGCGCATCTTGAAGACGCTTTTGCAAGGTGGATATCATTACATCAACATTACATAATAGATGGGGATACATACAAGGCATACAAATGCCGCAAGGATACATCAATACATCATACACATGATCAACGTCCGACTACGGAAGAAACACCAACAGAAACTCAAACGACATCCACCCTGCTAGCCCAGGCTACCGACCTGGAACCTATCCCCTGATCGAAGAAGAAGCAGAAGAAGAACTCCAAACAAGTAACACCGCTCTCGCGTCAGGATCATCGCAAAACATGTACCTGCAACTGGTGTAGTAATCTGTGAGTCACGAGGACTCAGGAATCCCATTACCATGGGTATCAAGACTAGCAAAGCTTAAAGGGGAAGGAAGGGGTAAAGTGGTGAGGTTGCAGCAGCGACTAAGCATATATGGTGGCTAACATACGCGAATAAGAGCGAGAAGATAAGCAACGGAACGGTCGTCAACTAGTAATGATCAAGAAGTGATCCTGAACTCCTACTTTCGTCAAGCATAACCCAAAAACCGTGTTCACTTCTCGGACTCCGCCGAGAAGAGACCATCACGGCTACACACGCGGTTGATGCGTTTTACTTAAGTCAAGTGTCAAGTTCTCTACAACCGGATATTAACAAATTCCCATCTGCCACATAACAGCGGGCACGGCTTTCGAAAGATAATACCCTGCAGGGGTGTCCCAACTTAGCCCATTATAAGCTCTCACGGTCAACGAAGGATATTCCTTCTCCCGGGAAGACCCGATCAGTCTCGGAATCCCGGTTTACAAGACATTTCGACAATGTTAAAACAAGACCAGCAAAGCCGCCCGATGTGCCAACAATCCCGATAGGATCTGCACATGTCTCGTTCTCAGGGCAACACCGGATGAGACTAGCTACGAGTAAAACCAGCCCTCAAGTTTCCCCGAGGTGGCCCCGCAGGCAGCTCGGTTCGGACTAACACTTAGAGAAGCACTGGCCCGGGGGGGTTAACATAAAGATGACCCTCGGGATGCGCGACTTCCAAGGGAAAAAGGCTAGGTGAGGCAAATGTAAAACCAAGGTAGGGCCTCGCTGGAAGAGTTTTATTCAAAACAAACTGTCAAGGGGGTCCCATAAATCACCCAACCGCGTAAGGGACGCAAAATCAAGGAACATAACACCGGTATGACGAAAACTAGGGCGGCAAGAGTGGAACAAAACGCCAGGCATAAGGCCGAGCCTTCCACCCTTTACCAAGTATATAGATGCATTAATAATATAAGAGATATTGTGATATCGCAACATAAACATAATCCAACATGGAGCAATCTTCATCTTCACCTGCAACTAGCAATGCTATAAGAGGGGCTGAGCAAAAGCGGTAACATAGCCAAACTACGGTTTGCTAGGAAGGGTGACAAAGGTTAGAGGTGCATCGCAATTTGGGAGGCTTGAAGAGCAAGTGAATAGGTAGCGCAGCATAGCGATAGAACGAAGCAACTAGCATAGCAATGATAGTAGTGAGATCCAAGGTGACGGTCATATTGCCTGAAATCCCGCTAGGAAGAAGAACGATTCCATGAAGAAGATGAAGCCACGAAGACGAACCAAGCATAGTCGAACAAATCCTCACGATCGCAACGAAACGGGAACTATCAAGAAGAAGCAAACAACATGGTAAACACACCACACATGAACAAGACATGATGCACAACCAAGCAAGATGCATGACAAAGGCTATATGAAGCTACTCATGGCAAGAGATGATGCATACAAGAACAACACATCAAAGCAAGTTTAAATGAGGCCAGAAACAACATATAACAATTACGGTAAGTCCTCGTATGCAAGTTTCGAAATTGGTCTAGAACTCAATAAACTTTATGTTCAAGTTGTTAATCAGCAAGTTAAGATACACCAAGATGATCCACACGAAATTCTAGTCAAGTTACATATAAAGTTCGTTTAGATCGGAGCTACGGCCTAGAAGATATGAGCAAAACAAGTTAAACATGGCATTGATGCAAAATGCATACAAACATCAAGAAAACACCTCAACACAAGGATGCAACAAGATAAGATGAAACTACATGCAAAACTAAGCAAGTTTCATATAGAGCATGCCCAAAACGGAGCAACGGTGCAACACATACACTCCAAACCAGATATAACAACAATCTGTCCAAAACAGCAACTAGGCATCTAGCAAGCATCAAAACAATATGCTACAGCAACTCAACATGAAAAAAAAGGCATGGACATGATGTAAAGGTAAAGCATAACAAAACATTAACACTGAGCTATCTCCAGAAATCACTAGAACATGCTCAAAAGGACATGGCAAGATTGGAAATAATAGCAGTTTCACAGACTTAGCAGAAATTACTGGACATGGTAGAAATAACATCAGGTTGCAAAGTTTCGAGCTATCAAACAACATGCTACAGGAACATATCATGGCAAAAAAAGGCTTGGCATGAATCTACTAATTGCATAGAACAAAAGTCCCATCCTGAACATGAGCCAAAAAGGCACAGAAGATATGATGGCACCCATGTAAACGTAGCAAGTTTCATAAACAGATTCAGACTTAGCAGAAAATAACAGTGCATGGCAGAAATAACGATAAGGAGGCATGTCGGTGAGGTTGAACCACTCACCACAGAGCATTAAATGGCATGGAAAGGTAACCAACAGTAAGAAGGCATAAATATGAAGCTAAGCATGGCAATAGCATATTCATAGGGTACATGGATCACTAGTAACAACCTTGGAAAAATTGATTAACATGTAAACAATATGCCAGGAACATTTTATAGCAAAAGTAGATCAAGATTAAGACATGCTAGAGCACTCCATTATTGCAGACATGGGCATGGATAGATAGAGCATAATATTTACAACAAAACATCCTTAGTGAACATCTCCAGATTATGCATAGAACTCAAGGAGACAGAAGGTTTACATGGCATCACAATGCTACAGCTACAGACTTGGCAGAAATGACCAAGTCACAGAAATCAGCAACATCATGGAGGCTACTTTGCATGCTTGTGCCAGTCACCACATAGATCAAAAAAATACACGACAAGCACCACTGTAAAGATGGCATGAGGTAGTTCAAAACACATGCAGAGCTCATGCTCATAGGATGTACACACAAAATGCAATGAAAAAGACAAATCACCAAGTTCTGTAAACAGACAGCAGTTAACATCATATAGCACTCTTGCAACGATGATTAGAGTATCAAGATGGACTCTAGTGAACATGACCCAATGGAACAAAATGAAGAGCACAACATGATGAACATTACTATCAAATGCATGAATCGGAGCACTGAGCACGAAGTTCTGGCATCATGAACAGAGCAACATAATGCAACAATTCGGGGACTTGGTAGAAAAATCACCTCCGAAACGGATCTAGGGTTTCGGCACGCGGATCGAGGCAGGGCCGGATTGGGTCACCGGAGTTGGTGCCAGAGAGGAGGGAGATGGCCGGAGCTCGTGGAGGAGGCGGCGGAGGCACCGGGAGCGCGGCGCCGGCGGGCGGTTCCTGTGCGGGACGGCGCGGGCGCGGGAGGCGCGCCGGCGCGATGGCGAGGTCGGTGGAGGAGCAAGGCGGCGGCGGGCGAGGTCGGCATGGCGGCAGAGGGCGGCGCCCGAGTCGGCGGGGAGCGGGAGGAAGGAGGCGGCGGCGCGGGAGCCAGGCGCGGGCGGCGGGGCGCAGCCCGGCGACGGCGGGACCCGCGCGGGCCCCGGATGGGCTCCGCGGGCCGGCGCGCTGGAGGGGAGAGAGGAGGCGCGGGGATGACGTGGCGCGATGCCACTGGCCGGGAGCGGCAGCGGAGCTGAGGTGGCATCCCCGGATTGGTCCGGGTGACATGGAGGCGGCGGTGGACGTATCCGGCGACGGGGTGGACATGCCCGGCGGCGCGAGGAGGAAGAGGACTAAGGTTTGGACCCGAAAATGGAGGGGGAGGGGACGTTTATATAGGCATAGGGCACTAGGAGTGTCCAAATGAGGCACGGTTTTTGGCCACGCGATCGTGATCGAACGACCGAGAGCATGGAGGGGAGTTTGCTGGGTTAGTGGGCTGATTTGGAGGGGTGCTGGGCTGCAAAGAGAAGGGGGTTTCGGGCTACGCGGTTAACCGTTGGGGCATCAAACGACCTCCAAATGGAACGAAATTTGACGGGCGGTTTGTCGGTGCTATACCAAGGCCACTCGGCAAATCTCGACCCATTCTGAGAACGTTTTTCTCCCGCTCACGAAACAAGGTCTGAGAGGGGCGACGGGTGCGACGAGAGTGTCTGTGCTCAGAACGGACAATGGAGAGAACCGGAAGGACCCAAACGGATGCAAGTTTTGAAAAACATGCAGATGAAATGCAGATGATGACATGGCAAAATGCAACACACAAGCAGATGACATGGCAACAACGACGAATAACTGGAAGACACCTGGCGCATCGGATCCGGTGCGTTACAACCACTAATTGTGAATCTCCTTGAATGATTAGCTTCTTGATTCCCAATCCTGCTATAATCCTGAGCCCGGCAAGGAGCCCTTCATACTCAGCTATATTGTTGGTGGCTTCTTCTAGGGCAAAGTGCATTTCGATGACGTACTTCAAGTGCTCCTCGGAGGGGGCAACAAGAAGCACACCAGCTCCTGCACCTTGTAGGGAAAAAGCACCATCAAAATACATAATCCATTCTTGGGGTGATTCCTTACCGGGGAGAGCTGTTTTTGTTGTTTCCTCGTCAGGGGTTGGCGTCCATTCTGCAATAAACTCTGCCAGCACCCTGCTTTGAATGGTTGAAGTGCTCTCAAACTTCAAACCAAAGATGGATAACTCCAAAGCCCACTCCACTATTCTGCCAGTAGCCTCAGGGTTCCGGAGTATCCTCTGCAACGGAAAACGAGTAACAACTGTAATCTCATGGGCTTGGAAGTTATGGCGCAGTTTCCTTGAGGCCATGACGAGGCCAAAGATCAACTTTTCCACACCAGAGTACCTCTCTCTAGCCCCTTGCAACAAGGAGCTAACGAAGTACACTGGGCGCTGCACCACTTTCTTCCTTGCCGCGTCCTTGGGGTTGCACTCGTTGTCGTGCTTACTGATGTTCTGATCCTCTTCTGACTCTGCCGCGATCTGGCCTCTCTCTGCTTCATCCACCTCTCGCTGTGCTAGCAAGGCTGCACTGACCACTTCGTTGGTTGCTGCCAAGTAAATCAATAATGGCTCTTGGGGTTTGGGTGCAACCAGTGTAGGCACAGATGACAGGTAAGCCTTCAACTCTTGCAAGGCTGCATCTGCTTTCGGGGTCCACTTCATAGGCCCTGCCTTCTTCAAAATTTTGAAGAACGGCAGGGCACGCTCGGCAAACTTGGAAATGAATCTACTTAGTGCGGCAATGCATCTCGTCAAGCGCCTCACATCCTTTACTGTCCTTGGCGCTTGGATCTGCTCAATGGCCTTGATCTTGTCGGGGTTGGCTTCAATCTGCTGGTGGGACACGAAGATTCCAAGTAGCTTGCCGGAGGGAACACCGAATACACACTTCTCCGGGTTAAGCTTCAGGTTGATCTTGTGCAAATTAGCAAATGTCTCTTCCAAATCCTGGATAAGGGTGGCCTTATCCTTGGTCTTGACCACAATGTCATCCATATAGGCTTCCATGTTTCTGTGTAGTTGTGGCTCAAAACCAATCTGGACTGCTCTTGCAAAAGTAGATTCGACACTCTTTAATTCGAAAGGCATGCGGATAAAACAGTATGTACCACATGGAGTGATGAATGATGTCTTCTCATCTTCTTTGGACATGAAGATATGGTGATATCCGGAGTATGCATCCAAAAAGGAGATCAGATCGCACCCTCAAGTGGAATCCACAATCTGATCGATGTGCGGCAAGGGGAATGGGTCCTTTGGGCCAGCCTTATTGTTATTTGTGAAATCAATGCACAGCCTCCATTTGCCATTCGTCCTCCGAACTACCACTGGGATGGCCAACCATGTAGGGTGCAGCACTCCTCTGACCAATCCAGCTGCCTCTAACTTCTTGATTTCCTCGGCAATGAACTGCTGTCGCTCCAAGGCTTGCTTCCTAACCTTCTGCTTGACGGATCGGGCATGTGGGCGGACAGCAAGGTGGTGCTCGATTACCTCCCTGGGATCACCGGGGATATCAGATGGTTTCCAGGCAAACAAATCGATATTTGCCTGCAGGAAGGCAACGAGCGCGCTTTCCTATTTGTTGTCAAGGGTGGTGCTGATGGTGAAAGTACCATCAACACCAGCCAGCCCTGCTGGGACCTTCTTCACTTGGGGTGTTGCAACCTTGGATCTCTTGCTGTTGGAACACTCCGGCACGTCGTCAACGGGTGCCGTGTTGTGACGCCGCGAGACCGACGCTTCAGACGCCTTCCATGTTTTGCGTGTCAGTTGTGTTATTTATTTTTTTATTGCATTTGTGTCATGATCATCATTGTAGTGTGCATATTTGTTGTGTGCTTGTTATCTTTGTGAACTCCTTCTCCTCATCTTTTTTGTTGTTTCATCTTGCCCTTTTCTTCTAAACCATCATCAAGTGCAACACCCCATCATTAGCTTCTTCCTTTCGATTTCCACCCATTTATTGCAAG
Organism: Triticum aestivum; assembly: GCF_018294505.1. Taxonomy (NCBI): domain Eukaryota; kingdom Viridiplantae; phylum Streptophyta; class Magnoliopsida; order Poales; family Poaceae; genus Triticum; species Triticum aestivum. Next base: position 205,071,871 of record NC_057811.1, on the reverse strand, counting down.
TGGCATTTTCCTGTCCCAGTAAAATGTTCACTTATTTTTTGTAAATCCTACACATTGCCTTCAACCTTTCTGTCAAGTTTCAGATCATTTGGAGATGAATTGGTTGGGTTCAAAAACGGCTCAAGTTTGAATTTAGTTCAAACTTGAATTATTTTTCAATCTTTAAAATTGTCAAATCATTTTTATCAAATAGTGCATAAATCAAGGGTTCCAGATATATATTTATATATCTCATATTCCTGACCAAAAACCCCTGGACTTTCCCCATTAAACAGTAAAATTAAATGAGAGGGAAAGGCCCCTTACCTCAGCTACTCGCTGGGCTTCTCCTTCCATCCGGCCCAGCAACCCAGCGCTACAGCAATCTGGCCTTCGCGTGGTGAAATTCCACGTTTCAACCAGGGCGACCCCACCTGGCGGTCTCTCTCTTCCTCACCTTTCGCCTTCCTCTCGTTCCCTCCTCTCCTCACAGTAAAAAACACCCATGCCGAGCGCACATGGCCACAAGGGCAGCCCCGCACCCGCAGCTCCTCCTATAAAGCCCCCAGAGCCCCGTGCCCTAGGGTTTCCCTCTTCCCCTCTCGCCGCCGCCACCTCTTTCCCTTCCCCTGTTTCTCCTTCTTCCTCAACAGCGAGAGAACAGAGAGCACCACCGGGAGCTTCGCCGTTGCCTGCGTGGTCGGAGGCCACCACAATCGTTACCGGCATGTCCATCTCCTTCCTCGACGTCGACTACGTCCGTTCAGACTTCTTCCCCGCCCTAGGTCACCTCCACTACGTCGCTGTCGCCTTCGTCTTCCTCTTCGTCACACACCCGAAGCCCCACCAATCACTGCATCCTCGCCCTCGCTGCACCACATCTCCGGCATCCTCATCTTGTCCTACGGGACCTAGGTGAGCAGCCGTTCCTCCCAGCCCATCTCCGGTTCGATTCTGTCGTTGTGGCCGCCGATCCCGTTGCGTCAGAGGCCATGTCCACCATGGACGACCATGGCAGTGAGCCCAAGCTCGTGTTCTAGCCTCTGCTCGCCTCACCTATTGCATGCATCCTCACACGCACTCAAGCACGCAGCACACGCTCACCTCGCTCGCGAGCCCCGTTACCCTGTTTCGTCCTGCCGCCGCCATGCCCACAAGTTTCTGCTCGTCCATGATGTCCACGCACCCACACCCTTCCTTCATATCACACACATCATGCGCACGTGCACAGCAGCCGTATCATGCACAGCAGCACGCCCACCTCGTCCGCGCGCCTTGCATATCTCCGCTGTAGCTCCTGACTCGTCGTGCTTCACCGCCATGGCCGCAGGATCATGCCTGCGCGCAACCAGACATGCGCGCATGCATGCGCTCGTCCACTAGCAGCTCCCTCCTCCATTTCCGCACCCCCACCGGTGATCCGCTGCACCTGTAGCCGCTGCTTTGCTCGTCGTCGTCGCCGGCAAGTTACTGTGCGTCCATGGTTCCAAGACCGGGCCTTTGCCATCTTCAACTAGACCTATGCACCTTCCCAATCACAAGCACACGGCCAGCCCAACTGGCCAGCATGCAACGCACACACCAAGAGGTCGTCCTGGGTTCAAGTCCCAGGCGCGTCCTTGGTTTTTTCCCACTGTGTATTTTAGCATTTTCCAGTGCATTCTTATTTACAAAAAAGTCCCTCTAGTTCATGCATTTAATAACACATGAACCCTGCATCCTATGTAAAACTTTAAATATGAAAATGCTTAGAATTTCATCTAGTTTCGCAATATGCAACTTTCATCCATGTTAAAAATGTTGTTTGCATTTAATTTGCATAATGTCATGTTAAATGGTTTAATTCATAACTAATTACCGTATCTCCGAATTAATTAAACTTTATATATAAATGGGGTAGAAAAATGCATAGTTTAACATGATGGAAGTACTTGGCATGTTTAACAACTCTAAAATTGTGTATAGGGTTGAACAGTACCAAATTCAAAATATGCATATGAGGATTTTCCGGAATTGTTGTTTATTGTTTCCGGCCTCATTTAAACTTGCCTAAATAGGTAGTTTATATATGTTTCCCCCTTGCCATGTTTATTAACATTTAATATTGTTGGGTACATAAACGAGAGCGAACTAAATAACTTGAATGTGGTGTTTCGTCAATATGCAACTCGTTGCATAGTGAGCTCCACATAATTTGTAGTATTGTTTGTTGCATTTGCCATGGCATGCCTCATTAAATCGGACATGCACCATACTTGATTGTGCACCATGCCATGTTTATGTGATGGTTGTTTACCATGTTGTTTGCTTCTTTCCGGGTTGCTTCTCTCGTTAGCTTCGGTTTCGTTCCGGAGTTGTGAGGATTCGTTCGACTACATCCGTTTGTCTTTTTCATGGACTCGTTCTTCTTCCTTGTGGGATCTCAGGCAAGATGACCATTACCCTTGACATCACTTCTATCTTTGCTTGCTAGTTGTTCGTTCTATCGCTAGGTCGCGCTACCTACCACTTGTTTATCATGCCTCCCATATTGCCATGTCAAGCCCCTAACCAACCTTCCTAGCAAACCGTTGTTTGGCTATGTTACCGCTTTGCTCAGCCCCTCTTATAGCATTGTTAGTTGTAGGTGAAGTTGAAGTTTGTTCCATGTTGGAACATGAATATGTTGGGATATCACAATATCTCTTATTTTAATTAATGCATCTATATACTTGGTAAAGGGTGGAAGGCTCGGCCTTATGCCTAGTGTCTTGTTCCACTCTTGCCGCCCTAGTTTCCATCATACTGGTGTTATGTTCCTTGATTTTGCGTTCCTTATGCGGTTGGGGTTATGGGACCCCCTTGACAGTTCTCTTTGAATAAAACTCCTCCAACAAGGCCCAACCTTGGTTTTACCATTTGCCTACCTACCACCTATACCTTTCCCTTGGGTTCTGCAGACTCAAGGGTCATCTTTATTTTAACCCCCCCCCCCCGGGGTAGTGCTCCTCTGAGTGTTGGTCCGAACTGGGCAGCCTGCGAGGCCACCTCGGGGAAACTTGAGGGCTGGTTTTACTCGTAGCTTGTCCCATCCGGTGTGCCCTGAGAACAAGATACGTGCGACTCCTATTGGGATTTGTCGGCACATCGGGCGGCTTTGCTGGTCTTGTTTTACCATTGTCGAAATGTCTTGTAACTGGGATTCCGAGACTGATCGGGTCTTTCCGAGAGAAGGAATATCCTTCGTTGATCGTGAGAGCTTGTGATGAGCTAAGTTGGGACACCCCTGCAGGGTATAAACTTTTGAAAGCCGTGCCCGCGGTTATGTGGCAGATGGGAATTTGTTAATGTCCGGTTGTAGAGAACTTGACACTTGACTTAATTAAAATGCATCAACCGCGTGTGTAGCTGTGATGGTTTCTTTTTAGCGGAGTCCGAGAAGTGAACACGGTTTGGGTTATGTATGAACGTAAGTAGTTTCAGGATCACTTCTTGATCACTTCTAGCTTCTTGACCGTTGCGTTGCTTCTCTTCTCGCTCTCATTTGCGCATGTTAGCCACCATATATGCTTAGTGCTTGCTGCAGTTCCACCTCATTACCCCATCCTACCCATAAGCTTAATTAGTCTTGATCTCGCGGGTTTTGAGATTGCTGAGTCCTCGTGACTCAAAGATACTACCAAAACAGTTGCAGGTGCCAATGATACCAGTGCAGGTGATGCTACCGAACTCAAGTGGGAGTTCGACGAGGACCTTGGTCATTACTATGTTTCGTTTCCTGATGGTCAGTAGTGGTGCCCAGTTGGGACGATCGGGGATCTAACATTTGGGGTTGTCTTCCTTTTCATTTGTAATAGTCCGTAGTCGGACTATGTGTGTACTCTGAATGATGTATGTTTAATTAATGTATTGTGTGAAGTGGCAATTGTAAGCCAACTTTATTTATCCCATTCTTGTTCATTAGATGGGATATTGTGAAGATGACCCTTCTTGCGACAAAACCACAATGCGGTTATGCCTCTAAGTTGTGCCTTGACACGTGAGAGATATAGCCGCATCGTGGGCGTTACAAGTTGGTAATCAGAGCCATCCCCGACTTAGGAGCCCCCTGCTTGATTGAGTCGATGACGTTGTTGAGTCTAGAACAAAAATGTTTTGAGTCTTAGGATTATATATATCGGAGAGTAGGATTCTTTTTACTGCTTAGTCCCTTCGTCGCTCTGGTGAGGTCTCCTGACGTAGATGTTTTGACTTTCCTCTCCTCAAATTTCACTAAAAACATTAGGATCACGCGGGTATCTTGGGATCATTCTGATATTCTTGTGACGAGAACATTGTTCTTGGTGCCTCCTGACATTTAGGGATTGTGGCAGTGTCCCGTGGAGTTGAGCTCCGAGGTGTTGTCGTCACAATTTTATCGTTACAGTTCTGGAATACCTGAGTTTCGCCGACATCGAAAATCTCTTTTATGCAGTTGTTGGTGAGATAACCTCGACACCACCCAGTACTGGAGCGGGAGTTCGGGAGTATTGCCATAGCTCGTATAACGGATGCTTTTTGAAGGTTCAGGTACACGATTTCTAGAGTTTTCTTTGTTATGTGTTGACAGATGGATACAGCTGGATGTAGGGATTGTTAGTTTGGGTGAGATATTGTGCTTCCCCTATATCCCCAACACCAGATTGCATAACCAGAAAGTTTCAGGAGTTTATAAGTGGGAATTCAAGTATCTCGTAGGATATCTTTCCAACAGACACATGATACGATATGGGATCTATCATATGTTTGTTTCCGGCTTATTCTGCAAGCCAAATCCTTTGTTTTTGTTTTTGTTTGTGGTATTCGAGTTGCTTCAATGCCAAGTGTTGATTTCATACCTTCCCTAAACGGTGTTCTCATATTTCTATGTGAATACTAATCCTTCTTGATCATCGAGGTTGCCATGTTAATTCTCTTCCAACCGGCGTGTTTCTCTTCAAGTGCATCCGATCATTCCAACATTCGCAAGATCAATTCTAAGTTTTTTCTCAACGGTATCCATTCCATCTGTCCCAAGTTGCCTTTGTTTTCCCACCCTCCCACCATTTTCCTTCAAGGACTCAGATTTCTTAATCAAGTATCCTTTTATCGATGGGAAGTGTCTCCATTCTTTTTCGTCAATTTTCTTATCCGGTGATTCTCAGGAAGATACTAATGGAGCTTCAAGTTTATTATTCTTCATTCTTTTTCTTCTCTGGTGGATTCAATTCAAGCTTTGTTGATCATATCCTTTTCCTAGTTTCAAATGTTTTCCCATACCGGTGCACCTCCTAATCATTCACCTCTCGCTATTCATTCATATCCGAACTGCTGAAGATATCTCAGAAGACTCATCTTTCCATTCAAGATCTGTTTGTTCTATCTCGTGGTTGTTATCTTATTCAGGCCATTTAATTCAACCGGTTCAATCTCTCTTTTAAAATTTGTTCTACGGTGTTTCTTTTGAGTGGGCCCTAACCCACAGGTCTCTTCCCAGGATCTTACCGAACTCTTCTAATTTTTCCGGAGCTATTCCCAAATTTCCTTTCGAAGTTTGACATAAGAATGAATACCCATCAGTCATATTCCTTCTCCAAGATTGCTTTCAAAACATTGTCATTGTTGGTTCATCATTTCTATTCTTCACTGTTCCGGAGTGGCTCATCAATTGTCATGGTGGTTCTCATCATCATTCTCAACAGTTGAAGACTGAAGAAGAGTTCCTCTTAAATCCTTACCCGTTCTTCCAAAGATTCATGGTTCTAGCTTGATGCCATCCTCTCATAATTGTTTTCGATTGTGAGAATTCTTTTCACCCATCTGGAGGAATTCAGGAGTCTTTCAGTTTGATTCTCCGGAGCCCATCATCTCAGAATTATTCATTTCAGCTTTCAGCTCTCGTTCTCGAAATCTTACCGGTGAATCATTCAAGTATTCTCTAGTCAGCTCGTGATCTCTTTGTTCTCTTGTATCAAATTCCCTCAAGTATTTTCATTCGTTTCTAATTCTTATCGGTGAATCGTTCTCTTTTCTTCAAGGGTTTTCAAATGATTTCGGTGGTTCGTTCAAGAGTTCTCTTCCTTGGTTATCGTATCAATTCATTCGTTCTTTCCAATCCTACCGGCGGATCGTTGAAGACTTTTCTCAAGTTTGGCTATATCTCTTCAACCTTTTCAAGAAGAATAAGTACTATGCCAAAACTGTTGCTTGTCATCAATCTAAATTGGTGGAGGATAGGAATAACGTAATTCTTATTAGTGTTCCATCCAAGTGATCTAATTTCTTCTTTCCAGAGTTGTTCATCATGTCACATTCTCGGTTCGGGATCCTCCATCTTTTCCTTTTCCGGAGTTCCAAGTTTTCTCGATTATCTCGTCGCGAAGCTCCATCTAAATCATCGCAAGGCTTCACCTTGTGCTCTTAACTTCTCTTTCTTTTTATCATCCTTTTATTACCGGAGTTCTTCATGGAGGCTCTACATGGTGGTTCATCAAGGATTCCTTTCATTCTTCAATTGTTCGCCAAGATTTCTCTCGGAGTTAAGATCCGCCAAGCTATACTCAAAGATAAACATGGTGCTTAACACATGTTTTGTTTTGAGGAGTTCAAGCATTCTTCATCTTGAATCCGAAGTGCAGTTCTTTCTATCTCATCTTTTGAGGTGGTGTTGTGTCATTCTTAATAATTTTCCTTCGTGTTTCATGATTCACAAGTTTTCAAGAGTGACATATTTAAATCCATCATTTTCTCTCCGTTCAAGAGATCTTTTCAACCAATCAATCTTTTTGTTGGAGTTATATTGGGTTATATTTCACCTAAAGCCTTCCCTAAGGAATGTTGCTCTTTGTGGTGATTATCTATGATCCAAGTTTCCTCCTATCCTCTCGATGAAAGAAGTTTTCATCTCTTCGTTGAACTTCAACAGTCAATTGTTTTCGTTAGTGGCAAATTTCACCTCTAGTTTTGAGATGTTTTCATAAGTCCACGAGGAGTATACCATTTGATTGTTGATTTGTCAACAACTCCGTTCAATCCCTCTTGTCAGGATGCTTTTCAAATTCAATTGTGGTAGAAGTTGTCTTTTTTCTTCTCCGTTCTTTTCTTTCCAACGATCTATCTTCTACTCTTTGTTCCGGAGGCGTTGTGTTGTTGCTCACTTTGACCAATCATCTCGTTTTCTCAAGATCATGTTCTTTCCTTGCTTCTCCATTTAACCGGAGTGGTTACATGTCCTTTCTTGTCGCTAGAGCTCTTCATTCATGTCTTTGCAACCCCTAGGTTTTGGCAATGTTCATTGCTCCTCTTTTCTAACGGAGTGTTTTCAACTTCGTTTATCTTCGTTGTGTTCTTTTCTCGAAATTGTTTAACCTCTCAAGGTTATTTGGTATCACTCGTTTGTACAAGAAGAAACTTTGTTTTACCTCTTCCTCTTCCGCTTCTCGCCGGTGCCATCCTAGATCTCGGGACGAGATCTCTTGTAAGTGGAGGAGTGTTGTGACGCCCCAAGACCGATGCTTCAGACGCCTTCTATGTTTTGCGTGTCAGTTGTGTTATTTATTTTTTTGTTGCATTTGCATCATGATCATCATTGTAGTGTGCATATTTGTTGTGTGCTTGTTATCTTTGTCACCTCCTTCAACTCATCTTCTTTGCTGTTTCATCTTGCCCTTTTCTTCTAAACCATCATCAAGTGCAACACCCCATCATTAGCTTTTCCTTTCGATTCCCACCCATTTATTGCAAGTGGCATTTTCCTGTCCCAGTAAAATGTTCACTTATTTTCTGTAAATCCTACACATTGCCTTCAACCTTTCTGTCAAGTTTCGGATCATTTGGAGATGAATTGGTTGGGTTCAAAAATGTCTCAAATTTGAATTTAGTTCAAACTCGAATTATTTTTCTATCTTTAAAATTGCCAAATCATTTTTATCAAATAGTGCATAAATCCAGGGTTCTAGATATATATTTATATATCTCATATTCCTCACCAAAAAACCCTGGACTTCCCCATTAAACAGAAAAATTAAAAGAGAGGGAAAGGCCCCTTACCTCAGCTACTCACTGGGCCTCTCCTTCCATCAGGCCCAGCAACCCAGCGCTGCAGCCACCTGGCCTTCACGTGGTGAAATTCCACGTTTCAACCAAGGCGACCCCACCTGGCGGTCTCTCTCTTCCTCACCTTTCGCCTTCCTCTCGTTCCCTCCTCTCCTCACAGTAAAAAACACCCAGGCCGAGCGCACGTGGCCACAAGGGCAGCCTCGCGCCCGCAGCTCCTCCTATAAAGCCCACAGAGCCCCGTGCCCTATGGTTTCCCTCTTCCCCTCTCGCCGCCGCCACCTCTTTCCCTTCCCCTGTTTCTCCTTCTTCCTCAAGAGCGAGAGAACAGAGAGCACCACCGGGAGCTTCACCGTTGCCTGCGTGGTCGGAGCCACCATAGTCGTCTCCGGCATGTCCATCTCCTTCCTCGATGTCGACTACGTCCGTTCAGACTTCTTCCCCGCCCTAGGTCGCCTCCACTACGTCGTCGTCGCCTTCGTCTTCCTCTTCGTCATGAACCCGAAGCCCCACCAATCAACGCACCCTCGCCCTCGCTGCACCACATCTCCGGCATCTTCATCTTGTCCTACGGGACCTAGGTGAGCAGCCGTTCCTCCCAGCCCATCTCCGGTTCGATTCTATCGTTGTGGCCGCCGATCCCGCCGCGTCAGAGGCCATGTCCGCCATGGACGACCATGGCAGCGAGCCCAAGCTCATGTTCTAGCCTCTGCCTGCCTCACATATTGCATGCATCCTCACACGCACTCAAGCACGCAGCACACGCTCACCTCGCTCGCGAGCCCCGTTACCCTGTTTCGTCCTGCCGCCGCCATGCCCACAAGTTTCTGCTTGTCCACGAGCTCCACGCACCCACACCCTTCCTGCATATCACACACATCATGCGCACGTGCACAGCAGCCGTATCATGCACAGCAGCACGCCCACCTCGTCCGCGCGCCTTGCATATCTCCGATGTGCTCCTGACTCGCCGTGCTTCGCCGCCATGGCCGCAGGATCATGCCTGTGCACAACCACACATGCGCGCATGCATGCGCTCGTCCACTAGGAGCTCCCTCCTCCATTTCCGCACCCCCGCCGGTGATCCGCTGCACCTGTAGCCGCTGCTTTGCTCGTCGTCGTCGCCGGAAAGTTACTGTGCGTCCATGGTTCCAAGACCGGGCCTTTGCCATCTTCAACTAGAGCTATGCACCTTCCCATTCACAAGCACACCGCCAGCCCAACTGGCCAGCACGCAACGCACACACCAGGAGGTCCTGGGTTCGAGTCCCAGGCACGCCCCTGTTTTTGGTGGATCCTATATGACGCCCGTTAGCGTCAAATCAGCGCAGCTTCGCTGAAGCGAAGCGAAGCGAGCGAGCGACACGGGCTGGCCCACTACCAGCGAGGAACCGGTTTTGGGAACTTTCTAGAAGGTTCCCTGAACCGGTTTTTCCTGTTTTGTTTTTTCTTACAGGGTTTTTCGGTTTTCTTCATTATTTTTGTTTTTCGTTTCCTTTTTCTATTTCTTCCTGCTTATTTCTTCCTTTTCTTTTCTTTTTCTACTGTTTTTCGTTTTTTATTTTGTTTTTTCAAAAATTCTATATTTCCGAAAAAAGTTTCAGAATTTTCAGAAAAATGTTTGAAATTCCAAATTTTCTTCAAGTTTTTTATTATTATTCTTTTTTCAAATTTTGTTCATGTTTCCAAAAAAGTTCAGAATTCCCTTTTGTTCGCCGTGTTGAAGAAAAATGTTCACCGTACATTTAAAAAATGTTCACTCCTGTACAATAATGTTCATCGTGTATAGAAAACTTTCTTCAAGTGCATTTGAAAAAATGCTCATCGTATTTAAAAAAAATGTTCAGTGTGTATTTGAATAATGTTCATGGTATGCTAAGAAAATATTCAATGAGTATTTTCAATTATTTTTAAAAAATTGTTCACAATTAAAAAAATTGTTCAGATTTTCGAAATTTGTTCACAACTTTAGATTATTGTTCAAGTTTTTTTATTATTGTTCCTGTTTTCAAATTTTGTTCACGTTTCCAGAAAAAATCGGAATTCCCTTTTGTTCATCGTATTGAAGAAAAAATAATATTAGAAAATATTCAATTTTTTGTCCAAGAAATGTTGAAAAAACTCGTACTTGTGGCTTCTAGGTTGTATATCAAGTAGTGCAATATATCATGTGTACTTAGTCCATAGCTTAGCTGGCTAGCACTGCTAGTATGCATCGCCACGCTGGGAGTTCGACTCCCAGCTAATGCGCTTTTTGTTTTTGCGATTCGCTCGGCGCCTGCGTACTGGGTTGGCCCATTTGCGCGCTACCTTTGGCGAAACCAGCTCGTTTTGACGCTCACGAGCGTCGAACAGGAGCTCTCCCTGTTTTGCTCTTTTCTTTTATTTCTTTTGCCCACACCATAGCCACTTGGGCCTCCTTCGCTGCTCTGCCGCTGCACCGTGCTGCTTCCGGCTCAAGCATGTTTTTTCCCACTGTGTATTTTAGCATTTTCCAGTGCATTCTTATTCATAGAAAAGTCCCTCTAGTTCATGCATTTAATAACTCATGAACCATGCATCCTATGTAAAACTTTAAATATGAAAATGCTTAGAATTTCATCTAGTTTCGCAATATGCAACTTTCATCCATGTTAAAAATGTTAAAAATGTTGTTTGCATTTAATTTGCATAATGTCATGTTAAATGGTTTAATTCATAACTAATTAACCGTATCTCCGAATTAATTAAACTTTATATGTAAATGCGGTAGAAAAATGCATAGTTTAACATGGTGGCTTTACTTTGCATGTTTAACAACTCTAAAATTGTGTATAGGGCAGAACAGTACCAAATTCGAAATATGCATATGAGGATTTTCCGGAATTGTTGTTTATTGTTTCCGGCCTCATTTAAACTTGCCTAAATAGGTAGTTTATATATGTTTCCCCCTTTTCATGTTTATTAACATTTAATATTGTTGGGTACATAAACGAGAGCGAACTAAATAACTTGAATGTGGTGTTTCGCCAATATGCAACTCGTTGCATAGTGAGCTCCACTTAATTTGTAGTATTGTTTGCTGCATTTTCCATGCCATGCCTCATTAAATCGGACATGCACCGTACTTGATTGTGCATCATGCCATGTTTATGTGATGGTTGTTTACCATGTTGTTTGCTTCTTTCCAGGTTGCTTCTCTCGTTAGCTTCGGTTTCGTTCCGGAGTTGTGAGGATTCGTTCGACTACATCCGTTTGTCTTCTTCATGGACTCATTCTTCTTCCTTGCGGGATCTCAGGCAAGATGACCATTACCCTCGATATCACTTCTATTTTTGCTTTCTAGTTGTTCGTTCTATCGCTAGGTCTTGCTACCTACCACTTGTTTATCTTGCCTCCCATATTGCCATGTCAAGCCTCTAACCCACCTTCCTAGCAAACCGTTGTTTGGCTATGTTACCGCTTTGCTCAGCCCCTCTTATAACGTTGTTAGTTGCAGGTGAAGTTGAAGTTTGTTCCATGTTGGATCATGGATATGTTGGGATATCACAATATTTCTTACTTTAATTAATGCATCTATATACTTGGTAAAAGGTGGAAGGCTCGGCCTTATGCCTGGTGTTTTGTTCCACTCTTGCCGCCCTAGTTTCGGTCATACCGGTGTTATGTTCCTTGATTTTGTGTTCCTTACGTGGTTGGGGTTATGGGACCCCCTTGATAGTTCGCTTTGAATAAAACTCCTCCAGCAAGGCCCAACCTTGGTTTTACCATTTGCCTACCTACCACCTATACCTTGCCCTTGGGTTCTGCAGACTCAAGGGTCATCTTTATTTTAACCCCCCGGGCGAGTGCTCCTCTGAGTGTTGGTCCGAACTGGGTAGCCCGCGGGGCCACCACGGGGAAACTTGAGGGCTGGTTTTACTCGTAGCTTGTCCCATCCGTTGTGCCCTGGGAAGAGATACGTGCGACTCCTATCGGGATTTTTCGGCCCATCGATCGGCTTTGCTGGTCTTGTTTTACCATTGTCGAAATGTCTTGTAACCGGGATTCCAAGACTGACCGGGTCTTTCCGGGAGAAGGAATATCCTTTGTTGATCGTGAGAGCTTGTGAAGGGCTAAGTTGGGACACCCCTGCAGGGTATAAACTTTCGAAAGCCGTGCCCGTGGTTATGTGGCAGATGGGAATTTGTTAATGTCCGGTTGTAGAGAACTTGACACTTGACTTAATTAAAATGCATCAACCGCGTGTGTAGCCGTGATGATCTCTTTTCGGCGGAGTCCGGGAAGTGAACACGGTTTGGGTTATGTATGAATGTAAGTAGTTTCAGGATCACTTCTAACTCCTCGACCGTTGCGTTGCTTCTCTTCTCACTCTTATTTGCGCACGTTAGCCACCATATATGCTTCGTGCTTGCTGCAGCTCCAGCTCATTACCCCATCCTATCCGTAAGCTTAATTACTCTTGATCTCGCGGGTTTTGAGATTGCTGAGTCCTCGTGACTCACAGATACTACCAAAATAGTTGTAGGTGCCAATGATACCAGTGCAGGTGATGCTACCGAACTCAAGTGGGAGTTCGACAAGGACCTTGGTCGTTACTATGTTTCGTTTCCTGATGATCAGTAGTGGTGCCCAGTTGGGACGATCGGGGATCTAGCATTTGGGGTTGTCTTCCTTTTCATTTGTAATCGTCCGTAGTCGGACTATGTGTGTACTCTGAATGATGTATGTTTCATTAATGTATTGTGTGAAGTGGCGATTGTAAGCCAACTCTCTTTATCTCATTCTTGTTCATTACATGGGATTGTGTGAAGATGACCCTTCTTGTGACAAAACCACAATGCGGTTATGCCTCTAAGTCGTGCCTCGACACGTGAGAGATATAGCCGCATCGTGGGTGTTACACGTGCACTCGGAGGGGGCACGCTTCCCGGACTCCTTGCTAGAGGTCCTACAATCCCTCTTCTTTCCTTTGCTTTCCTTGGCGGGGACCGTTGCGGTCGCAGCCTTTGCTGTGACGGCATCCCGATACATCCTGTCCACACAGATAATCGCATCCTTCTCATCTGATGGGATGGTGATGACTCTCAACAGCCCAGGCATCTTGAAAGTGTTGTAAGCATAGTGGGACGCTGCCATGAACTTGGCCAAGGCCGGTCGTCCCAGAATCCCATTATACGGCAAGGGGATCTCAACCACATCAAACACAATCTTCTCAGTCCTATAGTTCAGCTCTCCCCCAAACGTCACCGGCAACGTAATCTTTCCCTTGGGACGGCTCCTGCCGGGATTGACTCCTTGAAACGTGCCGGTAACCTCCAACTCTTCCTCTCCTATCTGAAGCTTGTTAATAACTGCTGGGGGAATAAGATTCAACCCGGCCCCGCCATCCACTAACATCTTTGTGACCTTGAGGTTGCGAATTGTTGGGGAGACCAACAACGGGAAACACCCTACCGCGGTGGTGCGGCAAGGGTGGTCCTCCTCACCAAAGATGATGGGCGTGCGGGACCATTTGAGCGGCTTCTGGGCCTCTGGCACTGGCTCCACATCATTGACCTCTCGTGCCCATCGCTTGAGCTGGCGATGGGAGGAGTGCAAGGACGCACCCCCATCAACGCATAGGGCGTCAGTGGCCCTCTGAAATTCCTGCCACTGGTTTCCTCTTCAATACCTCCATCACTCAAGTCATGACAGGTTTCCTTCTCTGGGCCCCTGGCGGGTTTTCCTTTGTTCCAATAGGGTTTGCCGGGGCGGTTTGCTTCACCGCCTGGACCTTTCCGCCAGCAGCATTCTGACCTTTCTCCTTATCACACTTATCATACTCTACTCTCTGTCTCTTGACAAGCTGCTGAACTTGATAACATTCGTGGAGGTCATGGCCCTTGGTCCGGTGGATCTTGCAGTACGGCCCATCACCTTTCCCAGCGTTTTCCGCGGCAGCGGCTTCCCGGCATGCAGTGCATGCGGCAACATCCTTGCTGGGGGCCTCAGCCTTGGCCTTCTTGCTGGTACTAGGCATGCCAGAACCTTCCACAGTCATCACTGTCTTATCTCTTGGCTTCTTGTTGCGCTTCTTGCCCTTTCTTTGACTGGTTGATTCATCTTCTTCCTCTGAATCAACATTGATGCAATCCTCCTCCCCGGGAAACTTCCTTCCTTCCTCCATTCAAGCACACTTATCCACTAGTGTGTACAGCTCCTTCACAGTCTTGGAAAATCGCACATTCATCTTAGAATGAATGCGAAGGTTGCGCACATTGGACTGGAAGGCTGCTATAACAGCTGCATGATGGATATTCGGAATATTCCTATGGACTTTACTGAATCTTTGTAAATACTTACGGAGAGTTTCTCCTTTCTGCTAGAGAAGCTGCAGGTCACTGAGCCTGCCGGGCTCCTGGTGGCCATCGGTGAAGGCACCGATGAACTCGTGGCACAGGTCTGCCCATGAAGAAATGGAGTTCTCCGGCAGGTGCATGAGCCAAGATCTCACGTTGGACTTGAGAGCCAACGGGAAGTAGTTGGCGAACACCTTCTCGTCTCTTCCCCCGGCAGCCTGAACAGCGATAGTGTAGATGCTCAGGAACTCTGCCGGGTTCAGCCTCCCATTGTACTTCTCGAGTATCTCCGGCTTGAACGTGCGGCCAGATGGCCAACGGACTTGCCGCAGCTCGTGTGTAAAGGCAGGGCAGCCAACCTCGAAAGGTAGGCACCCGCCAACACCGAACACAGGCACCCGACGGTCTGGCGGGGGTCGTCGAGAGTCCGTCCCACGATGACGCGCGCGTCTCCCCGCCGCCTATCCTCTGGCGTTCGGCGTTGGACCAGACGTGCTCGAGGGTCGGAAGAGGCCATCAAGACGTCATCGGGATCTTGATCTTGCAGCGCCCGCGCCTGCTGCCGTGGTGGGGACTGCCGTACGAGCAGTCGTCGTCACATGGGGAGGTCGTGGCAGGCCAGCGCGCCGTGAGCCACCAGCCTCAGCGAAACCGAGTAGACTCTGGATGGTGGCATGCCATTCATCCATTTGCTCGGCTGCTGGCGGGAACCTTAGTAGCAGTTGGGCCTGCGCCATAGCCTCCGTGGATGTGCTTGGCCTGGAAGTTGATGACCTCGACCGCACCGTCGCCTGGCTCCTGACGGTGCCCGCGGTGGCGGCGGCGGTGGCGCGCCCGAGCTGCGGTGGGGCGGCCATCTGGGCAGCGGGGTCGCGCGGTGATGGCGCTCGAGGGTCCGCGGCTCCGTCGGGGGCAGTGGTTGGGTCGGCTCGCCCGGGAGGAGATACACGTGTCGTGTCCGCCCCCGTGGCAGGGACGGCCGGAGGACGGTGGCTCATCTCGGACTGAGCGGCGTTGTTGTGGCTGCGCCCATCGGTGGGAGGAGGGGATGTAAGCGGAGTCACCCTCCTGTCCATACTTTGCGGAGCTTGACCATCGAGACGCTGTTGAAGCTGTTCTCCTCCGACGCCTTCAGCCCCCGTGTCGGTCGCAAGGGGAGTGGCAATGGCGCCACCTGCACCTGCCACGCCCCCAGTAGTGGTCACGTCCTCACTTGTCCTCGCATCGCCCGTAGCATCTGAGGTCGTGAGTGGCGGAGCCTTCGAGGTAGATGGGTGGGCTGAAGGGCCGGACTTCTTCTTCTTCGGCGCCATGGTCGATGGCTTCGTCGAAGACGAAGATGGCGACAAAGATTACGCGCTGCGCACGCTTTCAGGTTCGCACAAGCGAGCCTCCTACCTGGCATGCCAAAGATGTCGCGGGATATCCGCGGCCACCTATGGGACCGGGCGGCCCCTTGCTGGTTCGGCAGGGGGACGACACATTGCACAAAGAGCAGACAGCCGCGAGACAGCACGGTAGAGAGCACACAAGCAATTTACCCAGGTTCGGGCCACTATGAGGCGTAAGATCCTACTCCTGCTTTGGTGGATTGATGGTGGAAAGGAACGTGGTGGTGTGTGGTACACTTTCCCGGCAAGGCCTGCCTCAGGGCTACGGTCACCACAAGCGTACGGTGGCTTGGGTTTGTCAAGTTTCCAACCCTCTAACCCCCTCCTACGGTTGCCATGGGCCTCCTTTTATAGATTAAGGGGTCACCACAGTGGCAAAACAGTCATTACCCACTGATATGATAGCAAATAGTGGTATCATACCAAACTATGCGGGCTGGCAGGGTGCATTAAATGTACCGCTTAGTGTCACATCACTAGCTGCCCGGCAAGGCCTGCCGAGCTTATCTCGCCAGCTCCGCACCTGTTCTCTTGACATATCACTGGACGGGTGTCAGCTGTGGGTTTCTTATGTAGGAGATGGCTGCCATGTGGCAAATGCTGCCACTTAATCACTTTGCGGCTTGACACCTCACTGATTGACGACGTGGGTCATACTTGCATGGTTGGCGGGGTGGTTCAGGCCCCGCAAGCCCCGGCAGGCGCTGCCGGGGAGTCTTGGTTGCTTTCTTCTAGTGGTGGGCTGACCCCTTGTCGGGCTCGCCTGCCCGGTGAGGGAGGCCCTTCTCTTGCCCGTATCATGTTCCTTTAACTCGATCTCGATCTCTCCGAGCTACATGTTGGTTCTTCAAGTCTCTTGGTTCTTCAATCTCTATCGTGAGTTGGTGCTTCAATCTTGATCTTGTCCCTGTGCACAGTTGGGCAAAATACCCGGGGTCTGTTGCACCGACAACAGGATATCTGTGTTGAAATGTAAACTTATTCAGGGTCCGTTTGGCCTTTTTATACACTAATTGAGTTTCCTAGGAATTTAATGTCCATAATTCAAATCTGAACTACAAATACATACTCCAGTTCACCAAAATTGCTAGAAAAATTATACATGTGTCCTTGGGTGCATGTTTAGGTCCCATGCTATGAATGGGAATGAATTACAACCGTACTGGTGTCCTGGCTCGTCCTCAAACATTTGGGATCTTGGTTTTCTAAATCCCAATAAATCCAGAACTCATCAGAAAGTCATGAACATTGTCATGGTGTCACATCATGGCACATATATGTCGTGGTAAAAACATTGTCCAATTTGGGCCAAGCTTTATTACAACCCTCTTAGAAACCGGAGCTTCTCTGAAAGAAGCATCGTCGTTTCGATAGGGAAACATGTCCCCCTTGCAGGCAAAACGATAATCACTGCCTCTTTTCACCTTCAATTTTCTTCTACGGGCAACATGAAACGACAGGATATCCGTGCTGAAAGTTAAACTTATTCATGGTTCGTTTGGCCTTTTTATACACTAATTGAGTTTCCTAGGCATTAGTGTCCATAATTCAAATCTGAACTACAAATACATGCTCCAGTTCACAAAAAAGGCTAGAAAAATTATACATGTGTCCATGGGTGCATGTTTAGGTCCCATGCCATGAATGGGAATGAATTACAACCGTACCGGCGTCTTGGCTCGTCCTCAAATATTTGGAATCTCGGTTTTTAAATCCCCATAAATCCAAAATTAACCAGAAAGTCAAGAAAGTTGGCATGGTGTCATGTCATGGCACATATATGTCATGGTAAAAACATTGTCCAATTTGGCCCAAGATTTATTACAAACCTCTTACAAACCAGAGCCTGTCGCAAGAACCGTCGTGGTTTTGATAGGGAAACGTGTCCCCTTGTGGGCGAAACAATAATCGCTTCCTCTTCTAGCCTTACATTTTCTTCTACACGCAACATGGAACAACGGGAGATTCGCGTTGAACTTTGAAATTATTCAGGGTTCGTTTGACCTTTTTTATTCATTAATTGAGTTTTCTAAGCATTTAATGTCCATAATTCAAATCCGAACTACAAATACATGCTCCAGTGCATCAAAATGGCTAGAAAAAACGTACATGTGTGCTTGGGATGCATGTTTAGGTCCCATGGAAGGAATGGGAATGAATTCGACCGTCTTGGCATCCTGGCTTGGCCACAAACATTGTGAATCTCAATTTTCAAATCTCTGTAAATCCAAAACTCACCAGGAAATCATGAAACTTGGTGTCACGCCCAATATGCGACCCTATCCGAGAGGAACTCGAAGGTCCCACCAAGGATAGACCCGCATATAGAAACGCTTTTGCAAGGTGGATATCATTACATCATACCATTACATAATATATGGGGATACATACAAGAGGCATACAATGCCACATGAATACAACAACATCATACATAAGAGCAACATCCGACTACGGATGAAACACAAATAGAAACTCAAACGACATCCACCCTGCTAGCCCAGGCTGCCGACCTGGAACCTATCCCCTGATTGAAGAAGAAGCAGAAGAAGAACTCAAAAACAAGAAACATCGCTCTCGCGTCATGATCATCGCAAAACCTGTACCTGCAACTGTTGTTGTAGAAATCGGTGAGCCACGAGGACTCAGCAATCCCATTACCATGGGTATCAAGACTAGTAATGCTTAATGGGTAGGGAAAGGATAAGTGGTGAGGTTGCAACAGCGACTAAGCATATATGGTGGCTAACATACGCAAATAAGAGCGAGAAGAGGATCTTAACAAGCGGTCATCAACTAGTAATGATCAAGAAGTGATCCTGAACTCCTACTTACGTCAAACATAACCCAAAACCGTGTTCACTTCCCGGACTCCGCCGAAAAGAGACCATCACGGTTACACACGCGGTTGATGCGTTTTAAATAAGTCAAGTGTCAATTTCTCTACAATCAGACATTAACAAATTCCCATCTGCCACATAACCGCGGGCATGGCTCTTGTCGGGGATATACCCCATGGTACGACTCGGCCGGACTTGGCGCTTCACCGATGACCCGCCGGAGGACTGACGACTCACGAGCCTGACGACTCATGGATGGCCCCGATGGCAGGTCAGATAGAAGACAAGGCCCAGAGAGCCGGCTCACGTTTATGATGGGCTGGCTTAAGAACAAAGGGATGATGAATATTTCCTTTACGAGGAAGCAAGACCCGGACTTGTATTCAACTTGTAAGAAAAGATAGACTAGTCCTAGTCCTACTAGGACTCCACATGTAACCCGCCCCTCTAAATTATATAAGGAGGGGCAGGGCACCCCAAAAGAAGGGACAAGAAACAATCTTTAGGGCTAGACACAAAGATCCGGCCAAGCCGGCGATTCACTCATGATCATAATGAGACCTAGCCTCAAACAACATGTAGGGTTATTACCGGATGATGTTTCCCGGGGCCCGAAGCTGTCTAAATCCCTGTCTTGTGTTGTGTCTCTCGCTTCCGCCCAACCCCTCTCAAGCTACCGCATAGATGTGTTGGCCTCGCGATTAAGTCCTGACACTAAGGACATCTGCCGTGACAATTCCACGACAGTTGGCGCCCACCGTGGGGCCTGCGCACGGTGGTGATGAGTTATTGAAGGGATTTCCCCAGGGATCGAGGAGTTTGCAAATTTCCGGATAAAGATTCTGCAATCCGTGAGATTGAAGTTGAGGAAAAAGTTAGGGTTGCATTTTTAGCGGCCGCTGCAAGAACCCTGGCGATCCGCCGAATCCGTGATGAGAATTTCTCCTTTGGTGGTAGCAGCCTCAGTTAATCTATCAGGACTGCGTCAATCATTGTTCATATGCAACAAACTTGAGACAGCAGGGTAGTATATTCCGACAAAGGCTCCAAGGGCACAAGTTCCACAAATTTGACAGTACGAGCGAATTGGCGAACGCTGGCCTCTGGAGGAAATCGAATCGAAAAATAATAATAATAAGGGGTCAAACCAACTACGACCCGGAGGGGAGTGGGTCGCGAACACAGAATCGCACCGTCTCCGAGCCGCCCTGGAGCAGGGCTCGAGTCAGTGCAGGTCTCTTGAGCCGCCGCCGATGCGCCTGCCACCTCTCCGCCTTGTACGTCGACCCGCTGCTGCATCTCGCCGGCCTTGCCGTTTTGGCCGTAGCCCCGTCCGCCTCGCCTCGGGCCTCCGTCGTCGCGCCTCGTTGAGCCGCCCGCAACCGCAGTTGAGCCTCAGCCTTGGCCTGTTCCCAAATTGCCGCTGTCGGCTGTGTTGGACCCGACCTCGCCTCTGAGCTGCCAGTGTGTTTGTGTCTGGTTACAAGATTCCCATGCCTATCAGGTGTTTTCAGATTTGATTTAGAGTATCAGCTTTTTGTCGGCAATGACAAAACTAAGGGATGCCACTCTTTCCTTTGACTACAACGAACGAAAGTTTTACGAGGTGTTTGAGGCCGCTTCTGATGATGGTCTGAATGTTGCTAACAGAGCTGTTTTTAGATTTTCTGACTCAAGAAACAGGTTCAATTCAAAATTATTTGGAAGTGCAGACCACTTGCAGAAGATAAGTTCTCGCATGCCATAAAGGAGAATTACTATGCAATCTGGAAAAAGCTATTATGCAAAGATGTGTGGAGCCGTATCAACAATTTGGAGGCACGAACAAATCTATCAGTACCAAGGTCAAGTTGTTGCAAGTCAAATATATCAGTACCAAGGTCAAGTTGTTGCAAGTCAATCACATCCAATATCTGCTCTGAGTCGTCCACCGGGCGAACTCGTCTCTCAGACGCTAGATACCCGCACCACACCATGGCACGTCGATGCCGCAGCTCCAGCCTACATCGTCCGCCGATGATTTCAGAGAACGTCACAACTATGAAAGTGATGGTCGCCTTGATCATGGTCTTCAATCTTCAGAACCAGGCGTGGAAGCCTACGAACGGTTTCAAGGATTTGTACAAGGATCAGTTTTACATTGCCGGGCTGCCACATCCAGGACCGGCCCTGACTCCACCTTCGCTGTGGGTGAGCCGCCCCCTGGCCCGTTGACTCACCGTGACTCGCCATGGTTAAATCGTCGTAGCCTGAGCTACACCTGCCGTGCGATGAGCCGTTGGGGGCATGTTGAGCCGCCCTTCCCTCTGCGCACACTTATGCGCACACCAAGGGCAGACTACAAACACTACTGTGGCTAGTGTGTTTCATAGTGCTATCAGTACTAATTCTGACGTGAAGTCCTCATCAACCTTGCGGCTGAGTATCATCAGAAGAAACAAATCAGGTGCTATTTCTCCTATATATTTTCTTAGTACACTTTAATTATTCCGAGCACAACTACTCTGCTCTACGGTGTTTTTTATATGCAGGGTAACCATTTACTACAAAAGTGGCATTATACCACAGATACGGACCACACCGGCTTACAACGCCGTGGCCATCTCTCGCGACCGCACCAGCTTAATACACCGTGGTCATCTCTCGTAACTGCACCGGTTTACAACACCACGGACAACTCGCCCGTCCGCTTTTGTGGCCGGTTCATGTGTCCGCGCCAGCTTACAATGCCGTGGCCGACTCGCTATCCGCGCCGGCTTACAAACGTCGCGGCCGACTCACCCGTCCGCACCGGTTTACCACGCCGCGGCCGGTTCACCCGTGAGCGAGTTCAACTTCACCTAGCGATCATCAATTTCATGGCGGATTATTTCCGGCCTGGCACATCAGGTGATATCCATCTAAAATATATTTTGTTGGTACATATTATTTTTTGTCAAAGAGCAGTTTATCTTTGTCTTGGTCTGCAATATTGTTGATGCAGGACAATTGTTCACTACATCAAAACGATGTGGCTAACTCGCTCGTCCACGCCGGTTTACAACGTCGCGGCCGACTCATGTGTCTGTGCCGCCTCTGAAGCCGCGGTCGCCTTTGTCGTCCGTCTCTCGCGGCCTGGTCTACATCAACACACTGGGCCGCACCTGCCGCTTGAGCTGTTTATTGAGTATGAGCAAGTCACGGCTTGGGTAGCCCGTTTTTTTCAACAAAATGGAGGCGAATTATCATGTATTATCAGCCGCCGTCTGCACTGGATGGTTCAATGGGCAGGGCACAAGTCGCCGCCACTACAGTTTGGTTAACTTCAAAACATCCAGTTGGAAGGAACCATTGGCCGAGTTGCTGACATGGCTCATACGAGATCATTTATAACCTGCCATAGTCACTTCAACCTTCTGTGGATTCACATCGCGCTATCAACACAAATGATATACACCTTATGCTATGGTCAATATGGAGAATCTCAAAGCCAACTCCTCGAGTCGTCTTGAGACTCGGGGGCTACAATGATATGAATCGGCAGCATTGGTCGGTTTCAATGCATTCAAGAACTCCGGGTCATTGGAGGGAAAAATAATCCGGTCCCGGAGGCTACCGCCATATTGGTGAAAAGTTTAAAGGCCGTCAGAAAATTTCCAGCTTAAAAAGAAGGATTCCGGTTTAGATCCGGCTCAAGAGACTTGACATCTCCCACAAAGCACTGAAGCTTTTAAATATCCAGTTTAAAATCCGGTTCAAGGGAAATTTATCTGCCACAAAGTTTTGAAGCTCTCAAATCCGGTTCAAAATCCGGTTCAAGGTAAATTTGTTTATCACAAAACTTTGAAACTCTCAATATCCGGTTCAAGAAGAATTTATCTCTCGCAAAGTTTGAATTCTCAGGAAAAATTAAAGGGACCAAAGAGAGTCGGTTACAAAGCACAACTCAAACATAGGTACCCTGATTTAATGGCTATTGGGAGCTGATCGTATTCGAATTTAGCTTAACCCTTTTGGTGTGACCCTGATCGTATTCGAATCAGAGTCGTTAAATATTCTCATGATCACTAGGGGGCTTCCTGTTCAAACATAGGTCGTATTCGAACCAAAGAGAACATAGCTGTCGGTACCCTCTTGATCGGCACACTGTCGAGCTCACTAGGGGGCTTCTTGATCGTATTCGAATCATAGCTCAACCCCTTTTGGGAACCGACGTGGATCGTATTCGAATCAGCGTCGTTAAACAACTCTCAAGGTCATTTGGGGGCTTCCTGTTCAAACATAGGTCGTATTCGAACCAAAGAGAACATAGCTGTCGGTACCCTCTTGATCGGCAACGCCAAAGCCACTGGGGCTATATGATCGTATTCGAATCTTAGCTTAACCCCTTTGGGACGGTTTTCTGATCGTATTCGAATCAGAAGCCTCAAATTTTTGAAGTCTCTTTTTGCAAACATTTTTGGATTTTATTTGAAGCTCTTTTGATCATATCTAAAGTGTATATGAGTGGTTGCTATTTAACCCGGTTTGACTTTGGATGATAAGTCGCCATCATATGACAATCATAAAAATTTGGAAGTCTTGATTTCTAAAGATTGGGTTATCACCCTTACTGCACAGGTCACATAAACCGGCAGTGAAAATTCAATATCACAGGTATAATATTATTATTATAGTTATGATTCATAACAGGCTTATCTGTGACTCCTTGTTACACATCAATGGTTATATGTGAGATATTATGACCCGCCCTGCGGTAAACCGCCAAGGGATCTTGTGATCTAATCTGTGACTCCTTGTTACACATCAATGGTTATATGTGAGATATTATGACCCGCCCTGCGGTAAACCGCCAAGGGATCTTGTGATCTAATTATGTGCAGGATAAGACTACATTCGGGTGGTTACCCGCTCTGGCTTTTAATGTTAAGTCGCCAGGGCATATGTTGTTTAAACTCTGTGCAGGATTTACAGAGCTATGACTTACATAAATGATTAAGTTCAAGCCCATCATCAAAGATTGAAATTGGTGTCTCAAAAGGGTTATCAATTCTTGATTTTCTCAAAGGCTATAAGCCGCCGGGTATTTAAACTCCGGGTTTACTTATCAACAGATGAGGTATTCAAAGTCGCTTTGGTGCAATGGCTGTTATTTTATCAATGGACATGATTTATTCTACGATAGAAGGAATAGTCCTGAGTCGCTGCAGGCCTACGACCCGGCACTTGAGGGCTATATTATTCAAATTGATATTACATCGAATATGCAAGTCCCATGTTACTGCCAGCATGAACCATGGCACTTGGGGGCTAATGTAAAGTCAGTTTTTGATCAACTTATTGAAGACCCGACTCATCCCATTGTAATGAGCCAGCCCTTGGGGGCTACCAATTGCTTCTGTCAAAAATTCAAGGTACACAAGCCTCAGTCCATTATATTGAAAGATCCACTACTCAGTTGGTAGAGTACAAAACTCTTAACCTTATGGACGTGGGTTCAAGCCCCATGGTGGAGATTACATCATATGATGTTATTAACAATGAATTATATACAAAGTCCCAGCTCAGTATTATCTTACTGAGCCGGCCCTTGGGGACTACACGTTGCTGCTCAAGTCTACATGATCATATTTACAAAGTCCCTGCTCATTATTTCATAATGACCCGACACTTGGGGGCTACAAGTGATATGAATATAATGGAGGTACATTTTCACGTTTGATGTTAGCGACGACTATAGCCCGGTGCTACCAATATTTACAAACCGGATATTTTGGTAATGATAAATTGGCAAGTTCTACATCTTCAAGCCGGCTGAAAATCAGATGAGCATTTCAAGGCCAATATTCTTCACAATATTTTTTTGTGAGAAACCAATGTCAGCAAATTGATTATGAAGCTGGTATATTGACCCAGACTTCCCACAAAAAGGAAATGACAAGGACTTAAGGATGATCACGTGCCGGCTTACAAGAGTTCTTAACCCAGAGCATAATCTGTCAAAATTGTTCTTGTGTTTGTTTTACAGGATCGGCTTAACATGGATGAATCCAAATTAAACTGGGGGCTAATGTCGGGGATATACCCCACGGTACGACCCGGCCGGACTTGGCGCTTCACCGATGACCCGCCGGAGGACTGACGACTCACCAGCTTGACGACTCATGGATGGCCCCGATGGCGGGTCAGATAGAAGACAAGGCCCAGAGAGCCGGCTCACGTTTATGATGGGCCGGCTTAAGAACAAAGGGATGACGAATATTTCCTTTACGAGGAAGCAAGACCCGGACTTGTATTCAACTTGTAAGAAAAGATAGACTAGTCCTAGTCCTACTAGGACTCCACATGTAACCCGCCCCTCTAAATTACATAAGGAGGGGCAGGGCACCCCAAAAGAAGGGACAAGAAACAATCTTTAGGGCTAGACACAAAGAGCCAGCCAAGCCGGCGATTCACTCATGATCATAATGAGACCTAGCCTCAAACAGCATGTAGGGTTATTACCGGATGATGCTTCCCGGGGCCCGAAGCTGTCTAAATCCCTGTCTTGTGTTGTGTCTCTCGATTCCGCCCAACCCCTCTCAAGCTACCGCATAGATGCGTTGGCCTCGCGACTAAGTCCTGACACTAAGGACATCTGCCGTGACAATTCGATGACAGCTCTCGGAAGTTTATACCCTGCAGGGTTGTCCCAACTTAGCCCATTATAAGCTCTCACGGTCAACGAAGGATATTCCTTCTCCCGGGAAGACCCGATCAGTCTCGGAATCCTGGTTTACAAGACATTTCGACATTGATAAAACAAGACCAGCAAAGCCGCCCGATGTGCCGACAATCCCGATAGGAGCTGCACATATCTCGTTCTCAGGGCAACATCGGATGAGCACTACGTATAACTAAAACCAGACCTCAAGTTTCCCCGAGGGGGCGCTGCATGTGGCTCTAGTTCGAACCAACACTTAGAGAAGCATTGGCCCGGGGGGGTTAAAATAAAGATGACCCTCGGGAGCACGACTCCCAAGGGAAAATAAATAGGTGATAGGCAAATGGTAAAACCAAGGTTGGGCCTTGCTGGCGGAGTTTTATTCAAAGCAAACTGTCAAGGGGTCCCCATAACACACAACCGCGTTAGGAACACAAAATCAAGGAACATAACACCGTTATGACGGAAACTAGGGCGGCAAGAGTGGAACAAAACACCAGGCATAAGCCGAGCCTTCCACCCTTTACCAAGTATATAGATGCATTAATTAAATAAGAGATATTGTGATATCCCAACATAAACATAATCCAACATGGAGCAATCTTCATCTTCACCTGCAACTAGCAATGCCATAAGAGGGGCTGAGCAAAAGCGGTAACATAGCCAAACAATGGTTTTCTAGGAAGGGTGAGAAAGGTTAGAGGTGGTTTCATGGCAACTCGGGAGGCTTGAAAAGCAAGTGATAGGTAGCGTAGCATAGCGATAGAACGAAGAATCTAGCATAGCAATGATAGTAATGAGATCCAAGGTGACGGTCATCTTGCCTGAAATCCCACGAGGAAGAAGAACGAGTCCATGAACAAGATGAAGCCGCGAAGACGAACCAAGCGTAGACGAACGAATCCTCACGATCGCAACGAAACAGGAACTAACGAGAAGGAGCACAACCGGAAAGAAGCAAAACAACAAGGTAAACACACAACCCATAAACAAGTCATGATGCACAACCAAGCCGGATGCATGACAAAGCTACATGAAGCTACTCATGGCAAGAGATGATGCATACAAGAGCAACACATCAAAGCAAGTTTAAATGAGGCCGGAAACAACATATAACAATTCCGGTAAGTCCTCATATGCAAGTTTCGAAATTGGTCCAGATCTGAATAAACCTTATGTCCAAGTTGTTAAACAGCAATTTAAGATGCAACATGATAATCTACACGAAATTGTAGTCAAGTTACATATAAAGATCATTTAGTTCGGAGCTACGGCCTAGAAGATATGAGCAAAACAAGTTAAACATGTCATTGATGCAAAATGCATTCAAACATCAAGCAAACACCTCAAAACAAGGATGCAACAAGGTAATATGAAACTACATGCAAAACTAAGCAAGTTACATATAGAGCACACTCAAAACGGAGCAACGGTGCAACACATACACTCCAAACAAGATATAGCAACAATCTGTCCAAAACAGCAACTAGGCATCTTGCAAGTATCAAAACGATATCCTACAGCACCCCAACATAAAAACAAAAGGCACGGACGTGAAGTAAAGGTAAAGTATTGCAAAATATGAACAGTGAGCTATCTCCAAAAATCACGAGAACATGCTCAAAAGGACATGGCAAGATTACAACTAATAACAGTTTCACAGACTTGGCAGAAAATCACTGGACATGGCAGAAATAACATCAGGTTGCAAAGTTTAGAGCTATCAAACAATATGCTATAGGAACAGATCATAGCAAAAAAAGGCATGGCATGAATCTAATAAGTTCATAGAACAAAAGTCTCTTATTGATCACGAGCCAAAAAGGCAAAGAAGATATGATGGCACCCATGTAAACATAGCAAGTTTCATAAACAGATTCAGACTTGGCAGAAAAACTGAGCATGGCATAAACAGAATTATGAAGGCATCTTTGTAAGCTCAAATCACTCATCACAAAGCATTTCATGACATGTGAAGGCATCCAACAGTAAGATGGCATAATTATGAAGCTAAGAATGGCAAGATCAAGTTCATAGGGTGCATGGATCACTAGCAAAACACATGTCAAAACTGAACTTCATGTTAACAGGCTGACAGCAACATTATTTAGCAAGTTGAGAGCAAGATAACAAAAAGCTACATCAGGATATAAATGCGAAAAAGGGCATGGATGGATATAGAATAACATTTATAACAAAACATCCTTAGTGAACATCTCCAGATTATGCATAGAACTCATGGTAGCAGCAGGTTTACATAGCCTCACAATGTTACAGCTACAGACTTAGCAGAAATGACCAAGTCACAGAAATCAGCAACATCACGGAGGCTACTTTGCATGCTTGTGCTAGTCACCACATAG
Organism: Triticum aestivum; assembly: GCF_018294505.1. Taxonomy (NCBI): domain Eukaryota; kingdom Viridiplantae; phylum Streptophyta; class Magnoliopsida; order Poales; family Poaceae; genus Triticum; species Triticum aestivum. Next base: position 205,044,247 of record NC_057811.1, on the reverse strand, counting down.
AACACAAAAAACCAAGACAATCACCCCTGTAAAGATGGCATGATGTAGTACAAACCCATGTAGACATCAAGCTTATAGGATGCACACACAAAATGCGATGAAAAAGACAAATCACCAAGTTATAACAAGTTTCAGCAGTTAACATCATATAGCACTTTTGCAACGATGATTACAGAGTCAAGATGGACTCCAACAGGCATGGCATAATGGAACAAAATGAAGAGCATCTCACAGTGAATATTTCCACATATCATGCATGCAGAACGGAGTAACGAGCATCAAGTTATGACAGGTCAAACTATGCAACATAATATGAGTTTTTGGGGACTTGGACGAAAAATCACCTCGCGGAAAAAATCAACGCGCGATCGGGCGGAGCGGGACGGCGGGGTGCGGGACGAGGCGGCCGTTTGGTTCGTCATGTGGGTGGATCTGATCCCACCCGCCGGATCCGACCGGAGTAGACCTCCGGCGAGCTCGGCTCCGGCGAGGCGAGGAGGAGGTCGGCGAGGGCGGCGCGGGGCGAGGGGCGGCGGCGCCGGGGCGGTGACGCTCGGCTCCGGCCGGCGCGGGGCGAGGTGGCTTCGCGACGAGGCGGCGGCGAGGCGTCGGAGAGGTGGCGGGGCTCCGGCGACCTGGCGGCAGAGGAGGGCGGCGAAAGGCGCGGACCGGCGCGGGCGGCGGGGTCGCCCGCGGGCAGAGGCGGCGGGGCAAGGGCGGCTCTGGCGGGACAGCGCCGCGGGCGGCGGAGCGGGATCGGGCGGCTCGGGCCCGGAGGCGAAGGCGCTGGGCAGCGGCGGGCTCGCGCGGGCCCTCCCTGGGCTTCGCGGGCCGCGGCGGCGGAGGAGGTGCAGGGGCGACGTGGCGGCGCGCGATTCGCTGGGGGCGGCGGCTGGACCTTTCCGGCCGTTGGCGGACATGTCCGGCGGCGCGGAGGGAGGTGGAGCTAGGGTGAGGGTAGGATTTGATCCGAAAATTCAGGGGAGGAGGTGTTTATATAGGTAGAAGGAGCTAGGAGAGTCCAAATGAGGTGCGGTTTTCGCCCACACGATTGTGATCGAACGGCGGAGAGCATGGAGGGGAGTTGGATGGGCTAGGTGGGCTGTGTGAAGAGGTGCTGGGCTGCACAGAAAAGGGGGTTTTCGGTTAACTCGGTTAACCGTTGGGGCATCAAACGACCTCCAAATGGAACGAAATTTGACGGGCGGTCTACCGGTGATATACCACGGTCACTCGGCAAATCTCGGCCCATTCCGGGAACAGTTCTCTCCCGCTCACGAAAAGAAAACAGAGGGGTGCAACGGGTGCGTGTGGGAGTGTCGGATCACGACACGGACAACGCGGGAAAGGACCGGATGCAAGTTTTGAAAAACATACAGATGAAATGCAGATGATGACATTGCAAAATGCAACACGCAAGCAAATGACATGGCAACAACGACGAATAAATAGAAGACACCTGGGGCATCAAATCCGGGTCGTTACACATGGCATGGTGTCACTACATGGCACATATATGTCGTGGTAAAATAATTGTCCAATTTGGGCCAAGCTATATTACAAGCCTCTTACAAACCAAAGATTCTCGCAACCCTCATGGTTTCGGTAGGGAAAGATGCCCCTCTTGTGGGCGAAATGATAATCGCTGACTCTTCTCACCTTGATCTTTGTTTTCTACAGGCAACATAGAATAATAGGAGTGTCATGCTGAAATATGAAACTGTTCACGATTCATTTGGACATTTTATATATTAATTGAGTTTTCTAGGCATTTAATGTAGTCTATAATTCAAATTTGAACTACATGCACATGCTCCAGTGAAGCAAAATGGGTGGAAAATCGTACATGTGTCATTGGGTGCATGTTTAGGTCTCATTGAAGGAATGGGAATGAATTACAAACTTCTCGTCATCCTGAAACATTGAGAATCTCGGTTTTTAAATCTCAGTAAATCGAAAACTCATCCAAAAAACATGAAACTTGGCATGGTTTCATGACATGGCACATCTATGCCGTGGTAAAAAATCGTCCAGTTTGAGACAAGGCACACACATTAATAGCCAAGGAAGTCTCTTTTAAACAAATAGCTGAAACCTTAATATCGCAAATGGTTGTATTATATGAACCGTGTGTTCCCGTAACCATTTAATGGCGACGCGTCCCTCTTTTCTTATGGGATAGTACTACCTCCGTCCTCGTTCATTGGTCATCTTTGTATTTTGTGCCAAAATTTAATCATACTCGATGGCGTGCGTGCAACTCTTTGATGGGACGAGTGCGAGAAGTCCAACGTGCAGGCTCGACGGGACACGTGCGAGCAGTCCGCCGCGCAGGCTCGAGGGACGCGTGCATCCTGTCCACCTCGTAGGCTCAGCGGCACACGTGCGAGCAACAAGGCCGCCCATGCTCACCGGGAAGCGAGATCTTTGACATCCATCCACCAGCCACCCGCCTCGCTCACAACTTCTCCATTAATGGCGGCCGAGTTGTTGTTTAACACGTAGTTAATTAAAGCACCTGGACGGAGAGTGTTTGCTTGTGATCCCATGTCCTCGCTCCATGTTAGCATTTGCTTTGTTCGTGTTTTCAACTCGTATTCCGGCCTAATTTAAAATGCCACATAGGGAAACGGATAATACGACGACAAATAAAATGGCAACGGATAATACGACGGCAAATTTAGATTCACTACAAGAATCAGACACTTTGCCGTTCGCCATGGCAGACGGCAAAGGCATACATGGCGGACGGCAAAGGCCTTTGCCGTCCGTCAGCAGACGGCAACAGGTCTGGCTGAATAGGCTACAGCGAAGGCTTCTTTGCCATCCGCTGGCGGACGGCAAAGATGAAATGGTCTTTCCCATCAGCCGGCTGACGGCAAAGGTCCTGGATGACACACGTGGCAGCTTATGGCCGTTAGGGGGCTAACGGTGCGCTTTGCCGTCCGCTGGCAGACGGCAAAGAACATTGCACCTTTGCCATCAGCCAGTGGATGACAAAGTAACCAAATAGGCCAGCCCCCAGGTTGCACAGGTAGCTTCCACGTGGCATCTTTGCCGTCTGCTGGCTTATGGCAAACCTCTTTGCCGTCTGCCAGCGGACGGTAAAGATCCTGTATAGCCCCTGTTTTTTCTGTTTTTTCTTAAACTCATTCAATTTGAACACACAAGTTTCAACACACAAATTTCACAGAAGACATATCCAACACACAAGTTTCATCATATATACATACATAGCCAACACATAGTTCCATCCATACATATTACAAATGTTTCACGTTGTTCATCCAACACTGTTATCCATCCATCCATATATACATACATAACCAACACAAAAGTTCCATCCATGCAAGTTCATCGATACAAAATAAAAGAAGAAAGGGAAAAGAAGCACTCCATCCATGCAAGCTTCCATGAATTAAATGAAATCTGCAAAATGGGAAACAAGAAAGTTAGAAGAAGAAGACTAGAAGAAGAAGAAGAACTAGAAGAAGAAGTAAGCACACTTAGGTAAAATGGAGCTAACCTAGCTAATTATGCCATCTTTGAGTGAACTAAGCATATTATGTCATTTTTGATATAAAGCAGCTAAGTATAGGTCTTTATTGAGCTAACCTAGGTAACTAAGCATATTAGAGCTAACTTAGAGCTAACTTAGGTCATTTTGGAGAAGAAGAAGAAGAAGAAGAAGAAGAAGAAGAAGAAGACTAGAAGAAGAAGAAAAAGAAGGTTGTTCGCACACGAACACGTCACCGTGTACCCTCGACGCCGAGGGTGATGCACCGCAGCTCACGTCGAAGGATATCCGGCCGGAAGCGCAGTACGCAGGCAATCCGGCGGGTGCTTTTGAGGACCCGAAACCCCACACGCCCGGGAGGGACCCCATCAGGGCGCGCGGCGGCTATGGGCTGCCCTAGGTCGACCTGATCGCCCCTAGGGCCTCGAGGTTCGCCGCCCTGCAACAAGAAGAACAGACAAAGAACGAGGAAGAAGAAGAACTAGAGTTAAGGAGAAAAGATGAAAGATAAAAAGTGGTAGATGAGTTGATCGATTGTGTGTTGTTCAATCGACCGTCACCCCTTAGGTATATTAGAGGCGGCTGGACTTCCCATGCAAGGAAAAGGTTTGGATTCACGTCCAAAACCCTAGTCAAATTCGGATTGGTTTTATCCGAACTTTCCAAAACTGTTCGGTCTAAAACTGGCTGCACCTTGCGGGTCTTTTTGTGGTGGTAAACGACCTCCGATGAAAATGCGCCCAAAAGCATATTTATTCGGTTTCGACGCGGCGAACAACTTTCATGTTGAACGTTTTTAAATTTGAGGCCATGTTCAGGGCCAAATCGCTCGCGGAAAACATCTAAATATTCACGCAGCTCATCACACATACCCACACGTGTCTGGTTCCGGCCGTCATATTTTGCCCACCGGAGGGTCGCGCTGTGCGGGCTGTAACTTTTCCATACGACCTGGGATTGGGACGATCTTTATATCAAAATTGATCGTTTTGACGAGACGAAGACAATTTATGTAGATCAGTTTTCCATATGGGGCCGTCTTGGGGGTGTAATTAACCGAAAAGTGTTCTGAATACAAAATCTCAGTACTTCAAACACAACTTCGGCCTTAGAGATGAGATCGGATGGCTATGACCCAAATATCAAAGTTTCTCCTTTCGATGATACGAAACTTTCTCACTTTGAGAACTTTTTCCATTTGAGGCCTTCTTAATTATGTTTTTGTCAATGCCAAAATCTGGTCTCAACACATGCCCCCCTGTTTTTCGGCAAAGCTTGTGTGCCGAAAAATAACTTGCACATAGCTTGTTCTAAGGACGATGTCAACACTCCATCGGCCATTTTACATGTTCTAAGGATGATAATTATATATCAACTATTTCTTGTTTGAACCTCTTGATGCAAACTTGGGTGAGAACTTCTCAACTTCCATAACAATCCGGTGATAACGTTCCATAGATCAAAACCATCTTCCGAACCATATTGTTCACCCTTTCGCTAGGATTTTGCAGATAATCAAGAATGAACTCCTCCAATCCTTACTTCGCCTGCGTAAAAGTTTCATTAGTGGCCGAGGTGGTGAGCTCCAATTCGGCCTTACCTATGTTGGCAAGAATAAGCATCGGCTATTGATAGATGTGCAATACACCATGACCGACATGGTAGCCGGATGCTTACTATGCCAACTCTCTCCAATTATCATGTCTAGATATATGAGCAATGCTAAAATAATCCAAAGTAGAAATTATATCTAGACATTTATCAAGATAAACATGAAGTGATTCGTCAAAACATTGAAAGACTTTGGATATTAGTTGCACTACTAATAACGAATCACCAAAAGCCTCAATATGTGTAGCACCTATGGCAAACAACATCTCTAAACCGAATAACAATGCTTCATATTGGGCCTGATTATTTGTGCAGAAATACTCTAAACGGCATGAGGCTTCAAAAACAGCACCTGATATATAAACAACACCAACACCTTGGCCATTGCTACAAATTTAACCATCAATATATAATCTCCATAGTACTAGAAAGACAAGTCCAATATCAACATTATGCATGTCATTAATACGATGTTCAGTAATAAAATCAGCTATGATTTGGCCTCTTATAGATCTCATAGATGCATAAGCCAAATCATATCCAAACAAATTATAAGCCCACTAGCCAATTCTGCAACTATGAATTGGCCTATGCAGCATATACTCAATGACATCGGTCATGATGTCTCAACTCCATTCAATCATAATATAGGCATACATATAAATTTCCATGAGCACGTACCTTATCTCGCTCTCCAATCGAACTAAGGACGATGTTAGAGTACTACACCAGCCATGCGTTGACATAATCTTAGGACGATAGATAAATATCGGCCATTACCATGTAAACTTCATTCAAAGCACATATAGCCGAAATAAACAAATGAAATGGCAAATCAAGTTTTTCGGCCCTTTGGATCAGCAACAAACTTGTAGCTAATAAAATGTATAGTGATTTGGCAATACCCTTTCATGATGTAAGAAATTATATTGCATCCATGGATTAAAATAAGCCCATTGAGGGTTACCAATCATACCTGATGACGAATTCCATGGCATAGGCGTTAATGGCATAGTTGAAGAATATGGATAATGTGTAGAGTGAAGATGTTGAAACCTTCGGCTTGGTCCTTCATAGTTTTCACTATTTTCCTTCTTCACCTTCGCGGCAATTCTTGTAATGGAAGCTTGCACATAATTATTATTTTGTGTACTTCCTTTGGAAACCCATGCCATGTTGCTTTCTTCAAGTTCTTGTGCACTAAGCTTTTGTAACTCCTTTTACCAATACGATAAGCCGAGTGAGCACCTCGACTGTGATTATTTTTCAACCAATGGCGACTCTTTTTGGGCCTTGTGCACCCTCAACTTCTTTTCTTGAGATTTGGCACTCTGATTTTTATCAATTGATTGCTTCACTTCTTTGCCTTTTGTAGCCAATGTCAACACTTTAATTGGCTCTTTGTTATTTGAGATCAAATCTAAAGTAGCACACTTACGACCATCTCTTTTCACGCGGTAAACTTGCTTTACCACCTCTTTCTTCTTCCTTAAGCTCTGGACCGATTCCTTATGATTGAAACGGTCTTTGACGCGTGATTATTCAAATGTTGATCTTCTTGGAGCTGCATAGTATTGGTGAAATGGTCTAAAATAAAATGGAGAATGTGCCCTTGTATCAAACCTGTCCCATGATGAATATGGATCTATATGAGCATAGGGATGCATCCACGGCATTGGCTTTAGCAGCCCAAAATAAGTATATGAATATGTTGCATTAAAATTCCCACTTTGCCAATACCGATCCTCATATTTGCGCCTTGGGGGTGATCTTGGTTTCTTTGCATGATTTGGCCGATAAGCATTCTTCTCTTCACTCTTCTTTTGATATTTATCCAATAGTTCAGCGAAGGTGATTTTTGATCTCTTACACTTGCGCTTATTTCGGCCTTTGTTTTCCTCTGGTTTGCTTTCATCGATCATTGGATTTTCTTGCTGCCCCCAGTCCTTGGCGTCTCCATTATAGCATCAATGGAATTTTCGCCCTCAAGATTGTGTTCATTATGCTCTTCAACAACTTCTTTACTTGAAGCTTGATCCCATTACCTGCAGTTTTTACCTTCTCTTTAAATGGATCGGCTTGAAGCAGCCGATGCAAAAACTTTCTGCCGTCGGGACCAATCGGAATAGACAGGTCATCTCTTGGTGTCTCAACAAATTACAATCGTCCTTTATCAATGGCCGATTTAACTATCTGACGAAACATGTTGCAATCCTCAAAATTATGCTTGGACGAATCATGAAAATTACAATACATTCGTCCCTGGACAGATGGCTCAGCATGGTGATAAAAAATTCTAATATAATTATTTCTCAACAACAAATCAAATATTTGATCACACATGCTTGAATTGAAGGTAAACTTTTTATTCTCTAGCCGATCTTGTTGTGAGAACGGCTTTGGAGTTAAGCAAACAAATGGTTCCGATTTTGCATCACCCCATTTGGCTATGCATTGTGTTTTGCACTCTATCTCCGATGTCTTTGGATAAGAAACTATACTGGCATTGGTTTGATCAGAAGATTTTAACCTTGGCTTTAAATTTCTGAAACGAAAATAGTTAGAACATGCATGTCTCAATTGATACCAAGTGTAAGCCAAGTAAGAAACAAGCAAAGCTACCCAATTAGATATGAGCTTTAGATAAAGCAATGGGGAAAGCCTTGGCTGCAATAATTTTTTGCTATGGGTCTTTCTGAATGGTGCAATGTGTTGACCGATATGCTTTGTGACAATCTGATTGCTAACAAATAAATTACCCTTCTTCATTGGTCTCTCAATATTTCTTATGAAGATTTTTCTAATATATGTATCAACAACTAAGTCATGACCAAATCTGAAAACAGGTAAATTAATTGCTAGACATACCTCTGCAAATATGTTGGGAGAGCATGATGGTGGTGTGACTTGAAGAATATCTTGCTCCGCCTTCGGATAGCTCCCCAATGCCTTGTCATCATCTTTTTCTTGATTTCGTGCATCATTAGTTTGAAGATATTTGTCCACCAAACTTTCTTCGGCTACTTGTTCTTCTTCTTGAAGCTCGTCAATTTCGATGGCACGGAACTCATAGGGCAGGAAGTAGGTTCCATTAACTTCAGAAAAATCAAGTACGGCTGTCTTGCTATACTTTCCATGCCCTTTCTCAACAATGTTTGCCTCTTTGGATTTGATGGATTCGGAATATATACTACTTGATTCGGCTTTTTTAACCGAAGCACTTTTAGTTTCCGAATCATCATTCTTTTCACCGGTTATATCAATTGGCAAGGCTTATTTTCTTTGAGCTAATTCCCTATCAATTCTCTCTTGGCGAAGTACTTGCACCCTATCACGCAAAGCTTTAACTCCCCTCTCAATTCAGCCTGCTCTAGATTAGTTTGCCCCCCAATGCTTTTAGGATCTCTCGGCAATGAAGTGTTAGTGTTGCTGAAATTTTACAATTGTGTAGGGGTGTATAATATGCTGCGGTACTAGGTGGAGGTGTATGCACTGCTGTATAACCATATGCTCTCTCACCAATACTATCAATTGATGAAGTTTCATCTTCCTACAAAACTCTAGCCTTTATTGCAGCATAATCACGAAACAACCCCTTTTCATATTGCTCAAGGCAAAGGGCACTAATTCTCTTGTTTTGTGCCAAGCTCTTTTTTAATGCAGCCACAACCGCTTCTGGAAGGGATTGCTTCGCAATACTTTCAGATTCATTCGGCAATGATTCGTGAGTTGCCGAAATTCTGGAATTGCGCAGAGTATGCATTATATGCTATAGTATTTGATGATGGCACATGTGTTCCTGTAAAATTTTCACTTATTCGGCTATGACCATGAAGATGCGGGGCCGAATTATGAACATCTACAGTTGCATACGGTGCTGAAAAATTACTAACATGAGGCGTAGCATATGATGGTTGAGAGTAACTGGCTGAATAGCTAGTAGTAGCATGGCCAATTCTCCCATCCATCGGTAAGGTTGGATTCAGATATTGCAAATTAGTTGCCGATGAATAAAAAGGTGAAACACTTTCTTGTATGCTATTGGAAATTCTAACATGAGGTGTTTCAAATTGATTAACCAAACCCATCATGTTGTCCATCGGCATATGGATTTGTGGGGCTGTCGATGCATGAGAGTTTGGATACATATGTTGTACGTTGCTAAAATCATAAGAATTTGAAGCATGAAGATTGTTTTGCATCGGCCCTTGCGCATAATTAGATGCAGGATTGATAAAACTAGGGCTAGCCAATACATTATGCTCGTTAGGTGATCCAGCAACAACATACGGATTATTTGCATCTACAAAGGGGAATTGGGTATTCATATTACCTTTGTAGATTGCAGCAACTTGATGACGATCTCTTCGTAGCAAGAACGGGCTGGAGTCCATTCAAACTTCGTCCCCAGCGGAGTCGCCAAAAAGTGTGTTCACACACAAACACGTCACCGTGTACCCTCGATGCCGGGGGTGATGCACCACAGCTCACGGCAAAGGAGATCCGGCCGGAAGCGCGGTACGCAGGCAATCCGGCGGGTGCTTTTGAGGACCCGAAACCCCACACGCCCGGGAGGGACCCCGTCAGGGCGCGCGGCGGCTATGGGCTGCCCTAGGTCGACCTGATCGCCCCTAGGGCCTCGAGGTTCACCGCCCTGCAACAAGAAGAACAGACGAAGAACGAGGAAGAAGAAGAACTAGAGTTAAGGAGAAAAGATAAAAGATAAAAAGTGGTAGATGAGTTGATCGATTGTGTGTTGTTCAATCGGCCGTCACCCCTTAGGTATTTAAGAGGCGGCTGGACTTCCCGTGCAAGGAAAAGGTTTGGATTCACGTCCCAAACCCTAGTCAAATTCGGTTTGGCATAGATGTATCGACGAGACATGGATACATGCATGAACTACTATGCTGCAAATGAACTACCAGTTACCTCCCGTGAAGCCATACTGCTCATCAATCACTTACTTAACGACTGCCTCACTAGGCAAAAATCATGGCTCACTGAGATCTCATCTTGTGATCGTATCCGAAACAAATCTGTGACATCCCGCGACTATCTCATAGTCCAAGTCACCACTTTCTTTATAGCACCTCATTTATCAACTCAGTTATATTAGGTTTATCCTCCATTTCGACCGAGACCTGATAGTGTGACCTACTTCGAACTGTACCCATGACCGAGGACGCAGCTATCGATAATGTTAAACAGACACTCTGCAGAGGTTAGCACAATGTACCCACACCACGGAACCCATGGTCTCAAGCTCCCATTCGGGTGGACCACCCGCATTCCGACAAAACCGATCTATTGCCATCACACTCTCCCAGCCACTCCGACAAACTCCCCTTTGGGCTAAGTCATGGGTGGCCCCGATGTTAACTCGTGACATCCGCCAGCTATGTGGTCGGCCACGGTCGTGGCAAAACAAAATGGTCCCAAACGGGGACATGAGATCAAAACCAAACACGGGCACAGAAGGCTTATGTCCACCTACCTGATCAAGGTAGCGCGTGCCCATAACCTTCCATCGTTGGAGGCACCAGTGAGAGGCATGCCAATAGATCGCATTAAGGCCTTCCCATAAAGGCAAATGTGGCTGCACTGAAGAAGCCCGTTTTGGTGGCACAATGACTCGATCCCATCGATGACGGAGGAGGTTTGTTATTATTAAGTCATGTTATTATCTTCTCCATCATCATCAACATGTAAGCATGGTTAACATGGATGCAACAAGGAGCATGAACATACAAATGCATTAACAAAATACCAAGCTTCTTAAGTGAACAATTATAGCATGCGAAACATGGCAACACCAGATACTAGCATATCAACGGTGTACCAAAACCATCATAGCATTTATATCAATGGCATGAAACTGAAATAGAGCAGTGACATGGCATTATCAATAACAACATCCTAGCTAGCATGGCAAATGATATCATGAAACACTGGTACGCGTCGGTGCTATACAAACGGTTTTTAACCCCTTTCCGCGACGGCATTTGGAACCGTCGCCAAGTGAGTATGGGCGATAGGAGGGTCCTTCCCACACGACCCACAAACCGTCGGGGATATGCCCTCCTGGCATACACGCTCGGCAAAATGAGGTCGTGTGCGACCGGCGAGCGCTCAAATATGGTAATACATACAGTAGAGCTAAAAATACAATTATACAGGCGAAATTGTTTCCGGTCGCAAGTACATACCACACAGTCAGTTCCCGCTAAACGTTTCCGTTCATATGTACATCCCACACAGTCGCTCCAAGGAAAACGTTTTCGTTCACAGGTACATCACACACAATTTTCCCCGTTAAATCATTTGTGATAGCATTGCCATTGCACGCGGTATTAACAATTTTATCGTTTGCGTTATTGAATGCATCACACATGGTGCATAGAAGAAACTGTGTGGCAAAGGCTGTCCATCACACACAGTTTTTATGTGGTAAACGTTTGCTCAAGGTGGCCTGACGCAAACAGTTTTCAAGAGAAGGTCGTGTGTGATTGTTCATTGATCCAACACGGTTTATTCCTAGAAACTGTGTGCGTTGCCTGAGGTCATCGCCCATGGTATTTTCTGAATAACCGTTTGCAATAGCAAAACCCAATTAGCAGGCTAATTCGCCATTAGGAGGCTAATTGCCCTATTATAAATAATCCATTTATTAATCTAATTGGCATTCATATTAAGCACATAATATATTTCATTTCCATATTAAGGAAGCATGATTTCATAATTGAAATACATCAGAGTACAACATGATATAGCTTCAGCACTCAGCTACCCCATTACACAAACTGCACCAGCACCAAGTTTCACATGCAACATGTAGAACCTTTCAAAATTAGCATCATAGACGGTATATAGACAGATGCATCTCATCTAGAAAGCTGCTGAAGCGGAAGGCGAATATTGAGCCTTCATTCATGTTGAAGTTCTTTGCAACTTTAGGCCAGTGCCTGTGGATGATTGATCGTCCGTCCTTCGTCCTCTTCAAGCACACTTCAATATTGAACCCTGGGTGTTGTATGAAAACCTTCCTCGCCTCCTTTGAGAGGTAATCATCAGTGAACTTCTTTGGAAAGGCCTGAAAACAATGATGTGCATAAATATCTTCTCTATAATGGAAATGGGACAAAGGAATAAAAAAGGCAAGGTATAATAGTTAGTACCATCTTGTAGTGAACTGATGTCTTCTTCATTGTGCGGACAAAGATCTTGTTGTTTTTTGTGGCTAATTTCTTTATCCTTACAATCTTTATGAGTTTCTTGACTTGATTGATATTCATGGACAACTCATTTCCCCATATGCAAAAAGGGTCGAACAGTGGGTCAAAACCTCTGACAGCAGGACCTACATGTGCAAGACCAAATTGTTAAAAACCTAAATATTAGAATGGTTCCTGCAGTTGCACAATAATGTGCTATTAGACAATGGACCATGCATGTGCTAACCCCGATTGTAAACCTCAGTGCTTCCCATTGTTTCCCTGCAACACATATAAGGTAGTTAGTCATCAGGTTAAGTTCGCATGCTATCAGTAAAATATGTTGATGAAAAATAAGCACATTGCAGATTCATCAGATTAATTCAAGCCACATGGAAAACCCATTTATCCAAACCAAGCATGATTAAGAACTAGGAAATATAGCACTTGTATATGTTTCTCAAGTATTAAGTGCAGCCAAATTCGATTTATTCCTCACATGCACAACAATACAAAATTCTACCCATGACAATTGGACATCGCATTGCAGAATTGAACCAAGCAGTTAACTAAACACCACAACAAATGAACCAAACATTAACTGAGCACCACATTTCACAATATAACATACTCCTAATAGAAGATCAGACAGTTAACCAAACCAAGCATGCTTAACAACTTGGAAATATAGCAATTGTACTTGTTTCTCATGTATTTACTACAGCCAAATTCAATTTATACCTCACATGGTATACAATAACAGAATGCACCCACAACTATTGAACATCGCATTACATAATTGAACCAAACAGTTAACTAAACACCACAACACAAATGAACCAAACATTAACTGAGCACCACATTGCACAATGTATAACCAAACCAAGCATGCTTGACAACTTGGAAATATAGCAATTGTATTCATTTCTCATGTATTTTGTAAAGATAAATTCGATTTACTTCTCACATGGAAGACAATACAAAATTGCAGCCTGAAGAATTGAACATCAAATTTGCCGAATTGAACCAAACAGTTAACTGAAGATGATAACTAATTAACCAAACAGTTAATAAGTGAGCACCACACTGCACGACATATAGAACATATACACTAGAGCAACAGATTGCATGGTAAAATTAGATAGAATAATTCACTACAATTTGTGAAGGAAAGGCATGAGCAGCACACGGAATGGATAAACCGAGAATGCTTAACCGGCGTAGCTAGCAAATGGCAAGGTGCTCCTCCAAGATCTGGTGGTCAGCACGAATGGTAGCCATCGCGGCCTTATCCGCTCGTGCGGCCGCGATTTGCTTCCCCGCTGTTGCAATGCTCCTTGAGCTCCTGGCTATACTGTGTGCACCTTGGATTAGGGCGGCGCTTATTTGGTGGAGGGGTCAGTGATTTGGATGGAAGGTGTCGTGCCGACGGTCGGGGCATGTGGGATGTGGAAGGAGGAGGAGGATGGGGGTCGGGTGTAGATTACCTGTCTGGATAGATGAGGCCGAGCAGCGTGAAGGAGGGTTGCGGGCGAGGAGGCGGCGCTGCAAGCAAGGAGTGAAGGTTTCAACTTGGAAAGGAAGGAAGAAATAGGGGAACTATTGCTTTTTGTAATGGGGAGGGGGAGGGGAGGTAGATATTTCCGCGGAAGCCGAAAATTTGGAATCGCTTCAGTGAAAAAACTGGCACGCAAAGTGACATCAGACACGGTCCTTCATTCAGAACTGTGTATGATATCTGAACATCACAAACGATTCAGATAGCTTAACCCATGTGTGATGAGTTTGAACGTCAAAATTTTTAGTTCGAATTTCCCTGGTTAAAGTGGTCATCCACGTCATTGCATAATATGGGTACACAAAGGAGACTACAGCACACCCACACTTCTTAATCGAGCAAGTTCATCAATTAAACAGAGCTAGCTGACCGAAACATTACTCTAACAAATTAAAGACCGGCGCTCTTAATTAAACAAAACAAAGAGTACTACTATGGCTGGTGCTCGTCGATCTCCGCCGCCGCTTCCATCTCCAGCTCGCGCCCGACGGTCTCCTAGGGAAGGGGCTCCATGGCATCCATCGCACCATACTCGGCAAGCATCTCGCCATCTACGTCCGCCATCTCTTTGGAAAAGGCCGCCATGAGTTGGGCATCGCCGGCCGCGATCTGGGCTTGGACGGGCTCCGTCGTCGCAAGTTATGTGGCGGAGGAACGGACGGCTGCTCGAACGCTCTCGGCAATTGCCAACTCTTCGGCCGTGGGTTGCCGACCATTGTCGGAGAAGCTTCGTTCGATTTCTGTGCTGACCGCCACGTGTTGGGCGTGGGCGGCCTCCATCAGGGCTAAGGCCACCGCTACGGATCAGACAGCTGTGGTGCCGCTCTCGCCTGTTGCTATCCCCGAGGCAGATGTTCCTGCCGCCACTTGAGAAGCAACAGCGGCTGTTTGGGCTGCCTTGGCCGCCGGTCGCAGATTGCGGCCGCGCTCATGCACCTTGTTAGCATGCGCATGGCGGCTGCAGCCGCGCTCTCGCCGGAGTGTGCCGCCGAAGCTGCCTCACGATGCGGGTCCACGTCCCCGTCTTTCACCGGCGATGATTGAACAGTGAAATGATATTTGGTGAGCGAGCTAGTGTAGTTGACACGCTGGCTGTGGACTGTAGCCGACGCACCTTCTCGCGTAAGCCATAGACGTACTATACACCGACGGTGCTCCAGGATATTTTGTCTTGCATGTCACACGGTTGGTGATAATAAACTGTCTGGGATCTACTTGAGTTTTCATCTCGATTTGAATTACATAATGGGGTCACAGCGGTAATGGACGGTGTTTGAATTGCTAGACCTTTTATCTGCAGTGAACATGCAAATATATGTGTGCCGTAAAAGAATTGGGATTTAGGGTTCGTTTGGACATTTTATACATTAAATTGGTTTTCTAGCCATTTCAGGTGCACAATTCAAAATTAAACTACATGCACATGCTCCGGTGCACCAACATGGGTTGTGAAATCATATATGTGTCCATGGGTTTACTCTTATGTCCCATGCAAGAAATGGGGATGAAGTTCGAACACCACGGCACTGTGGCTGTCCAGAAAACATCGACGTACTTGCTTTCGTAATTCTAGTAAATCCAAAAGTCGTCCGAAATTCATGAAACTTGGCATGCTGTCATGGAGTGGCATCAACATGCCGTGGTAAATTTTTTATCCCATTTGGGGCAGGTTTGGGTACAAGTTTCTCATAAACCAGAGCTTCTCACAACAAGTGTGATGGTTTCGGTAGGGAATGTTTCACCTTTCTCGAAGAAACGATATGCGTTACCTCTTCTTGATTTCAAATTTTTCCTAGTGTCAACATAGAACAACAGGAGGTTGTGTCAATTTTTGGATTTTTCGGGGTTCGCTTGTACATTTTTATGAAGGAAATATGCCCTAGAGGCAATAATAAAGTATTATATATTTCCTTATATCATGATAAATGTTTATTATTCATGCTAGAATTGTATTAACCGGAAACATAATACATGTGTGAATACATAGACAAACAGAGTGTCACTAGTATGCCTCTGCTTGACTAGCTCGTTAATCAAAGATGGTTATGTTTCCTAGCCATAGACATGAGTTGTCATTTGATTAACGGGATCACCTCATTAGGAGAATGACGTGATTGACATGACCCATTACGTTAGCTTAGCACCCGATCGTTTAGTATGTTGCTATTGCTTTCTTCATGACTTATATATGTTCCTATGACTATGAGATTATGCAACTCCCGTTTACCGGAGGAACACTTTGTGTGCTACCAAACGTCACAACGTAACTGGGTGATTATAAAGGTGCTCTACAGGTGTCTCCAAAGGTACTTGTTGGGTTGGCGTATTTCGAGATTAGGATTTGTCACTCCGATTGTCGGAGAGGTATCTCTGGGCCCACTCGGTAATGCACATCACTATAAGCCTTGCAAGCATTGTGACTAATGAGTTAGTTGCGGGATGATGTATTACGGAACGAGTAAAGAGACTTGCCGGTAACGAGATTGAACTAGGTATCGAGATACCGACGATCGAATCTCGGGCAAGTAACATACCGATGACAAAGGGAACAACGTATGTTGTTATGCGGTCTGACCGATAAAGATCTTCGTAGAATATGTGGGAGCCAATATGGGCATCCAGGTCCCGCTATTGGTTATTGACCGGAGAGGTGTCTCGGTCATGTCTACATAGTTCTCGAACCCAAAGGGTCCGCACGCTTAAAGTTACGATGACAGTTTTATTATGAGTTTATATGTTTTGATGTACCGAAGGTTGTTCGGAGTCCCGGATGTGATCACGGACATGACGAGGAGTCTCGAAATGGTCGAGACGTAAAGATTGATATATTGGACGACTATATTCGGACACCGGAAGTGTTCCGGAGAAGTTTCGGATTAAACCGGAGTGCCGGAGGGTTACCGGAACCCCCCGGGGAAGTATTGGGCCTTAGTGGGCCTTGAGGGGAGAGAGAGGGCAGCAGCCAGGAGGTGGTGCGCCCCCTCCCAGGAGGAGTCCTAGTTGGACTAGGAGAGGGGGGCGCAGCCCCCTTTCCCTCTCCCTCTCCCTCTCTTTCCTTCCCCCCTTCTTTTCCTAGTAGGACTAGGAAAGGGGAGTCCTACTCCTACTAGGAGGAGGACTCCCCCCTCTCCTTGGCGCGCCCATAGGCAGCCGGCCTCCCCCTTGCTCCTTTATATACGGGGGCAGGGGGGCACCTCTATACACACTTGATATACGATATTTTAGCCGTGTGCGGTGCCCCCCTCCACCAGATTACACCTCGATAATACCGTCGCGGAGCTTAGGCGAAGCCCTGCGTCGGTGGAACATCATCATCGTCACCACGCCGTCGTGCTGACGAAACTCTCCCTCAACACTCGGCTGGATCGGAGTTCGAGGGACGTCATCGAGCTGAACGTGTGTAGAACTTGGAGGTGCCGTACGTTCGGTACTTGATCGGTCGGATCGTGAAGACGTACGACTACATCAACCGCGTTGTGATAACGCTTCCGCTGTCGGTCTACGAGGGTACGTGGACAACACTCTCCCCTCTCGTTGCTATGCATCACCATGATCTTGCGTGTGCGTAGGAAATTTTTTGAAATTACTACGTTCCCCAACAGTGGCATCCGAGCCTGGTTTTATGCGTTGATGCTATGCACGAGTAGAACACAAGTGAGTTGTGGGCGATATAAGTCATACTGCTTACCAGCATGTCATACTTTGGTTCAGCGGTATTGTGAGATGAAGCGGCCCGGACCGACATTACGCGTACGCTTACGCGAGACTGGTTTCACCGTTCGGAGCACTCGTTGCTTAAAGGTGACTGGCGGGTGTCTGTCTCTCTCACTTTAGTTGAACCGAGTGTGGCTACGCCCGGTCCTTGCGAAGGTTAAAACAGCACCAACTTGACAAACTATCGTTGTGGTTTTGATGCGTAGGTAAGAACGGTTCTTGCTAAGCCCGTAGCAGCCACGTAAAATATGCAACAACAAAGTAGAGGACGTCTAACTTGTTTTTGCAGGGCATGTTGTGATGTGATATGGTCAAGACATGATGTGATATAATGTGTTGTATGAGATGATCATGTTTTGTAACCGAGTTATCGGCAACTGGCAGGAGCCATATGGTTGTCGCTTTATTGTATGAGATGCAATCGCCATGTAATAGTTTTACTTTATCACTAAGCGGTAGCGATAGTCGTAAAAGCAATAAGTTGGCGAGACGACAACGATACTACGATGGAGATCAAGGTGTCGAGCCGGTGACGATGGTGATCATGACGGTGCTTCGGAGATGGAGATCACAAGCACGGTGCTTCGGAGATGGAGATCACAAGCACAAGATGATGATGGCCATATCATATCACTTATATTGATTGCATGTGATGTTAATCCTTTATGCATCTTATCTTGCTTTGATTGACGGTAGCATTATAAGATGATCTCTCACTAAAATTTCAAGATAAAAGTGTTCTCCCTGAGTATGCACCGTTGCAAAAGTTCTTCGTGCTGAGACACCACGTGTTAATCGGGTGTGATAGGCTCTACGTTCAAATACAACGGGTGCAAAACAGTTGCACACGCGGAATACTCAGGTTAAACTTGACGAGCCTAGCATATGTACAGATATGGCCTCGGAACACAGAGACCGAAAGGTCGAGCGTGAATCATATAGTAGATATGATCAACATAGTGATGTTCACCATTGAAACTACTCCATCTCACGTGTTAATCGGACATGGTTTAGTTGCTTTGGATCACGTAATCACTTAGATGATTAGAGAGATGTCTATCTAAGTGGGAGTTCTTAAGTAATATGATTAATTGAACTTAAATTTATCATGAACTTAGTACCTGATAGTATCTTGCTTGTCTATGTTAATTGTAGATATATGGCCCGTGCTGTTGTTCCGTTGAATTTTAATGCGTTCCTTGAGAAAGCTAAGTTGAAAGATGATGGTAGCAATTACACGGACTGGGTCCGTAACTTGAGGATTATCCTCATTGCTGCACAGAAGAATTACGTCCTGGAAGCACCGCTAGGTGCCAGGCCTCCTGCAAGAGCTACGCCAGAAGTTATGAACGTCTGGCAAAGCAAAGCTGATGACTACTCAATAGTTCAGTGTGCCATGCTTTACGGCTTAGAACCGGGACTTCAACGACGTTTTGAACGTCATGGAGCATATGAGATGTTCCAGGAGTTGAAGTTAATATTTCAAGCAAATGCCCGGATTGAGAGATATGAAGTCTCCAATAAGTTCTATAGCTGCAAGATGGAAGAGAATAGTTCTGTCAGTGAGCATATACTCAGAATGTCTGGGTATAATAATCACTTGATTCAACTGGGAGTTCAACTTCCGGATGATTGCGTCATTGACAGAATTCTTCAATCACTGCCACCAAGCTACAAGAGCTTCGTGATGAACTATAACATGCAAGGGATGGATAAGACGATTCCCGAGCTCTTCGCAATGCTAAAGGCAGCGGAGGTAGAAATCAAAAAGGAGCATCAAGTGTTGATGGTCAGTAAAACCACTAGTTTCAAGAAAAAGGGCAAAGGGAAGAAGAAAGGGAACTTCAAGAAGAACAGCAAGCAAGTTGTTGTTCAGGAGAAGAAATCCAAGTCTGGACCTAAGCCTGAAACTGAGTGCTTCTACTGTAAGCAGACTGGCCACTGGAAGCGGAACTGCCCCAAGTATTTGGCGGATAAGAAGGATGGCAAGGTTAACAAAGGTATATGTGATATACATGTTATTGATGTGTACCTTACTAATACTCGCAGTAGCACCTGGGTATTTGATACTGGTTCTGTTGCTAATATTTGCAACTCGAAACAGGGGCTACGGATTAAGCGAAGTTTGGCTAAGGACGAGGTGACGATGCGCGTGGGAAATGGTTCCAAAGTCGATGTGATCGCCGTCGGCACGCTACCTCTACATCTACCTTCGGGATTAGTTTTAGACCTAAATAATTGTTATTTGGTGCCAGCGTTGAGCATGAACATTATATCTGGATCTTGTTTAATGCGAGACGGTTATTCATTTAAATCAGAGAATAATGGTTGTTCTATTTATATGAATAATATCTTTTATGGTCATGCACCCTTGAAGAGTGGTCTATTTTTAATGAATCTCGATAGTAGTGATACACATATTCATAATGTTGAAGCCAAAAGATGCAGAGTTAATAATGACAGTGCAACTTATTTGTGGCACTGCCGTTTGGGTCATATCGGTGTAAAGCGCATGAAGAAACTCCATACTGATGGAATTTTGGAATCACTTGATTTTGAATCACTTGGTACTTGCGAACCGTGCCTTATGGGCAAGATGACCAAAACACCGTTCTCCGGAACTATGGAGAGAGCAACAGATTTGTTGGAAATCATACATACAGATGTATGTGGTCCGATGAATATTGAAGCTCGTGGCGGATATCGTTATTTTCTCACCTTCACAGATGATTTGAGCAGATATGGGTATATCTACTTAATGAAACATAAGTCTGAAACATTTGAAAAGTTCAAAGAATTTCAGAGTGAAGTTGAAAATCATCGTAACAAGAAAATAAAATTCCTACGATCTGATCGTGGAGGAGAATATTTGAGTTACGAGTTTGGTCTACATTTGAAACAATGCGGAATAGTTTCGCAACTCACGCCACCCGGAACACCACAGCGTAATGGTGTGTCTGAACGTCGTAATCGTACTTTATTAGATATGGTGCGAACTATGATGTCTCTTACTGATTTACCGCTATCGTTTTGGGGTTATGCTTTAGAGACGGCTGCATTCACTCTAAATAGGACACCATCGAAATCCGTTGAGACGACGCCTTTTGAACTATGGTTTGGCAAGAAACCAAAGTTGTCGTATCTTAAAGTTTGGGGTTGCGATGCTTATGTGAAGAAACTTCAACCTGATAAGCTCGAGCCTAAATCGGAGAAATGTGTCTTCATAGGATACCCAAAGGAGACCGTTGGGTACACCTTCTATCACAGATCCGAAGGCAAGATATTTGTTGCTAGAAATGGATCCTTTCTAGAGAAGGAGTTTCTCTCGAAAGATGTGAGTGGGAGGAAAGTAGAACTTGATGAGGTAACTGTACCTGCTCCCTTATTGGAAAGTAGATCATCGCAGAAATCAGTTTCTGCGACACCTACACCAAGTAGTGAGGAAGTTAATGATAATGATCATGAAACTTCAGATCAAGTTATTACTGAACTTCGTAGGTCAACTAGATCAAGATCCGCACCAGAGTGGTACGGTAATCCTGTTCTGGAGGTCATGTTACTAGACCATGGCGAACCTACGAACTATGAAGAAGCGATGGTGAGCCCAGATTCCGCAAAATGGCTTGAAGCCATGAAATCCGAGATGGGATCCATGTATGAGAACAAAGTATGGACTTTGGTTGACTTGCCCGATGGTCGGCAAGCCATTGAAAATAAATGGATCTTCAAGAAGAAGACTGACGCTGATGGTAATGTTACTGTCTATAAAGCTCGACTTGTTGCGAAAGGTTTTCGACAAGTTCAAGGAATTGACTACGATGAGACCTTCTCACCCGTAGCGATGCTTAAGTCTGTCCGAATCATGTTAGCAATTGCCGCATTTTATGATTATGAAATTTGGCAAATGGATGTCAAAACTGCGTTCCTGAATGGATTTCTGGAAGAAGAGTTGTATATGATGCAACCGGAAGGTTTTGTCGATCCAAAGGGAGCTAACAAAGTGTGCAAGCTCCAGCGATCCATTTATGGACTGGTGCAAGCCTCTCGGAGTTGGAATAAACGCTTTGATAGTGTGATCAAAGCATTTGGTTTTATACAGACTTTTGGAGAAGCCTGTATTTACAAGAAAGTGAGTGGGAGCTCGATAGCATTTCTGATATTATATGTGGATGACATATTACTGATTGGAAATGATATAGAATTTCTGGATAGCATAAAGGGATACTTGAATAAGAGTTTTTCAATGAAAGACCTCGGTGAAGCTGCATATATATTAGGCATTAAGATCTATAGAGATAGATCAAGACGCTTAATTGGACTTTCACAAAGCACATACCTTGACAAAGTTTTGAAGAAGTTCAAAATGGATCAAGCAAAGAAAGGGTTCTTGCCTGTACTACAAGGTGTGAGATTGAGTAAGACTCAATGCCCGACCACTGCAGAAGATAGAGAGAAAATGAAAGATGTTCCCTATGCTTCAGCCATAGGCTCTATCATGTATGCAATGCTGTGTACCAGACCTGATGTGTCCCTAGCTATAAGTTTAGCAGGGAGGTACCAAAGTAATCCAGGAGTGGATCACTGGACAGCGGTCAAGAACATCCTGAAATACCTGAAAAGGACTAAGGATATGTTTCTCGTATATGGAGGTGACAAAGAGCTCATCGTAAGGGGTTACGTTGATGCAAGCTTTGACACTGATCCGGACGATTCGAAATCGCAAACCGGATACGTATTTACATTGAACGGTGGAGCTGTCAGTTGGTGCAGTTCCAAGCAAAGTGTCGTGGCGGGATCTACGTGTGAAGCGGAATACATAGCTGCTTCGGAAGCAGCGAATGAAGGAGTCTGGATGAAGGAGTTCATATCCGATCTAGGTGTCATACCTAGTACATCGGGACCAATGAAAATCTTTTGTGATAATACTGGTGCAATTGCCTTAGCAAAGGAATCCAGATTTCACAAGAGAACCAAGCACATCAGAAGACGCTTCAATTCCATCCGGGATTTAGTCCAGGTGGGAGACATAGAAATTTGCAAGATACATACGGATCTGAATGTAGCAGATCCGTTGACTAAGCCTCTTCCACGAGCAAAACATGATCAGCACCAAGACTCCATGGGTGTAAGAATCATTACTATGTAATCTAGATTATTGACTCTAGTGCAAGTGGGAGACTGAAGGAAATATGCCCTAGAGGCAATAATAAAGTATTATATATTTCCTTATATCATGATAAATGTTTATTATTCATGCTAGAATTGTATTAACCGGAAACATAATACATGTGTGAATACATAGACAAACAGAGTGTCACTAGTATGCCTCTGCTTGACTAGCTCGTTAATCAAAGATGGTTATGTTTCCTAGCCATAGACATGAGTTGTCATTTGATTAACGGGATCACCTCATTAGGAGAATGACGTGATTGACATGACCCATTACGTTAGCTTAGCACCCGATCGTTTAGTATGTTGCTATTGCTTTCTTCATGACTTATACATGTTCCTATGACTATGAGATTATGCAACTCCCGTTTACCGGAGGAACACTTTGTGTGCTACCAAACGTCACAACGTAACTGGGTGATTATAAAGGTGCTCTACAGGTGTCTCCAAAGGTACTTGTTGGGTTGGCGTATTTCGAGATTAGGATTTGTCACTCCGATTGTCGGAGAGGTATCTCTGGGCCCACTCGGTAATGCACATCACTATAAGCCTTGCAAGCATTGTGACTAATGAGTTAGTTGCGGGATGATGTATTACGGAACGAGTAAAGAGACTTGCCGGTAACGAGATTGAACTAGGTATCGAGATACCGACGATCGAATCTCGGGCAAGTAACATACCGATGACAAAGGGAACAACGTATGTTGTTATGCGGTCTGACCGATAAAGATCTTCGTAGAATATGTGGGAGCCAATATGGGCATCCAGGTCCCGCTATTGGTTATTGACCGGAGAGGTGTCTCGGTCATGTCTACATAGTTCTCGAACCCAAAGGGTCCGCACGCTTAAAGTTACGATGACAGTTTTATTATGAGTTTATATGTTTTGATGTACCGAAGGTTGTTCGGAGTCCCGGATGTGATCACGGACATGACGAGGAGTCTCGAAATGGTCGAGACGTAAAGATTGATATATTGGACGACTATATTCGGACACCGGAAGTGTTCCGGAGAAGTTTCGGATTAAACCGGAGTGCCGGAGGGTTACCGGAACCCCCCGGGGAAGTATTGGGCCTTAGTGGGCCTTGAGGGGAGAGAGAGGGCAGCAGCCAGGAGGTGGTGCGCCCCCTCCCAGGAGGAGTCCTAGTTGGACTAGGAGAGGGGGGCGCAGCCCCCTTTCCCTCTCCCTCTCCCTCTCTTTCCTTCCCCCCTTCTTTTCCTAGTAGGACTAGGAAAGGGGAGTCCTACTCCTACTAGGAGGAGGACTCCCCCCCTCTCCTTGGCGCGCCCATAGGCAGCCGGCCTCCCCCTTGCTCCTTTATATACGGGGGCAGGGGGCACCTCTATACACACTTGATATACGATATTTTAGCCGTGTGCGGTGCCCCCCTCCACCAGATTACACCTCGATAATACCGTCGCGGAGCTTAGGCGAAGCCCTGCGTCGGTGGAACATCATCATCGTCACCACGCCGTCGTGCTGACGAAACTCTCCCTCAACACTCGGCTGGATCGGAGTTCGAGGGACGTCATCGAGCTGAACGTGTGTAGAACTTGGAGGTGCCGTACGTTCGGTACTTGATCGGTCAGATCGTGAAGACGTACGACTACATCAACCGCGTTGTGATAACGCTTCCGCTGTCGGTCTACGAGGGTACGTGGACAACACTCTCCCCTCTCGTTGCTATGCATCACCATGATCTTGCGTGTGCGTAGGAAATTTTTTGAAATTACTACGTTCCCCAACATTTTATACATTAACTGAGTTTTCTATGCATTCATGTGCATAATTCAAATTTGAACTACAGGCACATGCTCTAATGCATATAAATTATTTGAAAATTCAAATCTATGTCCTTGGTTGCATGCTTAGGTCCAATGCAAGAAATGGGAATGAATGTCAAACACCCTACCACCGTCACTCGGCCGCAAACATTGAGATACCTGGTTGTTAAATTCTAGTCAATCCAAAGCTCGTATGAAATTCATGAAACTTGGCATGCTGTCATGGCGCGGCATCAACATGTCGTGGAATTTCTTTTGTCCCATTTGGGGTAGGTTTGGGGATATGCTTCTCACAAACCAGACCTTCCCACAACAAGCCTGATTGTTTCGGTACAGAACGTTTCACCTTTCTGGACGAAACGATATCCATTGCCTCTTCTCGATTTCAATTTGTTTCCTAGAGTCAACATAGAACAATAGGAGTGTTGTGTCAATTTTTGGGATTTTTCGGCGTTCGCTTGGATATTTTTATACATTAACTGAGTTTTCTATCCATTCATGTGCATAATTAAAATTTCAACTACAGGCACATGCTCTAATGCATATAAATTGGTTGAAAATTCAAATCTGCATCCTTGGTTGCATGCTTAGGTCCCATGCAAGAAATGGGAATGATTGTCAAACACCCCGCCACCGTCACTCGACTGCAAACATTGAGATACCTGGTTTTTTGAAATTCTAGTAAATCCAAAGCTCGTCTGAAATTCATGAATCTTGGCATGCTATCATGGAGCGGCATCAACATGCCGTGGTAATTTTTTCCCCATTTGGGGCAGGTTTGGGGATATGCTTCTCACAAATCAAAGCTTCTCACAACAAGCCTGATGGTTTTGGTAGGGAACGTCCCACCTTTGGGGACGCAACGATATCCATTGCCTCTTATTGCTTTCAAAAAATTTCTTGTGTCAACATAGAAAAACAGGAGTGTTGTTTCAATTTTTAGGATTTTTTGGGGTTTGTTTAGACATTTTTATGCATTAACTGAATTTTCAATGCATTCATATGCATAATTCAAATTTGAACTACAGGCACATGCTCTAATGCATATAAATTGGTTGAAAATTCAAATATGTTTCCTTGGTTGCATGCTTAGGTCCCATGCAAGAGGGAATGAATGTCAAACACCCTGCCACTTTCACTCGGCCGCAAACATTGAAATACCTGGTTTCTAAATTCTAGTAAATACAAAACTCGTCTGAAATTCATGAAACTTGGCATGCTGTCATGGAGGGGCATCAACATGCCGTGGTAAATTTTTTGTCCCATTTGGGGCAGGTTTGGGGATATGCTTCTCACAAACCAGAGCTTGTCACAACAAGCCTGATGGTTTTTGTAGGGAACCTCCCACCTTTGGGGACGAAACAATATTCATTGCCTCTTATTGCTTTCAAAATTTCTCTCGTGTCGACATAGAACAACAGGAGTGTTGTGTCAATTTTTAGGATTTTTTGGGGTTTGTTTAGACATTTTTATGCATTAACTGAGTTTTCAATGCATTCATGTGCATAATTCAAATTTTAACTACATGCACATGCTCTAATTCATATAAATCGGCTGAAAATTCAAATATGTGTCCTTGGTTGCATGCTTAGGTCCCCTGCAAGAAATGGGAATGAATGTCAAACACCCTGCCACCGTCACTCGGCTGCAAACATTGAGATACCTGGTTTTTAAATTCTAGTAAACCCAAAACTCGTCTAAAATTCATGAAACTTGGCATGCTATCATGGAGCGGCATCAACATGCCGTGGTAATTTTTTTTGTCCGATTTGGGGCAGGTTTGGGTATATGCTTCTCACAAACCAGAGCTTCTCACAACAAGCATGATGGTTTCGGTAGGGAACATCCCACCTTTGGGGACGAAACGATATCCATTGCCTCTTATTGCTTTCAAAAAAATTCTCGTATCAACATAGAACAACAGGAGTGTTGTGTCAATTATTGGGATTTTTCGGGGTTCGTTTGGACATTTTTATGCATTAACTGAGTTTTCAATGCATTCATGTGCATAATGCAAATTTGAACTACATGCACATGCTCTAATGCATATAAATTGGTTGAAAATTCAAATCTTTGTCCTTGGTTGCATGCTTAGGTCACATGCAACAATTGGGAATGAATGTCAAACACCCTACCACCGTCACTCGGCCGCAAACATTGAGATACGTGGTTTTAAATTCTAGTAAATCCAAAACTCGTCTGAAATTCATGAAACTTGGCATGCTATCATGGAGCGGCATCAACATGTCGTAGTAAAATTATTGTCCATTTGGGGCAGGTTTGAGTATATGCTTCTCACAAACCTGAGCTTCTCACAACAAGCATGATGGTTTTAGTAGGGAACGTCCCACCTTTGGAGATGAAACGATATCCATTGCCTCTTATTGCTTTCAAAAAATTTCTCGTGTCAACATAGAACAACAGGAGTGTTGTGTCAATTTTTGGGTTTTTTGGGGTTCGTTTGGACATTTTTATGCATTAATTGAGTTTTCAATGCATTTATGTGCATAATTCAAATTTGAACTACATGCACATGCTCCAGTGCATATAAATTGGTTGACAAATCAAATCTTTGTCCTTGGGTGCATGCTTAGGTCCCATGCAAGAAATGGAAATGAATTTCAAACACTAGGGCACCGTTAATTGCCGGCAAAACATTGAGATACTTTGTTTTTAAATTCTAGTAAATCCAAAACTCGTCTGAAATTCATGAAACTTGGCATGCTATCATGGAATGGCACCCGACATGTTGTGGTATTTTTGTTGTCCATTTTGAGAGAAGGCGCACTCGAATAACAGCCAACAAAGGCATTTTGAAAAAATAGCTGCCACTTTAATATCTCAAATGTTTGTATAATACAAACCGTGTGCGTTCTATTAACCATTCACGTGACGCCACGTGTCTTGGTTTTAATAGCTATAGGAGGTGCCATGCGGATAGCTGCTTGACTGAACGGGAGGCGTGCGAGCGCCGTCCGGTGCGTAGGCTGACCGAGAGGCGTGCAAGCTGTCCTCCAACGCGCAGGCTCACCAGGAAGCGTGCGAGCTGTACGCTGCGCAGGCTCACTGGGAAGCGAGCCCTTTGACTTCCATGGCCGCCCGCCTTCCTCTCCATTAATGGCGCCCGAGCCGCTGCTTAATACGGACAGCCTTACTATTCGCCTCCCATTCCCCTCTCTCCCGCCAACCTCCACCAACGCCATGGCGCAGAAGGATCATCTGCCACAAGTCTTCAAGTTTGGTGAAGTCAACTCCGAGCCAGAAGAGATAGAAAATAAGAAGGAATGGGGCCTCATGGACATGGCCCAGAACGAGCTGGCCGCGGCGGTTGCTGCCCCCGCTCCCGTCCCAGCTCCCATCCCCGCGCCCGCGCCAGCGACCATCCCCGTAGCATTGACGGGCTGGTCGCCGAGCACTATCGCAGAGCTGGAAGCCGCGGGCATCAGCGAGGTCTCCGTGGACCCGCACGGGCTTGTGTACATGCCAGCGCCCGTGCCCGTGTACACCCCTCCACCAACCGCGGCACCGGCCCCGTGCGTTTGGCTGCACCCGCCGCGCCTGTGCCCGTGCGCGCGCCCCCTCAGCGGCATGGGACGCCGCCGTCTACCGCTACCTTTGAGCGCCGCCAGCTGCCGTCCTCCCACACCCCGCCCGTCGATCGCGCGGCAACATGATGTTTGATTTACAAGTGATGAACATTATGTGCTGCATTGAAGACTTCAACAATGGCATCGCGGAGGACGACAACGACGGCTCGGCACGCCGCCTCCGATGCCAATGGAAATAGTTTTTTTCTTGGGTTTAATACTGTATCTCGATCATGTTAATATAAATTCATAGTATGACTGAATGAAAGATATGGTTTGAGCAAACTTGCATTTTTCTCTCTTAATGTACAAACTTATCAAACGATTTTCTTTTGAAAAAAAGGTCAATGGTTTTTAAATATAAAACACTCATCGCAAACGTTTTAGTTAGAACACCCGTATGCAAACCGACAGCTTCCCCAGGAAGCCAAGGGAAAATGTGCCGAGCAGGATTTTTGCGGCTCTTGATCGCAAACGTTTTAATAGAACACCCGTATGCAAGGTGAGAGCTATGGTCTTCCCCATGAAGTCGAGGGAAAATTCGTAGTGCAGGATTTGTGCATCTCTTCAATGCAAACGGTTGTTTTGGATGACCCGTGTGCAACCACGTACAAACAATTTGGTAAGATTTGCATTTTTCATATTGGGTATGTTGCCATTTGTCAAACTGGAAACATTGACATTTGTCAAAATATGAAGCTAAAAATCACTAGCAGTATCTAATTTTTGCAACTAAAATTCAGTAATTAAGATAGATTTCATTCATAGATTAAGCAGTCGTTCTTTATACAAACAATTCAACTCGACAGCTGAACCGACCAAACTTTTCACCAATTGTTGCCAACCACGTACCGAAATAGCTCGTTCTACTTTATATACTAGCTAATTTTAAGTACGTTGTAGAGTTCCACCACATCTATAGTCAGATGAACTGAACAAGATAGCCCCTAAATACTACTACTACGGAGGGGCTTTGTACTACTTCCGGCTTCCTCTCCTTTGCCGAGCACGCTCAGTAAGAGGCAGACGAGGAGGAGCCTACCGACGAGCTGGAAAACTGCAATACGGTGCCAGCCGCTGCTACAGCTTCAGCGACGCTCACCTCGAACGCCCTCTGCCGCTCCAGACGACCCCTCTCGAAGCGGTGGTTCTCCTCGTAGATCTCCTCATTCCTCACCAATGAGGCGGTGTGTGCCGCGGCCACGGCGGCGGTAAGGCTCTTTGCATGCTCGACGAGGCGCTCCTCCTCCTCCTCCCGCAGGAACTCGGTGTAGCGCGCAAGGTCGCGAACGCACGTGCGGGCATCCACCTCCGCCTCCCGCCTTCGGGTGGCGGTGGCAGAGCGGGTGATGACCCCGGCGGTCGACGGTGGGCTGGCGGCCACGGCGGCCGTCGATGGGGTGGCGGCCACGACCACCACCTCCCGCCTTCGGGCCGCGGTCGCGGAGCGGGTGATGGCCACGGTGGCCGGCAGTGGGGTGGAGGCCACGACGGCTACCTCCCACTTTTGGGCCGCGGCAGCGTAGCGGGCGATGTCCCTGGCTTTCGACGGTGGAGTGGCAGCAACGGTGGCCGGCAATAGCTGCCGACGGGCAGCGGCGGCGGAGCGTGTGGTGGGTGTTCCGCTTACATCCAACAGGGATGCCATGCGCACTACACTACGTCGGGGACTGAGCCGCCGCCGTGGTGTAGCCTCCCGGATGGAGCTGTCCTCTTATGACGGTGGAGTGGCTGAGCGACGACGACGGACCGGTGCCATTGGCGATTGTGGGAGAAGCAGACGAGATAAGCTAAAGGGAGGGAGGGGAAAATTCGATGCAGGACTCGCCGGTCGTGAGGGTTTATATAGCAGGCCGGTAAGCATTGGGATTTTGGGGGATTTCAATGATTCGGGCGGGAAGCTTGCATGGGAACCTGCGAGGTTGCGCGGGAACGGGCTCATTGACGATTCATTGGCGCCACCGTTTGGCCAAAATAATGCCCCTGCGCACTGCGCAAGCTTGCGTTGTAAGCCGTCTGCGGCAGCGGGGTGACAAGACGTGCGAAAGGAGGACGAAAGGCCACGTACAAATATGGTTAATAAAAAACGTTTGCGATTTAATAACCTACTATACCACATCCTTGTTTATACGTATGATTTAACTAATAAAATACGAATGCATGTCGCCAAAGATTATATAGTTGGATTCGTATTTGAACATAGTTTCCAATTTTATAATTTTTATAACATGCATTAACATTTTGTTGGTTAAATTTGAGGGCAAAGTATGACACAGAATATAAAGGGGACTATAGACCAAGATGGAGGTAGTAGCACACGACCGCTCTCTACGCAGCGACGCAACTGTCGGCCAGCTTGTAGGCGACCATTTCCTGTGTGTTCAACTGCTCTATGTGTGTGGTTGCTTGCGGTTCAGGCGGCCGCGGCGCGCTCTGCTCGCATCCCGCCGTGCGCACTTTGCTCTCGCGTCCCTCTGGGTGCCCTGCCCTCATCCCTCCATGCGCGCTGCCAGTGTTTGGGGCCGGCGCACGATCACACACGTTTGTGTGCATGCGGTTGCGCCGGGCACGGCGCGACAATGCAGTTACCGGCTGCAAAAACTGCCATGCGGACGCGCAGAAAATCCAGGCCGCCCAGCCCCATTTATTCCTGCGGCCGTTTACCTTCATCTCTCGCGTCACACGACACAATAAGCACACCCACGACGACACATATAGATAGGACATCCAGCGGTTCCAATGGCGATCCCTGTGGCTCCAATGGCGCTCCCAGCGGCCGACGATGACAACGGCAGGCAGTTCACCACGCATCACGTAGTGGACACCCACGGGAGGGGGAAGGCCGTCTCGATGGTGTACACGAACGTTCCGGTCTCGGTGGAGAGCTCCATCCAAACTATGGAGCAGTTCCTTGCCGAGGACAAGTACCAAGTGGTCGGCTTCGACCTCGAGTACACCATCCATTGTGTCGGGCATGATTAGAAGCTTGTCGTCACGCATTTGTGCGTGCGACTTGACGTCCTTGTCTACCACTACCACCTTGTCAGAAGGCCTTGCGAGCGTTTCTCCAGGTTTATCAACAGCTCCGACTACAGTTTTGCTACGGTGGACACCACCAACGATCTAAAAGCGCTCAAGGTTTCAGGCTTGAAATGCCCGAATCTTGTCAACATCCAGCACCACTACAAGGTCTGGGGTAGCTAAAAAAACAAACTGAACTCCCTGGTTGACCTCGCCTCAGCATCATCGACCCCTACTTCATGAAGATGAAGAATGAGAGCAAGAAGGACAAGAACGCCTGGCACAGTGTGTGGCATGAGAGACTGGATGAACAACATGTCAAGTACGCGGCCAAGGACGCGTACACAAGCTACGAGATGTACAGGCTGATCGTTGACATGAGGAAGTGTCTTCTTCCTGCCCCAGACGAGGGATCGAGCCAAAGAGCAGTGGCGGGAGCGTCATAAGAAGTAGATGACTAGACGATCGTTTCTCCTACTTTAGAATGCATGCAATTGTTTACTGAGGTGTGTGCGAATGATTTGTATAGTCACTTATGTAATTGGATGTTTATTTTAGTTATATATATACATGTTATTCTTCTGTAGACAGAGCAAATCACACAGTTAGCAGCAATCGACTGTGTTATTATTGGTCTTCGCACACATTTCTAATTACGGACCTGTTTGCCGCGTATCACACACATCTTGTTCAGTTGAACCGTTTCCATTGTGTTGCCTAATCACATACAGTTCATCCTAGTGAACCGTATGCTGTATATCGCACACACCTTCACCTGGCTGCCCGTTTCGTTTGTTCCTCTTCATCGGAAACACTTAATTAAACTGAACCATATGCCCTGCATCGCACACGCAACTAAAATCTGAACCGTGTTTGATGCATCCGTCATCGCAAACGTTTTGCATCCTTTTTGACGATTTTTACACCACCGTTTGCCATTATGGCATCACACACAGTTTCGTCGAAGGGTCTTTGATCGTAGTGTCGCATTTGGACCATCCTGCAGTAGTGAAAGTACATGCATGCATGGCAAGCACTACAAACATATATCATAATGGAATAACTGTAGATGAAACTGATAAGAAACTACTGCAACCACACACACGCAGGGTGCAAGCAAAGTCAACATGCAAGTTCGGGGCTCATGATAAGAGGTTGGCTTGCCTGGGGGTTGAGGAATACTCCGGGAAGAAGTGCAATGACCTCGCGGAATAATTTGCCGGAAAAAGTGTTATCTCTCTAAGGGGCTACGTATAGGGCAATGGCAAAATGGGTATTTTCATAATGTGCAAACATTAAGAAAATGGTACCCTCGAGAAGAGCTCGATGAACAGAGAACATGAGCGCTGAAATCACCTCAATCGGAGTTACAGTTGAAATGTTGTGGCCGTTTGTTCGGCGGGGCTGGGCTGAAGGCGTATTTACAGAAGTACGTTTTCGCACCGGGAAAGCGCGTTACAGCGAGAGACCGTGCCTGAGTGCACTTCCCTCTGCCGAAAACGTATTTCCCGAAATACATGTCCACTTAATCCAGTCAGCGGTTAGGCCGGGTCAACGCTCAGGGACTGATGAGCGGGGCCCACCGCGGCTTCTTTCTTCTCCTCCTGGTCGTCTTCTCCATAGCGACACCGGCAACAGAGGCGGACCGGCCGCCGGCCTGGCCGTGGCCCTACTACTCCAGATGGCCGGCCGGCGAGCTCGGAGGCTCCGCCGCTCCTCACTGCACCTATTGGTGGCTGCGGGACCGCCCAGTGTGGACCACAGCGCCCGCACCATGGGGAGGCCGTGGCACCCGAAGTGCTTCAGCGGGGTGGCGCACCGGCGGGGCTTCCCCGGAGGAAATGGAGGGAGGCGGCGGTATTCGTGCTCCAGGGGGAGGCAAGAGAGTAGGAAAGGGGGTGGGGGAAGGGCCACGGGCAGGAAGTGGCCGAGGGGGATCGGCGGCAGTGGTTCGGCCATGGGAGGGAATGGGAGGGGCTCCGGGCTTGGGGAGAGAAGGGGAGGCGTAGACAGGGGAGAGGGGGCTCCTGGTGAGCTCGGACGGGGTCTCGGGTGCCATTTATAGCCGAGACGAGGTGCACCCGAGCCGGGCTCTACTGATGAGTCCGGCGAAAGCTCTTGCACGCACAGCGGTCATGGGGAGGGGCGAGATCACGATGAGGGGGAAGCGGACGAGTTATAGAGGGTCACAGAGACGAGCAGCGCCCAGGATTCACGAGGAGGAAGAGGATAGAGGAAGAACACGACGGCGCACATGGGCGCGCACTGTGCGGCGACGTGGATGGCTCGCCGGGGAAGAAATCGGAGCAGGAGAGCTCTGGAGAGAGGGAACACGGACACGGGGGAGCCACTAGACATGCCCGGACGAGCCAAGGTTGTCCGGAGCAGGCCTGCCGAGGAGAACAGTGCACAGATCACCGATTTAGCCGGCTACACCCGTGATCACCACGTAAACTTGGCATCCACATGCGTTCTAGACGCCCCGGTTATGTCTGGCGAGTCGATCACTCCCCCACTAGCTGCTTGGTGCAAAGATACAACACACAGGACTCACGGTGTGACTGTATGTTGCCCAAGTCCAAAAAACAACAACCTGTTTGATATAAATATTGGGCAGTTCACAGATCGATTAGGCACGGGAATTGGGTGAAGGTGGTCACTTACTAAGGTGACCACTGTGCGAAAATAGCAGGCCAAAAAGATGAGTCTAGCTGGTACTTTATGTGCAACCTGCCCCACTAACCAGAAATGCAAATGAGGGTTCTGGGGAAAATGGCTAAGTAGAATGAGCTGATTTCTGGTGGAGGGTGATGATATACTCATTAGACACTTCTAGAAAAGTTTTGGCTCATTTTGATCATCTATGAAGGTACTTCCTTCACACGCAAGCAATCTGAACAGAAACTTGAGAAAATTGCAAGGGAAGATTGGATCGATGGATGGAGCTGATTTTTGGTTCTCAGTAGTGATTTATCAATATTAACAACCTTGAAAATTTTTAGCTTAAAAAGATAAAGGGGTCAAGCACTTCGTTTGCAAAAAATTCAAACAGGGCAGAAACTTGCATTGGATCATGTGCTCAAATTATGGATTGTGAAGCATGGGTTTGGATGGAAATGGTGAGGATATAGCAAGTACAAGCTCCACAAATTATTTGAGAATTTTCCTT
The DNA here is from genome assembly GCF_018294505.1 of Triticum aestivum. Lineage (NCBI taxonomy): Eukaryota > Viridiplantae > Streptophyta > Magnoliopsida > Poales > Poaceae > Triticum > Triticum aestivum. Next base: position 205,009,906 of record NC_057811.1, on the reverse strand, counting down.
GCTATAAAAGTGGTAGCTCCTTTGTAAAATGGCAGAAAGGGAATATTGGCTTAAGATAGGAAAATACAATTTTCCTTATTTAAATATGGCCAATATTTTTGCCAGAGCTAGGATTAGGCATAAATATAATCTCCACAAATTTGCATGAATTTTGGAGATGGCTAGCTATGCCTTTGGATTTTATTCCTCTGAAAGGCAAAAGAAGGAATAAATCTTGGATGGAAAATATTGCGTAAGACTTAGCAATATTTTTGCATATCCAAGAGGTGTAGGAGGATCTCTGGGAATAGTTGGTGGATCAATAGAGCAAAGGAAATGAGGGCTCCTTCGTAATCACAAAGGCAATATTCAAATTCCAAAGTTTTGGAATTAGGGTTCTGAGAGGGTTGGAGATGATGCAAATGAGGTCTTGCCCATTAACAAAGACATGAGCAAGATTTAGCAAACTGGAAAATGACAAGAATTATCAGAGTCATCTAGCAAAATCAGGAGAAAGATTTGAAAATAATTGCCAGGAAGGAATATCAGCACAAAAATTGATAACCCAATTTTTAGGCTCAAGTGGACGAGGCGCCATGGAGTCAAGAGGACGAGGCGCCACCATCACCGGCGGGCTGGTGAGGTACCTCTTGAGGTCTTGGAAGGCCGCCTCGACCTTTGCAGTCCATTCAAACGGGCCCTTCTTTTTCATCAACTTGAAGAACGGGAGGGCGCGCTCGCCAAGCTTGGAGATGAAGCGCCCCAACGAACTTACGCAGCCCGCGAGCTTCTGCATCTCCTTGAGGGCCTGCGGCGGGCTAATCCTCCCTATCGACTTTATCTTCTCCGGGTTAGCCTCGATCCCTCTGTGTGACACCAGGAAACCCAACAGCTTGCCAGATGGGACACCGAACACGCACTTCTCCAGATTGAGGCGCGGGTTTACCTTGCGCAAGTTGGCGAACGTCTCTTCCAAATCCTCGACAAGGGTCCTGGCCTCCCTCGACTTGACCACTATGTCTTCAACGTATGCCTCAACATTTCTCCCGAGCTGCCGGCCCAGGGCGATGTGCATCAATCGCTGGAAGGTTGCACCGGCATTGCACAGCCCGAACGGCATGCATGTGTAGCAATACACCTCGCACGGGGTCAGGAAAGTTGTCTCCTCAGTGTCATGCACCGCCATCTTGATTTGGTGGTAGCCCGAGAAGGCATCCAGGAAGCACAGCAAGTCGCACTCGGCGGTGGAGTCGATGATCTGGTCGATGCAAGGAAGAGGGAAAGGGTCCTGAGGGCAAGCTTTGTTGAGTCTCGTGAAGTCGACGCACATGCGCTCCTTCCCGCCCTTCTTGGGGACAATGACCGGATTCGCCAGCCAATCTAGGTGTCCCACTTCCCAAATCACGCTGGCCTCTTGCAGCTTGTGGACCTCCTGGATGATGAACGACTGCTTCTCCGGGGCTTGCCGCCGTGCCTTCTGCTTCACCGGGCGTGCACCGGGGCACACCATCAAATGGTGCTCGATCACATCTCGTGGGACGCCGACCTGGTCCGTTGCCTCCCATGCGAACACATCCTTGTTCGCGTGTAGGGAAACGACCAGCGCCTCTTCCTGGTCCGAGGGGAGGTCGGCGCCTAAGGTGAAGGTGGGGCCTGAGCCCCCGGCGTCGACTAGCACCTGCTTCATCTCGGCCCGATCTTTAGAGAACAACTGTTTCTTCTTTGCGTGCTCGGCTTCCGGGATTTCCGGGGTGCCTTTGGCGCCTGGTTGTGCACCTGCCGCGACCTTGAAGGAGAGCTTGAGGGACAGGAGTGAATCCTGGGAGTCCCCCGTCACGGTGAGGATGCCGCTGCTCCCCGGCATCTTGATGATGTTGTAGCTGGGGTGTGTAGCTGCCATGAACTTGGCAAGGGCCGGATACCCAAGGATAGCATTGTACGGGAGGCCGATGCGGGCGACGTCAAAGTCGATGAGCTCGGTGCGGTCGTTGTAGCCCGTGCCGACGGTGACGGGGAGGCGGATCTGCCCAGAGGGACGGTGGAGCCGTCGACCACCCCTGAGAAGGGGCTGGTGGGGGCGAGCTGGTCGTAAGGCACATGAAGTTGATCGAAAGCTTCCACGGAGAGGATGTTGAGGCCAACACCGCCGTCGATGAGGGTCCTGGTGACTGCAACTTTGCTGATGGTGGGCGTGCAGAGCATGGGGAGCGCACCGACGCCGACCATGGTCTTGGGTGATCCCTGAAGTCGGAGATGATGTTCGTCTCGGGTAGGGATGGCAATTTTATCCATGGATCTGGATACCCATGGATACCCGAACCGGTTGGGCACGGGTATGGAGCACATTTCTGCCCATGGGTCCATGGATATGGATACCCACGAACAGCCGGGTTGGGCACGGTTATAGTTTGTGCTCCATGGATATCCAATGGATACCCGTATGACATGTGGGGCCATATGCCAGTGACAGTAGAAAGAACGAATCAATGGGAAATGGTAGGAAATATGCAACTGGTGCCATAAGCTATATGCTGCAGAATCAACATCTGGTATGTCACACTTAAGGACTCATCGTATTACTTGTTGCCTACTTATGCATGTAGCTTATGTTGAAATTTTTGAGTGAATGATGATGAGTTAATTTGATCTTTGGGAAGGCTTCATGGTGACTTTTCGATGCCCATGGAGCTCCATGGGTATGTGGGTATCCAGCGGGTTTGGGCATGGACACAAGTTGTGCCCATGGATAATTTGGTGGATGGGAAGAGGGTAGGAAGATGGGTCATGGGTTGGATTTGGACCAGCTCCGCCCGCTCCAAACCTGACCCATTGCCATCCTCCCGGGCGCCGCAATGCCTCGAAGAGCCCCCTGCCGCGGCTGGGCGGCCCCCATTGTCGGATTGCGGGTTCCGGCAAAACCCTTTAGGTTCGAACTCTGGGGTGCGCATGAAGATCTCTCCCTCCCCCTAGCTCACTCACTCACCACGATCTCAAAGCTCAGCTCGTCGAACTCGAAGAACAAGGGACACAAGAGTTTATACTGGTTCAGGCCACCGATGTGGTGTAATACCCTACTCCAGTGTGGTGTGGTGGATTGCCTTGTAGGCTGAGGATGAACAAGTACATGGGAAGAACAAACTCCTGAGGAGAGGCGTTCTTGAGCTCGGTGAGCTTGTGTGTGCGAGGGTGGAATGGATCTGATACCAAGTTCGTCCCCCTCCTATGGTGGTGGCTAGTCCTATTTATAGAGGCCCCGATCCTCTTCCCAAAGGTTAGGTGGAAGGGATTCTATAACGGCCAATTTGAAGGGGGATAGCTAGTACAAGCTATCCTAACGAAAGGTGGTCTTCGCCTGCTAAAGGCTCTGGTGGTGACGCCAACGTGGGCTCCGCGATGACCTCCGTCCAGCCGTCCTGCTGGTCTTGGTCTCGTTGCACCGATATGGAAACCTTTGCCTGTCGCCTCGGGATTCTTCGCCTGTGCCTGCTCCTATAGCACCAAAGAGGAAACCAGTACCCTGCGCCCGCTGGCGCCCACCTGGCCTTGGTTGTCATGGCTCATGTCACGGGAACCTCACGAGGTGCCCCTCGCCTTGATCTCTCCGCTCCTCGCGAGCCAGCCTAGTGAGGCTGCCCTTGAGGAGGTATTGTGTCATCCCCCTTGCGAGGCTTGGCCCCTCGCGAGGGTCTTGAGTGTTTGCTGGTGAAGATGGGTCGTACCATGCCGCTAGAGGAGCCATGCCGTGGGCCGCAGGTAGGCAAGTCTGGGGACCCCCGTTCCCAGAACGCCGACAGTAGCCCCCGGGCCCAAGGCGCACTCGGACTTGGCTTCGAGGCGAAGCCAAGGGGCAAGTGCGGAGCACCGCGGGCCCCAACTGCATGCGGCCTTGATTGACGCGTGGCGACTAACGGGACGTGGGCGTCTCCGCTTCCCCAAGCTGCATCAGCAACTGCCCGACTTGACGAGTCCCTGGTGCATGCAGAGAAAACCATCATTACCTGCGATTGTGGGGGTCGCCGGTTGGCCTTCTCCTGCTATAAATGGGGAGGGGGCGGAGCCCCCGTCGCCCATCTTTTCCCGTTCCGCTTGCTTCTTCTCCCTGGCTTCACTGCTAGCAGCGACACCCATGGCGCTGATGAAGAGGTTCTCTGCCGCGAAGAAAGGAAAGGCTCGCCAAGAGGGGCCCGACTCTCCTCCGCCCAAGAGGGGGCGCGGTCGCTCTCGTAAGCACGCCGCAACCCTTGCTGTGGTTCCTCGTGGGCGAGGGCGAGTCTCTTCGGGGTCCGGTGCCGCTCCGGGCGTCAGAAGCGGCGCTTCTCCTCCTGGTGGGAGCCGCTTGAGGCGTGGCGGCCCTATCGATGAAGGGAGGTGCACCGCGGTTGCTAGGCCTCCCCGGCCGTGCTTCCACTCGGCGGAGGTGCTGCCGGAGTTTGTTGTGTGGTCGGAGAACCCGACCAACACCTGGCTCCAGCTTCCACGCTTCTTTGCCGGAGAGCTGGCGGCTTCGATTCCCGGCGGCCTCTGGCTGCATGCGGACGGCTGCTGCAGCAAGGCCTCGTGGGTCATGGTGGAGATTTCCGTCACGGGCAACATAGCCCTGGCCCGCGTCTGGCAGACGTTTGTGCCGCGTGGCCTGGGCAGGCGGTGCACCCTCCACTTTAAGTACGATGGTGCCGTGACCCTCTTCGTGAGGGTGTTCAGGGAAGACGGCCTGTGACGCCCCCGATTCGACGGTACACTAATCATGCACGCAAATGTGTACGATCAAGATCAGGGACTCACGGGAAGATATCACAACACAACTCTACAACATAAATAAGTCATACAAGCATCATAATACAAGACAGGGGCCTCGAGGGCTCGAATACAAGTGCTCGATCATAGACGAGTCAGCGGAAGCAACAATATCTGAGTACAGACTTAAGTTAAACAAGTTTGCCTTAAGAAGGCTAGCACAAAAGTAGCAATGATCGAAAAGGCAAGGCCTCCTGCCTGGGACCTCCTAACTACTCAAAGCCGAACTCCATGTAGAATCATCCTCGGGATCTCTAGCTCCTGGACTCCAGCATCTGGTTGCGACAACCAGGTATAGAGAGGGAAAAAGAGGGAGAAAAGCAACCGTGAGTACTCATCCAAAGTACTCGCAAGCAAGGATCTACACTACATATGCATGGGTATATGTGTAAAAGTCCATATCGGTGGACTGAACTGCAGAATGCCAGAATAAGAGGGGGATAGCTAATCCTGTCGAAGACTACGCTTCTGGCCACCTCCATCTTGCAGCATGTAGAAGAGAGTAGATGGTAAGTTCACCAAGTAGCATCGCATAGCATAATCCTACCCGGCGATCCCCTCCTCGTCGCCCTGTTAGAGAGCGATCACCGGGTTGTATCTGGCACTTGGAAGGGGTGTTTTATTAAGTATCCAGTTCTAGTTGTCATAAGGTCGAGGTACAACTCCGGGTCGTCCTTTTACCGAGGGACACGGCTATTCGAATAGATAAACTTCCCTGCAGGGGTGCACCACATAACCCAACACGCTCGATCCCATTTGGCCGGACACACTTTCCTGGGTCATGCCCGGCCGCGGAAGATCAACACGTCGCAACCCCACCTAGGCTCAACAGAGAGGTCAGCACGCCGGTCTAAATCCTATGCGCGCAAGGGTCTGGGCCCATCGCCCATTGCGCACCTGCACGTTGCGTACGCGGCCGGAAGAAGACCTAGCCTAGCAGGCGTTCCAGTCCAATCCGGCGCGCGCCGCTCCGTCGCTGACGTTAAGAAGAGCTTCGGCTGATACCACGACGTCGAGTGCCCATAACTGTTCCCGCGTAGCTGGTTAGTGCGTATAGACCAAATGGCCAGACTCAGATCAAATACCAAGAACTCGTTAAGCGTGTTAAGTATCCGCGAACGCCGACCAGGGCCAGACCCACCTCTCTCCTAGGTGGTCTCAACCTGCCCTGTCGCTCCGCCACAAAGTAACAGTCGGGGGCCGTCAGGAACCCAGGCCCACCTCTACCGGGGTGGAGCCACCTGTCCTTTCAGCCCCCTCATTAGAATCACTTGCGGGTACTCAAGGAGCCGACACGACCTTAGTCACCACATTTGTCATGTATATAAATTATATATTATATACCCGTGATCACCTCCTGAAGTGATCATAGCCCAGTAGTATAGCATGGCAGACGGACAAGAGTGTAGGGCCACTGATGGAACACTAGCATCCTATACTAAGCAGTAGGATAGCAGGTAAGGGTAACAACTATAGCAACAATGACAGGCTATGCAACAGAATAGGATTAACCGAAAGCAGTAACATGCTACACTACTCTAATGCAAGCAGTAGAGAGTAGAGTAGGTGATATCTGGTGATCAAGGGGGGGGGGCTTGCCTGGTTGCTCTGGCAAGTAGGAGGGGTCGTCAACTCCGTAGTCGAACTGGGCAGCAGCAGCGTCGGTCTCGTAGTCTACTGGAGAGAAGAGGGGGAAGAAACAGTAAATACAATGCAAACATAAGCATGACGATGCGTGACATGACAATGAGCGGTGCTAGGTGTGTCCTAACGCGACAGTAGGTGGTACTGGCGAAGGGGGGAACATCCGGGAAAGTATTCCTGATGTTTCGCGTTTTCGGACAAACGGACCGGAGGGGGAAAGTTCCATGTTCGCTATGCTAGGAACGTGTGGCTGACAAACGGACTACGTATTCGGATTCGTCTCGTCGTTCTGAGCAACTTTCATGTACAAAGTTTTTCCATCCGAGCTATGGTTTATTTTATATTAAATTTTAAAGATTTAAATCATTTTTAGAATTTAATAAATTAATTTAATTCAAAATTTAATTAATGCATCAGCATGACGTCAGCATGACGTGAGCAGTCAACGTTGACCGTTGACCTGGTCAACCTGACAGGTGGGTCCCACCTGTTAGGGGCTGTTAGCTAATTAACAGTAGTTAATTAGGTTAATTAGTTATTAGGTTAATTAATCTTAATTAGTTAATATTAATAGGATTAATTAAGTTAATTAATTATCTTTATTATTGATTTATTTATTTACTTATTATTTTTAATTCCTTTTTTTAAACGTTCTGGGCATTGGGCCCCATATGTCTTTGGGCCAGGGGGCACTGGCCCAGTGGTAAGTGGCCCTGGCCATAGAGGGCACGGGCGCGCGGGCGCTAGCCCGACTGGGCACTGGCCCAGGCCAGCCACGGCGAGGCTTGCGTTCGGCGCCGGCGAGGCACGGCCGGCCGGAGTGGCGCAGGGCGGCGGAGGGAGTGGAGCACGCGCAGGGGGAGCAGAACTCCGGGCGCGGCCACGGGAGGTCGCAGGCGTGGTCTCGAAGCGAGGCAGGGCGCGTCCGCGAGCAGAGCGAAGCGGGACGGTGGACGGCAAGGGCGGCAGTGAGCAGGGCTCGCGTGCGACGGGCGCCGGAGCGGGTGAGCTACAGGCACGGGGGAAGAGAGGAGAGGAGGGGCTCACGATGGCCGTAGGGGATGGGCAGTGGGCTCGGGGAGGAGGGCGACGAAGGGGCGGCGTCCGGGTCTCCGACGACGAGTGCGGCGAGACGACGGGGTCGATGGCGCGGCGCAGGAACGGCGGCCCCGGCACGGGACGAGGAGGAGGCCGAGGCACGCGGGGCGATGGCGGCGTCAGGGTCGTGCCCCGATCCAGTTATGGATCGGGAAGGGGGCGAGGACGGGGAGGCGAGCGACGGGGTCGAGGAGGCGGTCCGGCATGGGGGGGAGTGCAGGGCAATAGGGCGACTTCGGGCGAGGTGGCGGGATGACAGCGACGTCGGGGTGGTGGTGACGACGACGTCCGGGAGAGCGCGACGACGGCGTCCGGCGGGGAGATGGGATCGGCGGGGGCTGCCCCGATCCAGATCGGGCAGGGAGAGAGACGAGGGAGCGAGGCGGAGGGCGTCGGGGTTCGATCCCGGTCCAAGAGGGGATCGGGGGGAGGGAGAGTGGGGGTAGTGGGGGTGTCGGTGCCTAGGGTTTCGGCACCAGGGGGTTAAGGAAGTGGGGATGGGCCGGCCTGGCATGTGGCTGGGCCGAGGCCCGGTGGGAGGGGGGCCTTTTGGCCTTTTATTTATTATGTTTTATTTTTTTACTTGTTCTTTTCTATTTTCTTTTATTTCTTAATAGTTTATAGTTTTACCATAAGAAAACCCCAACTAAAATAGAGTTACAATTCCAACTACTGCCACAAAAAGTTTTACCCCTGAACAAAATAGTTTAGTATTTTATAAAATCAAAAAGGTATTTATTTAATTGTTTTACCTATTGTTTTAATTACTTAAGTGCATTTAAATCTTTTATAAAAATGTGGTTTCTTCATCATAAGTACCATGCATTATTTGGCACAACCTGAACAATTTAGTTTTAATATTTGAAAACTTTTGTTGTTAGCCTTTGTTTTAAATTTTAATTTGAATCGGTCTCGAATCAACGCGAGATTAGCAACAGTAATCGAAGTGACGTGGCATTATTAGCAGAGGGTTGCTGTAGCTTAATTATCCGGGCGTCACAATTGTCCTCTACTACAAGAAATCTCGTCCCGAGATTTAGGAGCGGGAGTAAGGGGGAAGGGATTTTGTTACGAAATTCTATTGATTCTTCTCGGTCATAGTTGCTCTTCTCGAAGAGGTCAATCCCTTACATTGACGTCTTCATTTCTCTGCTTTAGGTCATCATGGTGAAGTCGTCCTTTTCTTCGGAAACTCCAATGTACTTACGAAAGGATAAGGGGACATTACGGAAAAACGGGCCGCTACAACGTTTGTTTATCTAGTAGATAACATCAGGGAGGGTGGCGGGAGGTAACCCTCGAATTGAAACTTAAGACATTATCGAGAGCAAGTAAGAAGGTGCAAAATAGAAGTTTCGAGAGGATAGGCAATAGTTCATTGCCTGAAACAAAACGTGATAGGGTTCATAGCAATGGGAATAAGTATTGTGTCTGGTACCAGAATAGATCACTAGGCAGGTGGCCCGTGAATCACATACGAAGTCAAGCGCGAGGAATATCTTTGATAACATGGTGTACAGGAGAGTCAGGTTTCGATCCTGTGGAACTATGGGTTATGGGCCCACCATGTAGATTAAAAGTAGGAGGAACAGTGACATCTTGCCCGGTCATGATAGCAAGGCATATCAGAGGGTAGCCTGCCAGTTATGTCGGCAACAACGTCGGTACCAAGGGCGAGGGACGAAGAGAACCATTTTCCTGCTCGTTGAACGAGGCGGACCAATAGGCAAAGTTCTCGTCCATCGGTGGCTAACGGAATGTCATCAACAATAGTAACAGGGTCTTACTGACAGAGTGGTACAACAAGGTGCTTACCTAAGCAGGGAAATGTCACTGCTCAGTTAAGTCAGACTACTGGAAAGGTTAAATAATACAATGGAAAGGATAGTATGATTATCAGATTAAACAGAACAATGGAAAGGAAAATGTGTTTAAACACATATTTCAGGGGTATATCCTTCCCAAGGACAAGCAGAGCATGATAACCATGATAGGATATTATATAGAAAACCCTCTAGGTAAGGGGAGAGAATTTTCATGACCTTACCCATACAACGGTGTTTGGATAATTGAGCAAGAAAACATTTAGCATTGGGCTTCAAATGTTCTTGTCGAAAATCGGAGTACCACAGACATGCTTCGGGATAGCATTGACATGGTCTTCAAGCAAAGGTCAGACTACTGGAAACACAAAGGATCCATCAGGATAAACTTAGTAAACAAGGCATTCAATTTCCTAATGGAAAAATGGTTAACCTTGTTAAAAACGAAACTATAACAATAGGCCCTTCGGCCAGGTGTGCTAGGCATGACATCACCTTACCGGGTCATATAAAGACCAATGTTATAACTCTTGGAAATATGTTCCAGCCATCGTCTCTGACCAAGGTTCAGATCCGATGGGCGTCAGGATACCTCAGACTCAGGATGCCTGAGAAGAAAAGGTGCAACACAATTTGACGAAATGGCATGGTAAGATTCTCGGGGAATGAACTATGGGAGTGAGTTCCGAAACAAGAGTTCATCATTAAACTAAGGAGAGGATGAGGAGGTGGCTGATGGACTCGACGACATATCATCAAAATTTCCAAAAAGATGGATTTCCACAATTATGTGGATAAGGAGATAACATTTGTCAGATCAAATGATATAATGATGTGTTCTCGAGGAAAACATACGAAATTAACCATTGGTTGAAAGGTGCACCCGTAATATGGGCTTAGGTAGCATGATCAACGTTAGAATGGTGATTCGATAACCATTAATCTAAGAATGAACGGCGACCAATAACTTCAAAGCAATAGGGTTGCTAGAAGGGCAGAATCCAAGCTGCACCGTTGGCTTGTAGGTATCCCGGTTAGAACCAACACGGGGACCAATAAAGAATGGTGATTGTGATAAGTATCACTATACCAAGAATTCTTAAAAGGTGGAGCAATCCTCTCAACATACTTGTCATCAAGTACGTTAATACTTCAAGGTAGAACATCATAAAAGCTGGATAGCAAGTTGCATCCATAACATGAACAAGTTTGTGTTGGGGGAAGGCAAGAAAGTGGTCGATGATAACACAAATCATCGAGGGCAAGGATGGTATTTCTCATTATGAATTCAATTGATATCCTGGAAGAGCTCAAAATGTTGGTGTTGATCACGACACATTTGTCGAGAGATTTCATGAAGATGTAATCTATCGGCGATGACATCAAGTCAAAGGAATTATGAAGCAAAAGGTTATTGGAACCATGGGTACGACACAATCTCGAAATCAAGCTTGTTGTTCAAGGTGAAATGATATGACGAGAAAGATCGACGTAAGCTTAGCTCATCGTCGAAAGTCGTGCTTCGGGACTAAGGACTAGGTAGCACACAGTTAAAAAGTTGCACGATATTGATATAGTTGATCAGGATAGGAATGACTTAAATGATTATTAAACTCATAAGCAACGAAAATTACTTAGAGTTATTGAATCGGAGTGTGGAATTGATTCACTTATCGGTGTCCTTGAGGGGTTCTAACAACTCAGAACCCATTGGAAAAATGGAATCGGTAAGAATATTAGTTGATGAAGAACTCATAAGAAGTTAAGTAGTTCCTTGGCATTCTCGAGATACCAGGGGGGGTAATACTCGACGACAGAACAAAGTAGAGGTTGGACGGGGGGTATTGCTCTGCAGAGGACAAGTGCTTAAACTTGCACGAGAAATGGTATTTAAAGGAGAACATGGTCAGAACCACGATTGAAAAAGGCCAGATCCCAGATATAAGATGAACTTATACCAAGGGAATAATTAATTTTAAAAGAAGCTTCGATGAGAAGATCTACATCGTGTCCATGGGCATGAACACAAAGTTCAAGGTCGACTCCCACTTCTCCAATGCATATCCTTTCATTTACATCTCGCGTTCGATGAAGTTGTAGTGTTGAAATTTTATATGGCAAAATACCAGAAGAGTATGACTCGTGAAAACTTTCGAGTTCACACATATTAAGGAAGGCATAGGTTCAAGCCATTGGGGCTTCTTAGAACATATACCACGAACTTCAGAAGTAAATAACACAAGCTCAAAAGTAGAGCATGGTTGACAAAGCAGAAGATACAATTTACCAAAGGCATTATATACCCGTGGAAAGGCTCACAAGGTTATTGAATATGAAGGACGATGTCGGATGAAATCCAACAATGGATCGGGCGATCCACAACGAAGCTGATGGGAGTACCAGTACTCAATCAAAGTAAGAAATAATGCAAGGGCGTCAGATTATAGAACATCTGAATAATTCGATGCTTAGATAACAAAGGAATTATGATTTCCAAAACGAAGGATCAGAAGCAGACGCTCTGATCAATGATGGATAAACTGAATAGACCCGATGCACAATCGACGACAAATAGTTTGGTCGAGAACCAGCTCATGTTCAAAATGACGTCTGAGCCGGAAAGATAATTTAGAAGGGTCGATTGATGATTGTGTGCATTCACACACATCTTGAATCAATAGATCAAAATGATAGTGTCAAAAGATACTAATGAATATTGCTAGTGATATGGGAGCATCCATAATGTAAGCATACAAGTATTTGCAGAGCAATAGTTTGAAGAGGATGCTCAGAAGGTCGGATAGTATTTCCAAGTATCTTATGAAGCATACGAACAACTGTGAATGAACGGATACTCAATAAGTGTGAGGAATCTTCAATAGGGGTATTCATGTGGTAAAGAACTGCAAGGCAGTAAGCTTAAAGGACTTTCGAAACAACGGAGAGCAATTTAGGGCATCTTGTAATAACAAGAGCAACTGAGAATGAAGGTATGAAGGACAATTGTATGTAGTTATCCATAAGGGTATATCGGTGGTAGGGGATTGTAAAGTCGGTGGGCACAAGGGTCTCGGGAAAACCTCGGAGAGTATCTTCGGAATCTTCTGGTGCAGCAAGCGATCATCTGGAGTGAGGGGCTCTCCGGGAGAAAGTATTTACGAGAACCTACAGTTAGTGTTTTTAGCAAAATCATTTAACCCGAATAGGAGAGACTTCAGAGTCCCAGAGTAAAGGTCGAGGAATAAAAGATCCTACTACCACCCAATGGCGACGTGGGCCCATGGGCCGCACAGCCATGTTAGTAAAATAGTTTTCATTGACTAGACTCAACTTCGGCCAAGGAGTGTGGAAGGGGGATTCCTACAGGCAGTTGGCTCTGATACCAACTTGTGACGCCCCCGATTCGACGGTACACTAATCATGCACGCAAATGTGTACGATCAAGATCAGGGACTCATGGGAAGATATCACAACACAACTCTACAACATAAATAAGTCATACAAGCATCATAATACAAGCCAGGGGCCTCGAGGGCTCGAATACAAGTGCTCGATCATAGACGAGTCAGCGGAAGCAACAATATCTGAGTACAGACTTAAGTTAACTAAGTTTTCCTTAAGAAGGCTAGCACAAAAGTAGCAACGATCGAAAAGGCAAGGCCTCCTGCCTGGGACCTCCTAACTACTCCTCGAAGCCGAACTCCATGTAGAATCATCCTCGGGATCTCTAGCTCCTGGACTCCAGCATCTGGTTGCGACAACCAGGTATAGAGAGGGAAAAAGAGGGAGAAAAGCAACCGTGAGTACTCATCCAAAGTACTCGCAAGCAAGGATCTACACTACATATGCATGGGTATATGTGTAAAAGTCCATATCGGTGGACTGAACTGCAGAATGCCAGAATAAGAGGGGGATAGCTAATCCTGTCGAAGACTACGCTTCTGGCCACCTCCATCTTGCAGCATGTAGAAGAGAGTAGATGGTAAGTTCACCAAGTAGCATCGCATAGCATAATCCTACCCGGCGATCCCCTCCTCGTCGCCCTGTTAGAGAGCGATCACCGGGTTGTATCTGGCACTTGGAAGGGGGTGTTTTATTAAGTATCCAGTTCTAGTTGTCATAAGGTCGAGGTACAACTCCGGGTCGTCCTTTTACCGAGGGACACGGCTATTCGAATAGATAAACTTCCCTGCAGGGGTGCACCACATAACCCAACACGCTCGATCCCATTTGGCCGGACACACTTTCCTGGGTCATGCCCGGCCGCGGAAGATCAACACGTCGCAACCCCACCTAGGCTCAACAGAGAGGTCAGCACGCCGGTCTAAATCCTATGCGCGCAAGGGTCTGGGCCCATCGCCCATTGCGCACCTGCACGTTGCGTACGCGGCTGGAAGAAGACCTAGCCTAGCAGGCGTTCCAGTCCAATCCGGCGCGCGCCGCTCCGTCGCTGACGTTAAGAAGAGCTTCGGCTGATACCACGACGTCGAGTGCCCATAACTGTTCCCGCGTAGCTGGTTAGTGCGTATAGACCAAATGGCCAGACTCAGATCAAATACCAAGAACTCGTTAAGCGTGTTAAGTATCCGCGAACGCCGACCAGGGCCAGACCCACCTCTCTCCTAGGTGGTCTCAACCTGCCCTGTCGCTCCGCCACAAAGTAACAGTCGGGGGCCGTCAGGAACCCAGGCCCACCTCTACCGGGGTGGAGCCACCTGTCCTTTCAGCCCCCTCATCAGAATCACTTGCGGGTACTCAACGAGCCGACCCGACTTTAGTCACCACATGTGTCATGTATATAAAGTATATAGTATATACCCGTGATCACCTCCCGAAGTGATCACGACCCAGTAGTATAGCATGGCAAACGGACAAGAGTGTAGGGCCACTGATGGAACACTAGCATCCTATACTAAGCAGTAGGATAGCAGGTAAGGGTAACAACTATAGCAACAATGACAGGCTATGCAACAGAATAGGATTAACCGAAAGAAGTAACATGCTACACTACTCTCATGCAAGCAGTAGAGAGTAGAGTAGGTGATATCTGGTTATCAAGGGGGGGGGGGGCTTGCCTGGTTGCTCTGGCAAGTAGGAGGGGTCGTCAACTCCGTAGTCGAACTGGGCAGCAGCAGCGTCGGTCTCGTAGTCTACCGGAGAGAAGAGGGGGAAGAAACAGTAAATACAATGCAAACATAAGCATGATGATGCGTGACATGACAATGAGCGGTCCTAGGTGTGTCCTAACGCGGCAGTAGGTGGTACCGGCGAAGGGGGGAAAATCCGGGAAAGTATTCCCGATGTTTCGCGTTTTCGGACAGACGGGCCGGAGGGGGAAAGTTCCATGTTCGCTATGCTAGGAACGTGTGGCTGACAAACGGACTACGTATTCGGATTCGTCTCGTCGTTCTGAGCAACTTTCATGTACAAAGTTTTTCCATCCGAGCTACGGTTTATTTTATATTAAAGTTTAAAGATTTAAATCATTTTTAGAAATTAATAAATTAATTTAATTCGAAATTTAATTAATGCATCAGCATGACGTCAGCAGTCAACATTGACCGTTGACTTGGTCAACCTGACAGGTGGGTCCCACCTGTCAGGGGTTGTTTAGCTAATTAACAGTAGTTAATTAGTTATTAGGTTAATTAATCTTAATTAGTTAATATTAACATGATTAATTAAGTTAAATAATTATCTTAATTATTGATTTATTTATTTACTTATTATTTTTAATTCCTTTTTTTAAACGTTCTGGGCATTGGGCCCCATATGTCATTGGGCCAGGGGACACTGGCCCAGTGGTAAGTGGCCGTGGCCATAGAGGGCACGGGCGCGCGGGCGCTAGCCCGACTGGGCACTGGCCCAGGCCAGCCATGGCGAGGCTTGCGTTCGGCGCCGGCGAGGCACGGCCGGCCGGAGTGGCGCAGGGCGGCGGAGGGAGTGGAGCACGCGCAGGGGGAGCAGAACTCCGGGCGCGGCCACGGGAGGTCGCAGGCGTGGTCTCGAAGCGAGGCAGGGCGCGTCCGCGAGCAGAGCGAAGCGGGACGGCGGACGGAAAGGGCGGCAGTGAGCGGGGCTCGCGTGCGACGCGCGCCGGAGCGGGTGATCTACAGGCGCGGGGGAAGAGAGGAGAGGAGGGGCTCACGATGGCCGTAGGGGATGGGCAGTGGGCTCGGGGAGGAGGACGACGAAGGGGTAGTGTCCGGGTCGCCGGCGACGAGTGCGGCGAGACGACGGGGTTGATGGCGCGGCGTAGGAACGACGGCCCCGGCACGGGACGAGGAGGAGGCGGTCCGGCATGGGGGGGGGGGAGTCCAGGGCAATAGGGCGACTTCGGGCGAGGTGGCGGGATGACGGCGACGTCGGGGTGGTGGTGACGACGACGTCCGGGGAGAGCGCGACGACGGCGTCCGGAGGGGAGATGGGATCGGCGGGGGCTGCCCCGATCCAGATCGGGCAGGGAGAGAGACGAGGGAGCGAGGCGGAGGGCGTCGGGGTTCGATCCCAATCCAAGTGGTGATCGGGGGAAGGGAGAGTGGGGGGAGTGGGGGTGTCGGTGCCTAGGGTTTCGGCACCAGGGGGTTAAGGAAGTGGGGATGGGCCGGCCTAGCATGTGGCTGGGCCGAGGCCCGGTGGGAGGGGGGCCTTTTGGCCTTTTATTTATTATGTTTTATTTTTTTACTTGTTCTTTTCTATTTTCTTTTATTTCTTAATAGTTTATAGTTTTACCATAAGAAAACCCCAACTAAAATAGAGTTACAATTCCAACTACTGCCACAAAAAGTTTTACCCCTGAACAAAATAGTTTAGTATTTTATAAAATCAAAAAGGTATTTATTTAATTGTTTTACCTATTGTTTTAATTACTTAAGTGCATTTAAATCTTTTATAAAAATGTGGTTTCTTCATCATATGCTCGCCCTTGGTGATGGCCGCGGCTCGTCCAGCGGCAGCGGCTCCTCCTCCGGCGAAGGCTCCAGCAGCGGCGACTATGACCAGTCGCCGCGCTCGCTTTGAGGATGGTGGTGGGTCATCCCGTCGTCGCGCCCTGGTGAAGCGCGAGGTGGACTCTGGCAGAGTTGGAGGGAGCGCTGGGGACTGATTCTCAGGAGTAGCCGCGGGTGTAGGGGCCGCTTTTCCTTGTTTTTCTTTCTTTCCTTCCTGCATCGCAAGAAACAAGTAGGGGGCCCCGCGAGGGCGTATGATGAACCGTAATGCTTTTCCTGCCTTTGCTATGTTTATCATTTCTGAGTCACGCCGTGGCATCATAGTTTTATGTAGGAGTGTAAAGATAACTTAGCTCGGTGTGTCCGAAGTAGTTTCCGCCTCGTGAGGCGCGCATCT
The DNA here is from genome assembly GCF_018294505.1 of Triticum aestivum. Taxonomy (NCBI): domain Eukaryota; kingdom Viridiplantae; phylum Streptophyta; class Magnoliopsida; order Poales; family Poaceae; genus Triticum; species Triticum aestivum. The sequence goes on along the minus strand of NC_057811.1, from coordinate 204,993,221 downwards.
TCAGCACCTGGTGAGACCTCCTTGCTGCAGAGTTGGGGGCGTCGAGGTATTGCGAAAATTTGTTAAGAGACCCTTATTCTTCCTTGCTGAGGGCCCCTGGTGCTCGCAGCAGAGCCGGACACCAAGCGAGGCAGAGACCAGCCCGAGTCATCCAAGAGTAGCCGACCGTTCTGCGCCTTTCACAACCTGAACACCCACAACACCAGCGACTGTCAAGAGCTCCGAGCCATTTGTGAAGGACGCTTCGGTCGACGCCCCGAGCGCAGCGACCGGGGCTATGGCCGAGGAGGAGGACGTGGAGGCGGACGCTGGGACGACCGTGGCCCGCGCTAGGAGTGGCGCGACCGGCCTCGTGAGGACCGCTCGTAGGATCATCCTCGCGAGGGCGCCTGGAGGGACCAGCCTCGCGAGGATCGTCCTCAGGGCAACGCCGGTCTTCCCCCGCTACCGCCACCACCAAGAAGGAATGATGACCACCATCAGGACGAGGGGGCTGGGGGCTTACAGGAGCCGCGCGCTATCGCCTACATCTTGGGCGGAGCCCAGGCCCCAGCCTCGCAGCGTATCTTCAAACAGTTTGCTCGTGAAGCGAAGGCATTCCTCCCCAAGCTTGAAGCCACGCGCCCGCTCAGGTGGTCCCAGTGCGCCATCACCTTCAACTCGGCAGATCATCTCAAGTGCGCAGGGGGCTCCTAAGTCGGGGATGGCTCTGATTACCAACTTGTAACGCCCACGATGCGACTATATCTCCCACGTGTCAAGGCACGACTTGGAGGCATAACCGCATGGTGGTTTTGTCGCAAGAAGGGTCATCTTCACACAATCCCATGTAATGAACAAGAATGGGATAAAGAGAGTTGGTTTACAATCGCCACTTCACACAATACATAAATTAAACATACATCAATCGGAGTACAATCAAGGTCCGACTACGGAACCAAAATAAAAGAAGACAAACCCAAATGCTAGATCCCCGATCGTCCCAACTGGGCACCACTACTGATCATCAGGAAACGAAACATAGTAACGATCAAGGTCCTCGTTGAACTCCCACCTGAGCTCGGTTGCGTCACCTGCACTGGTATCGTCGGCACCTGCAACTGTTTTGGTAGAATCTGTGAGTCACGAGGACTCAGCAATCTCACACCCGCGAGATCAAGACTATTTAAGCTTATGGGTAGGAAAGGGGTAATGTGGTGGAGCTGCAGCAAGCACTAAGCATATATGGTGGCTAACATACGCAAATGAGAGCGAGAAGAGAAGCAATGCACGGTCGAGAAACTAGAAATGATCAAGAAGTGATCCTGAAGCTACTTACGTTCAAGCATAACTCAAGACCGTGTTCTCTTCCCGGACTCCGCCGAAAAGAGACCATCACGGCTACACACACGATTGATGCATTTTAATTAAGTCAAGTGTCAAGTTCTCTACAGCCGGACATTAACAAATTCCCATCTGGCACATAACCGCGGGCATGGCTCTCGAAAGTTTATACCATGCAGGGGTGTCCCAACTTAGCCCATCACAAGCTCTCACGGTCAATGAAGGATATTCCTTCTCCCGGGAAGACCCGATCAGGCTCGGGATCCCGGTTACAAGATGTTTCGACAATGGTAAAACAAGACCAGCAAGACCACCCGACTGTGCCGACAAATCCCGACAGGAGCTGCACATATCTCGTTCTCAGGGCACACCGGATGAGACATCCTACGAGTAAAACCAAGCCTCAAGTTTCCCCGAGGTGGCCCCGCAGTCTACTCGGTTCGGACCAGTACCCAGAGGAGCACTGGCCCGGGGGGTTAAATAAAGATGACCCTCGGGCTCGCGAAAATCCAAGGGAAAGGCTTAGGTAGGCAAATGTAAAACCAAGGTTGGGCCTTGCTGGAGGATTTTTATTCAAAGCAAACTGTCAAGGGGGTCCCATAAATCCCCAACCGCGTAAGGAACGCAAAATCAAGGAACATAACACCGGTATGACGGAAACTAGGGCAGCAAGAGTGGAACAAAACACCAGGCATAAGGCCGAGACTTCCACCCTTTACCAAGTATATAGATGCATTAATTAAATAAGAGATATTGTGATATCCCAAAATATCCATGTTTCAACATGGAACCAACTTCATCTTCACCTGCAACTAACAACGCTATAAGAGGGGCTGAGAAAAAGCAGTAACATAGCCAAACAACGGTTTGCTAGGAAGGTAGGTTAGAGGCTTGACATGGCAATATGGGAGGCATGATAAACAGGTGGTAGGTAGCGCAAGCATAGCGATAGAGCGAACAACTAGCAAGCAAAGATAGAAGTGATATCGAGGGTAATGGTCATCTTGCCTGAGATCCCGCAAGGAAAAAGAATGGGTCCATGAAGTAGACGAACCAACGTAGTCGAACGGATCCTCACAATCGCAACGTAACTGGAACTATCAAGAAGAAGCAACACCAGAAAGAAGCAAACAACATGGTAAACAACCAAGCATAATCATGGCATGATGCACAATCAAGTATGATGGATGTCCGGTTTAATGAGGCATGGCATGGCAAAGTGCACAAACAATACTACAAATTAAGTGAAGCTCAATATGCAACAATTTGCATATTGACGAAACACCACATGACTCATTTAGTTCTCTCTCAGTTATGTACCAAACAACATTAAATGTTGTTAAACATGGCAAGAGGTGAAGCATAAGTAAACTAACTATTTAGGAAAATTTAAATGAGGCCGGAACAACAAACAACAATTCCGGAAAATCCTCATGTCCATATTTTAGATTTGGTACTGTTCTGCCTAAAACCATATTTTATTGTTGTTAAACAGTAAAATAAAGTGCAACATGTTAATCTATGCATTTTCCTACCCCATTTACATATAAAGTTTATTTAAAATGGAGCTACGGTTATTTAGTTATGAAATATATCATTTTAACATGGCATTTAAGCAAATTAATGCAAACAGCAATTTAAACATTTTAAACATGGACAAAAGTTGCATAATATGAAACTAGATGAAATTCTAAGCATTTTTCATATATGAAGTATTTTTATCCGATGCACGGTTAATGAGTTATTATATGCATGAAGACTAGGGACTTTGCTGTAAAAAGCAATGCACTGGAAAATGCTAAAATACACAGTGGGAAAAAACATGCTTGGGCCGGAAGCAGCACGGTGCAGCGGCCCAGCAGCGAAGAGGACCAAGTGGATGTGGTGTGGGCAAAAGAAATAAAAGAAAAGAGCAAAACAGGGGCGCGCCTGGGACTCGAACCCAGGACCTCCTGGTGTGTGCGTTGCGTGCAGACCAGTTGGGCTGGCTGTGTGCTTGTGATTGGGAAGGTGCATAGCTCTAATTGAAGAGGTCTAAGGCCCGGTCTTGGAACCATGGACGCACAGTAATTGCCGGCGACGACGATGAGCAAAGCAGCGGCTACAGGTGCAACTGATCACCGACGGGGGTGCGGAAATGGAGGAGGGTGCTGCTAGTGGACGAGCGCATGATGTGTGTGATATGCAGGAAGGGTGTGAGTGCGTGAAGCTCGTGGACGAGCAGAAACTTGTGGGCATGGCGGCGGCAGGACGAAACAGGGTAACGGGGCTCGCGAGCGAGGTGAGCGAAGCGGCGGTGGGACGCGCATGTGCTGTGCGCGAATGTGCAGGAGGCGCATGGTTGTGAGGAGCTCGAGCACCTCATCCATGGCGGCCACAGAGCTTCAGCTCGTTCGAGGGGGCATTCCAATGCTCGGATCGACGAAGTAAATGAGGTAGGAGGAGCGGGGATGGGCGACTGCTCACCGGGCTCTCGTGGAACACGAAGAGAGGGTCGGAGATGTGATGCAGAGGCGAGGTGAGACGCTGATCGGGGCGGTGTCGTCGAGTCCGTGAAGAAGTTGAAGTAGGGGAGGGGGACGTCGAGGAGGAAGCTCCCGGGGTCCTTGTGGAAGCGTGCATAGTCGAGGAAGACGATGGTGATGCTCGTGTCGCTGCCGAGGAAGAAGACGGTAGCAGCGGGCTGGATCACGCTGGAGAAAAGCTTGGGCTCCTCTCAGCCATGGCGACGGCTATGGTGTGGAGAGGTCTCACCTGGCGGCGGGAAGGGAAGGAGAGGGGCGGAACAGAGGGAGGAGGAGGACTAGGGCACCGGGGCATGTTATATAGGGGCCTAGGGGGGGGGGGCTCTCCGGCCGTCAAATCACTCGGGAGGTCGACGTGGCGTGCGTGGATGTCCTGCCGTACAGGAGGTAGAAGAAGAACAGAAGAGATCGGTTCTGGTGGGCTAGTCGGGCTGAAAGAGGTAAGTGAGGTGGGCTGTGGTGCTGTGGGCTGTGGTCTACGAGAGGGCTGGGTAAGGAGAATGTAAGTCTGCCTTTACTTATTTTTCTGTTTAATAAATAAACAGTCCCCAAAGGAAAATGTCCAGGAGGTTTGGGGAAGAATATGAATGAAGTGGAGATATACTTGGACTCCTGGACCTATGCTAATCTGATAAAATTGGTTTGAGCATTTTTAGAGTAAGAAAATTAACGCAAGTTTCAATTAAATTCAAACTTGAGGCAATTTTGATTCCAACCAAATCAAGTCCAAAAGAGCTGCAATTTGGCAGAGAGGGTGTAGGCATGGTTTAAGATTAACAGAAAATAAGTGAACATTTACTGGGACAGGAAAATATCACTTGCCATAAATGGATGAGAATTGAAAGGAAGAAGCTTGATGGGATGTTGCACTTGATGATGGTTTAGAAGAAAAGGGCAAGATGAAACAGCAAAGAAGATGAGGAGAAGGAGTACACAAAGATAACAAGGACACAACAAATATGCACACTACAATGATGATCATGATGCAAATGCAACAAAAAAATAACACCATTGACACGCAAAACATGGAAGGCGTCTGAAGCGTCAGTCTCGGGGCGTCACAACACTCCTCCACTTACAAGAGATCTCGTCCCGAGATCTAGGATGGCACCGGAGGGAAGCGGAAGAGCAAGAGGTAAAACCAAGTTGCTTCTTTGACAAACGAATGAAACCACAAACCTTGAGAGGTTGAAAAGTTCAAAGAAAGAACACAACGAAGTTGAACACAATTGAGAGCACTACGGTAGAAAAAAGAAACAAGGAACACCATGTGAACCTTGGGGGTTGCAAAGCTATGAATGACGAGTACAATGGACAAGAAGGAATTGAAACCACTCTGGCCGAAACGAGATAAACAATGACCAAGGAAGAACAAATTCGGACATCACTCCGGTTGAAGAGATGCAAGACTTAATAAGATGAAAGAACTTGAATGAGAGCTCAACACTCCGGTTAAATGGGTAAGCATGAAAAGAATATGATCTTGGCAAAATGAGATGATGGGTGAAGAGAGCAACATCACAGTGCCTCCGGAACGAAAGAATAGTAGCTAGATTGCTGGGATAAAGGGACAGAGAATAAAATGACAACTTCCAGCACAATTGAATTTCAAGAGCATCCTTGCAAGGAAGGATTGAACGGAGTTCTTGGGAAACTAGCAACGAGAAGAACAAGCTTGTAGTTGGCTTATGGAAACATCTAATTATAAGGTGACAAACGGCCACTAACGAAAACCATTGATTTGATTGAGAGCACCAAAGAGATGAAAAACTTCTTCCACCAAGATGATAAAGAGATAACTTGGATCATTGTTAAGCACCACAATAGCAACATTCCTTAGGAAAGCCTTTATATGAAATCTCTACCAAGATAACTCCAACGAAGAGATTGATGGATTTAAAATACCTCATTCTTGACAACATGTGAATCATGGAACATGAATGGAAATTATCAAGAAGGACATAACACCACCTCAAAAGATATTGTAGAAAGAATTGCACTTCGGAATGCAAGAAGAAAAATACTTGAGCTCCTCCAACAAGAATCTTGAAGAACACTTCGAGAATGAATTAAATCCTTGATGAACCATCATGTAGAACCTCCATGAAGAACTCTAATAATAAAAGGATGATAAAAAAAGAGAAGTTGAGAACACAAGGTCAAGCCTTGCGATAATTTGGATGGAGCTTCGCGACGAGATAATGCAGAGAAAACTTGGAACTCCGGAAGAAGATGAACACACATAACTGAGAAATTGATACCATTACGAACTCCGGAAGAAGGAATTAATCACTTGGATGAAACAAGAACAAGAATTATGTTATGCGTATCCTTCACCAATTTAGATTGATGACAAGCAACGGATTTGGCATACTACTTATTTTCGTAGAAAGGATTAAGAGAGATATAGCGCAAACTTGAGAAAATTCTTCAACGATCCGTCGGTAGGATTGGAAAGAACGAACAAATTGATATGATAAACAAGGAAGAGAACTCTTGAACGAACCACCGTAAGAATTGAAAATGAACAAAGAAAAGATAAAGAAACACCGGGAAGAATTATAAAAAGAACGAAGATACTTTAGAGAATTTAGATACATGAGAACGAAGAGATCATGAACTGATTAGAGGATATTTGAACGATGCACCGGTAAGATTTGGAGAATGAGATCTGAAAGCTGAGAATGAATAATACTGAGATGATGGGCTCCGGAGAATCAAAATGAAAAGACTCCTGAATTGCTCCGGATGGGTGAAAAGAATTCTCGCAATCGAAAACAATTATGAGAGGATGGCATCAAGCTAGAACCATGAATCTTCAAGAGAATGGACAAGATTTAAGGGAAACTCTTCTTCGGTCTTCAAAATCCGAGAATGACGACGAGAAACCACCATGAATTGTTGAGATACTCCGGGATGAAAATTACAAAGGTTGAACCAACGATGAAAAGAATTTGAAAATGATCTTGGGGAAGGAATATGACTGATGATACTTCATTTTTACGTCAAACTTCGAAAAGAATTTGGGAATAGCTCCGGGAAAATTAGAAGAGTCAGGTAAGATCCTGGGAAAAGACCTGTGGGTTAGGGCCCACTCAAAAGATACACCGTTGAATGATTAAAAGAAAGATTGCGCCAGTTGAATTAAATGGCTCAAAAGAGATAACAACCTCGAGATAGCTTGAACGGATTGGGAATGGAAATGCGAATCTTCTGAGATATCTTTAGCACTCCAGATAACATGAATAGCAAGAGGTGGATGATTAAGAGATGCACCGACATGAGAAAGCATTTGAAACGAGGAAAAGAATACGATCAACACTGAAAGCTTGACTTGAGTCCACCGGAGAAGAAAAGAACGAAGAATAATAGACTCGAAGCTTCCTTAGCATGTTCATGAGAATCACCAGGTAAGAACATGGAGGAAAAGAATGAAGAGACTTCACATCAATAAAAAGGATACTTCATTAAGAAATCTGAGTCCTTGAAGAAAAGGGTGGGAGGGTGGGAAAACAAAGGCAACTTTTGGTCGGATGAAACGAACACCGTTGAGAAAAAGCTTAGAATTGATCTTGCGAATGTTGGAATGATCGGATTTACTTGGAGAGAAGCACACCGGTTGGAAAGGATTGAAAAGACAACCTTGATGAACAAGAAGGATTAGCATCCGCATAGAAATATGAGAACACCGCTTAGAATAAGGTATGGAATCAACACTTGGCATTGAAGCAACTCGAATACCACAAAACAAAACAAAAACAAAGGATTCGGCTTGCAGAATAAGCCGGAAACAAACATATGATAGATCCCATATCGTATCATGTGTGTGTTGGAAAGATATCCTACGAGATACTTGAATTCCCACTTATAAACTCCCGAAACTTTCTGGTTATGCAATCTGGTGTTGGGATACAGGGGACGCAATATATCTCACCCAAACTAACAATCCCTAGATCCAGCTGTATCCATCTGTCAACACATAACCAAGAAAACTCCGGAAATCGTGTACCTCAACCTTCAAAAAGCATCCGTTATGCGAGTTATGGCAATACTCCCGAACTCCCGCCCCAGTACTGGGTGGCGTCGAGGTGATCTCACCAACAACTGCATAAAAGAGATTTTCGATGTTGGCGAAACTCAGGTATTCCAGAACTGCAACGATAAAATTGTGACGACAACACCTCGGAGCTCAACTCCCCGGGACACTGCCACTACCCCTAAATGTCAGGAGGCACCAAGAACAATGTTCTCGTCACAAAACCATCGAAACGATTCCAAGATACAAGCGTGATCCTAATTTTTCTTAGTGAAATTTGAGGAGAGGAAAGTCAAAACATCTACGTCAGGAGACCTCACCAGAGCGACGAAGGGACTGAGGAGTAAAAGGAATCCTACTCTCCGATATATATAATCCTAAGACTCAAAACATTTTTGTTCTAGACTCAACAACGTCAGCGATTCGATCAAGCAGGGGGCTCCTAAGTTGGGGATGGCTCTGATTACCAACTTGTAACGCCCACGATGCGACTATATCTCCCACGTGTCAAGGCACGACTTAGAGGCATAACCGCATGGTGGTTTTGTCGCAAGAAGGGTCATCTTCACACAATCCCATGTAATGAACAAGAATGGGATAAAGATAGTTGGCTTACAATCGCCACTTCACACAATACATAAATTAAACATACATCAATCGGAGTACAATCAAGGTCCGACTACGGAACCAAAATAAAAGAAGACAACCCCAAATGCTAGATCCCCGATCATCCCAAATGGGCACCACTATTGATCATCAGGAAACGAAACATAGTAACGACCAAGGTCCTCGTCGAACTCCCACCTGAGCTCGGTTGCATCACCTGCACTGGTATCGTCGGCACCTGCAACTGTTTTGGTAGAATCTGTGAGTCACGAGGACTCAACAATCTCACACCCGCGAGATCAAGACTATTAAAGCTTATGGGTAGGAAAGGGGTAATGTGGTGGAGCTGCAGCAAGCACTAAGCATATATGGTCGCTAACATACGCAAATGAGAGTGAAAAGAGAAGCAACGCACGGTCGAGAAACTATAAATGATCAAGAAGTGATCCTGAAGCTACTTACGTTCAAGCATAACTCAAGACCGTGTTTTCTTCCCGGACTCCGCCGAAAAGAGACCATCACGGCTACACACGCAGTTGATGCATTTTAATTAAGTCAAGTGTCAAGTTCTCTACAACCAGACATTAACAAATTCCCATCTGCCACATAACCGCGGGCACGGCTCTCGAAAGTTTATACCCTACAGGGGTGTCTCAACTTAGCCCATCACAAGCTCTCACGGTCAATGAAGGATATTCCTTCTCCCGGGAAGACCCGATCAGGCTCGGGATCCCAGTTACAAGACGTTTCGACAATGGTAAAACAAGACCAGCAAGACCACCCGACTGTGCCGAAAAATCCCGATAGGAGCTGCACATATCTCGTTCTCAGGGCACACCGGATGAGACATCCTACGAGTAAAACCAAGCCTCAAGTTTCCCCGAGGTCGCCCCACAGTCTACTCGGTTCGGACCAATACTCAGAGGAGCACTGGCCCGGGGGGTTAAATAAAGATGACCCTCGGGCTCGCGAAAACCCAAGGGAAAGGCTTAGGTAGGCAAATGTAAAACCAAGGTTGGGCCTTGCTGGAGGAGTTTTATTCAAACGAACTGTCAAGGGGGTCCCATAAATCCCCAACCGCGTAAGGAACGCAAAATCAAGGAACATAACACCGGTATGACAGAAACTAGGGCGGCAAGAGTGGAACAAAACACCAGGCATAAGGCCGAGCCTTCCACCCTTTACCAAGTATATAGATGCATTAATTAAATAAGAGATATTGTGATATCCAAAAATATCCATGTTTCAACATGGAACCAACTTCATCTTCACCTGCAACTAACAACTCTATAAGAGGGGCTGAGCAAAAGCGGTAACATAGCCAAACAACGGTTTGCTAGGAAGGTGGGTTAGAGGCTTGACATGGCAATATGGGAGGCATGATAAACAGGTGGTAGGTAGCGCAAGCATAGAGATAGAGAGAACAACTAGCAAGCAAAGATAGAAGTGATATCGAGGGTAATGGTCATCTTGCCTCAGATCCCGCAAGGAAGAAGAACGGGTCCATGAAGTAGACGAACCAACGTAGTCGAACGGATCCTCACAATCGCAACGTAACCGGAACTATCAAGAAGAAGCAACACCGGAAAGAAGCAAACTATCTGATTCTTTCAAAGACCGCACTAGTCTGGGCTTAATGCCGCTCATAATAAGACCATTGGCTCTTTCGACTTGACCGTTTGTTTGCGGGTGATAGACAGAGGCATAATCGATCTTAATGCCCAGATTAGCACACCAGGTTTTCACCTCATCGGCTGTGGAATTGGAGCCATTATCAGTGATGATCCTGTGTCGAACACCATAACGGTGCACACCACCGGATATGAATTCTATCACTGGTCCGGCTTCGGCCATTTTAACTGGTTTGGCCTCTATCCACTTAGTGAATTTATCCATCATGACCAGCAGATACTTTTTCTAATGGCTTCCTCCTTTAAGGGGTCCGACCATATCGAGCACACAGACCGCGAAAGGCCAAGTGATCTGTGTCGGATTTAGGGTTCCGGAAAAACCCTTGACGTTCGAACACTGGGGTGCGCACGAAGATATCTCCTCTCCCACGCTCTCACACTCCACGATCTCACAGACTAGCTCGCCGAACCCAAAGAACACGAGGACACAAGATTTATACTGGTTTGGGCCATCGTTGTGGTGTAATACCCTACTCCAGTGTGGTGGTGGTGGATTGCCTCTTGGGCTGAGGGTGGACAGTACAAAGGAAGAACAGCCTCCCGAGGAGAGGTGTTCTTGTGCTTGGTGAGCTGGTGTGTGGGTGAGGATCGCTCAAGACAAGTTCTGGTGGGTGAGGATCGGATCTCCCCTCCTACTGTGGTGACTAGTCCTATTTATAGAGGCCCTGGTCCTCTTCCCAAATATTGAGTGGGAAGGGATGCCACAACGGCCAATTTGAAAGGGGACAGCTAGTACAAGCTATCCTGACAAAAGTAGTCTTCGCCTGCCAAAGGCTCTGGTGGTGACGCCGTCTTGGGCTCCACGATGACCTCCGTCTTGCCGTCCTGCTGGTCTTGGTCTCGTTGCACCGATATAGAAACCTTTGCTTGACGCGTCAGTACTCCTCGCCTGCGCTTGCCCCCTTAGCACCAAAGAGGAAGCAAGGACACTGTGCGCGCTGGCACCCACCTGGCCTTGATCGTCATGGCTCACGTCATGAGAACCTCGCGAGGTTTGGCTTGCCTTGATCTCTCTGCCCCTCAGGAGCCAGCCTGGTGAGGCCGCACCCGACGAGGTCTTGTGTCGTCCGCCTTGTGAGGCTTGGACCCTCGCGAGGGTCTTGAGTGCTTGCTGGTGAAGATGGGCCGAATGGGCCCGCTTGTGAAGCCACACTGTGGGCCGCAGGGAGGCAAGTCTGGGGACCCCCATTCCCAGAACACCGATAGTAGCCCCCGGGCCCAAGGCGCGCTCGGACTTGGCTTCGAGGTGAATCCAAAGGGAAAGTGCGAAGCGCCGCGGGCCCCAATAGCCTGCGGCCTTGGTCGACGCGTGGCAGTTGATTGGACGTGGGTGTCTCCGCTTCCTCACGTAGCCTTGATACCCGCCTGGCTAGGCGGCCATCGCAGTCTACACGGTTTTCCCCTCATTGTTGCGGCGCACTCCCCCAATCCTTCCGCTTCCTCGAAGCTCAGCCCCTTCTCCAAATCCGATATGAGCTGAGTCCTCCCATCGCCATGGCGCCGGACCAGACGGAGAAAGGGAAGAAGCCCCTGTCCTCCATCGAACTACATCCGGCCATTGAGCCTGCCGTTGGCAGGTCGCTCGTGCTCAACCAAGAAGCCATGGACAAGGTGCGCCCCATGCTCGCCTCCAGCTTCAATGAGTGGGGATAGACGGTGCCTGGCCTGCGGCTCGAGCTCGCATCGACAGGAAAGCCACCGAGGTCCCATTCTTCATCGACGCCCTTTGGGCTGGCCTAGTTCCTCCTTTCTCTGCCTTCTTCAGCGCAGTGCTTGCCCATTATTAGATCCACATGCTGCACCTTGATCCCTAATCCGTGACCCTTCTTGCCGTCTTCGCCTTTGTTTGTGAGGCCATGGTGGGCATTGCTCCTTCCCTGGCCCTTCTCCACCACTTCTTCTCGTTGCACCTGATTGATCCCCGACAGAGCTCGGGATGCCTGAGCTTCCAGGGCGTGGCGGCGACGGCCGGTGCGGGGATTGACTTCGGGCTTCCACCATCCACGAGCGGGTTTCGGACTCGGTGGGTATTTGTTGATGTCAGAGTGCTCAGCCCCCTGCTCTCTTCTCCGTCTGTGCCCGCCATTCCCAACTCCGGTTGGTGCCACCAAAGGCCCGCCGATCCGCGCCTTGCCTCCGTCTGGCTCAGGCTGAAGAGGCTGAAAGACCATGGCGTGACTGCGCCTATGGTGGTGAAGGAGTTCGTCCGGCGCCGAGTTGCTTCGCTTCAGCGACATTCTCGCCTGATGTGGGCCTTGCTCAACAGCAATGATGACATGAGACTTCAGGAGTTTGGGCTCCCTCTTGAGGCGCGGCGAACAGTGCTCGAGGTCCTGACGGGTGTTCCGTTGCCCAACGACATGCCAGGGAAGAGTTGTCTTCTGTACTGCTGCTTGAACAATGTGGAATTTACGGAGCAGATGCCCTCTTTCGATGAGTAGGGGCCACATCCAGCTGGCCTTGTGGGGCCCTGTCGGATCTTAGGTTCCAGAAAAACCCTTAAGGTTCGAACTCTGGGGTGCACGCGAAGGTCTCTCCTTTACAGATCACGCCCTCACTTGTTTCGTGATCTCTAGGCTAGCTCGACGAACTCGCAACACATGGGACACAAGATTTATACTGGTTCGGGCCACCGTTGTGGTGTAATACCCTACTCCAGTGTGGTGGTGGTGGATTGCCTATTGGGTTAGGGATGAACAGTACAAGGGGAAGAACAGCCTCCTGAGGCGAGGTGTTCTTGTGCTTGGTGAACTTGTGTGGGTGAAGATTCCAATCCCTGCCTACTGTGGTGGCTAGTCCTATTTATTCAGGCCCTGGTCCTCTTCCCAAATATTGAGCGGGAAGGGATCCCACAATGGCCAATTTGAAAGGGGACAGCTAGTACAGCTTATCCTGACAAAAGTAGTCTTCGCCTGCTAAAGTCTCTGGTGGTGACGCCATCTTGGGCTCCACGATGACCTCCGTCCTGCCGTCCTGCTGCTCTTGGTCTCGTTGCACCGATAGGGAAACCTTTGCTTGACGCCTCGGTACTCCTCGCCCACGCTTGCCTCCTTAGCACCAAAGAGGACACAAGGACACTGTGCACGCTGGCGCCCGCCTGGCGCCCGCCTGGTCTCGATCGTCATGGCTCACGTCACTGGAACCTCACGAGGTTTGCCTTGCCTTGATCTCTTTGCCCCTGGCGAGCCAGCCTGGCGTGGCCGCTCCCGAGGAGGTCTTGTGTCGTCCGCCTCGCGAGGGTCTTGAAAGCTTGCCGGTGAAGATGGGCCGTACGGGCCCGCTCGCAGAGCCACGCCGTGGGCCGCAGGCAGGCAAGTCTGGGGACCCCCATTCCCAGAACGTCGATAGTAGCCCCTGGGCCCAAGGCGCGCTCGGACTTGGCTTCGAGGCGAAGCCAAATGACAAGTGTGGAGCGCCGCGGGCCCCAATAGCCTGCGGCCTTGGTCGACGCGTGGCGGTTGATTGGACGTGGGCGTCTCCGCTTCCCCACGCAGCCTCGGCAACTGCCCGATTGTCAAAAGGTTGGCATAGACAGCGCCTGCCTTCACTGCTTCCTTTCGCCTCACTCAGATCCCCTTTCACGCGCCCCGCTTCCGAAATCTCCAGATCTGCTTCCATCTTCTACCGCATCAGCGACCAATGGCGCCTCGCAAGGTCAAGTCTGCCTCGTCGCCGGCTTGGTACGAGCCAGCTCTCGACGCGCCCACCGTCTCGGGGAAGAACCTCGCTGCCACGCGCTTGCTGACGGCGAGGGAAAGCAACGAGAGGGGGAAGACGGAGCTCCGGGTTGCCTCCGATGTGCCGGAGCCCGAGGGGAGCACCTTCTTCCCCTTCTTCACGAGCAGCATCGTGGCAGGGCTGGTTCCCCCCTTCTCTGACTTCTTCTATGAGGTCCTCGGCTACTATGGGCTGCAGGCACTACATCTTCATCCCAACTCCATCCTTCTCTTGTCGATCTTCACCTACTACTGTGAGGTGTACCTCGGCGTGATGTCGTCCATGGCTCTTTTGCACCACTTCTTCTTCCTCTGCATCAATGAGGGTCACACCTCCGGTTGTGCCAACTTCATCGCGGCCGGCAAGGCCAACTCGATCTCGAAGACGGGGAAGAAAGCCGATGGCTTCCGAAGCAAGTGGGCCATGATGGACACTAAATGCGTCCACCCACGCTTGACGCTGCCGATGGAGATGCCCCAGTCTGACAAGGGGTGGTCTTGCGCGAAGCTCACCGATGAGCGGGCATCGTTGGTGCTGGAGCAGATGAAGACCGACCTGATGCCGGACAACGCGAAGGCGGCAATGGTGACAGGGGCCATGCTTCTGAGGGAATTCCTGATGCTGCACGTAGCCCCGCTTCAGGCTCGTACGCGCCCCTTGTGGGAGCTTGGGGGTGAAGAGGACAAGGTTCGCTTGAGCCCGAAAGCCTTGTCTGACGAAGAGCTGGCCGTGGTTCTTCGCCTCTTGGTTGGGGACGACCAGGAGTACCCGCCGAGCATCTTCACCCCCTTGTTTCGCCGTGAGGACGTGGCACAGGTCGTGGCTTCCAGGCCGACTTTTGACGGGCGTGGGCTGGTGCCGCCGGTGCCTACCGGGCCCCCTGCGGCACCAAAACTGGTGGAGGTGTCTTCTGATGACTCCCGCGAGGGGGGGGGGAGAGGAGGAGGAGGAGGAAGACTCGGAGGTGACCCCTGAAGGGACGAGGGAGGCCTCCCCTTGAGCAAAGCTGACATCCTCCACACCCTTCCTGACGACGACGAGTCTGACGCTCGCCAGGAGAAGGGAGAGGCGCCGGCAATCCCAATGAGGGGCCGATCGGCGCTGATTTCCCGGGATGCTACTTCTGTTCTAGCGCCGCCTGTTGCCACTTCTGGCCCGCTCGCAGCCCCAGCATCTGCTCCTGGAGCCTACGCGCCCGCGCTTCAAGCCTCGAGGCTCTCGGGCTTCAAGCTCACCAAGCGGAGGGTGGACTACGCCGCGGTGGACCAGTGAGCGCTCGTGCTTTGCCTTGTTCCTGATTTTGGTACTAATTCCTGATGCTTCTCCGCTGTGCGATCAGGCCGACGCCTGTGACGAAGAAGAGGAAGGAGGATGCAATGGCCACGCCTAGGACTGAACCATCTGCGGCGGCCGCACCCCCCTCCGCGAAGAAAGGAAGCGACAGCACTCGCACCTCTCTGGCCCGATCGCCTTCACGAAGCCTGGAGGGGCGTCCTCCGGAGGAGTCAGCCCCCGAGGTCCCGCTGGATCCGGAAGTGCTGATGTCCGGCTCGGCTGCCGAGGCCCCGAAAGCTCAAGAGCCCTTGGTCTCCCAGGCCCTGGTGACAACATCTCCTCATCCTGTTGTGTCAGTGCTTCCAGGTCCTTCTGTTTCTCCTGATGTCTTGGAGCGTGCACTTTTGGAGATGGCCCAGCTGCGAGAAGATCTTCATGGCGCCGACCCCCTCCTGTTGGCCGGGCGTCTAGAGCTAGTTTCTGGCTGGCTCCGTTCCTACGTGTCTGTTCTAGCGGCGCTGAGCCAGGCCGTGGCGGCCTCTGATAAGGAGAAGCAGGCCGCCGCTTAGGCAGCGGCCACTCGCGAGGCGACGCGGAAGGACGTTGAGGCCGCCAAGACTCGCTGCCAGGCGCTGGAGGCCGAGCTGAAGACCCTGTGCAGCAATCGCGCAGAGGAAGCCCGTGGCCGTCATGTGGAGGTGGAGAAGATGAAGGCCTGGGAGGACGCCGTTAAGGGTCGGGACGCCGAGCTGGAGCAGTCGTCAAAGGCGCGGGCCATTGAGCACGGCCGACTGGAGGAGCTGGAACGGAAGGTGAAGGCGGAGGAAGCCGAACTTGCCGCAAAGGCGAAGGTTCTGGCTGAGGACCGCGCGGCCTTCGCGCTTCTCAAGAAGAGGTCTCGCGAGGCTCTGAAGTCACTCTATGAGAAGGGCTTGGAGAGGCCACTGACCACCGATGAGGACGGCCCCGCCCAACAACTTCCCTACTTGGTTGCCGCACTTGAGGAGGTTGTGAGCGGCATCGGTCCCATGGCCGAGGCAGAAGCCCGCGTTCTTTCCTGAGCTGCACTGACGCGGGCCTTCAGCCACCTCTATCTTTGCGATCCAGCTGCCCGCCTGGACAAGCTGCTGGAGCCTCTGGACGAGGAGCGTTGTGCGGCCGCTGCCGCAGCCGTGAAGGGCCAGGTGGGGGCCCTGCTGAAGAAGTTTCGTGGCTTCGCTCTCGCGCCTTCGACCGGTGGTGCTACGGACCTTGCGGCTCAGGCTGACGGCACAGGTGGAGGCGACACCGCCAAGGAGGAACGCCTCTTGTGGGCGACGACGGTGTCCAGGGGTGACCTGCGGCTCCTTTCCTGTTTTATTCCTGCAACACGCATCATGCCTCGTGGAGGCGTTTAGACTTGTGCTTGATATTTGGGAGAACAATATGTCTTGTAATATTTTCTTTGAGATTTTGCGATTTCTTCCTATTTGCTTTACGTTCTACGTTGGCAGAGCCCGGCCCCGCGCATACCTCAACCGCCGTTGGGCCGACCGGAGACCAGGACAGACCGAAGGAGTGAAGGGCTACGTGACCAGTTAGGCTCCCGAGTCGCGATGCTCAGGAGTCCCCCTTGATGCGCAAACAACTTATAGGAAGGAGACGCGAGGATAGGTTTAGTGTTCTACGTCGGCAGAGCCCGGCCCCGCGCATACCTCAACCGCCGTTGGGCCGACCAGAGACCAGGACGGACCCAAGGAGTGAGGGGCTACGTGACCAGTTAGGCTCCTGAGTTGCGATGCTCAGGAGTCCCCCTTGAGGCGCAAACAGCTTATAGGAAGGAGACGCGAGGGTAGGTTTAGTGTTCTACGTCGGCAGAGCCCGGCCCCGCGCATACCTCAACCGCCGTTGGGCCGACCGGAGACCAGGACGAACCCAAGGAGTGAGGGGCTACGTGACCAGTTAGGCTCTTGAGTCGCGATGCTCAGGAGTCCCCCTTGATGCGCAAACAACCTTCATACCTTTGCCCTCGCCGAGGCTCGGCTCGAGAGGGGCGTGCGATGACCAGGTTCGGGGGACCTGGTGAAGGAAATATGCCCTAGAGGCAATAATAAAGTATTATATATTTCCTTATATCATGATAAAAGTTTATTATTCATGCTAGAATTGTATTAACCGGAAACATAATACATGTGTGAATACATAGACAAACAGAGTGTCACTAGTATGCCTCTACTTGACTAGCTCGTTAATCAAAGATGGTTATGTTTCCTAGCCATAGACATGAGTTGTCATTTGATTAACGGGATCACCTCATTAGGAGAATGACGTGATTGACATGACCCATTATGTTAGCTTAGCACCCGATCGTTTAGTATGTTGCTATTACTTTCTTCATGACTTATACATGTTCCTATGACTATGAGATTATGGAACTCCCGTTTACCGGAGGAACACTTTGTGTGCTACCAAACGTCACAACGTAACTGGGTGATTATAAAGGTGCTCTACAGGTGTCTCCGAAGGTACTTGTTGGGTTGGCGTATTTCGAGATTAGGATTTGTCACTCCGATTGTCGGAGAGGTATCTCTGGGCCCACTCGGTAATGCACATCACTATAAGCCTTGCAAGCATTGTGACTAATGAGTTAGTTGCGGGATGATGTATTACGGAACGAGTAAAGAGACTTGCCGGTAACGAGATTGAACTAGGTATCGAGATACCGACGATCGAATCTCGGGCAAGTAACAAACCGATGACAAAGGGAACAACATATGTTGTTATGCGGTCTGACCGATAAAGATCTTCGTAGAATATGTGGGAGCCAATATGGGCATCCAGGTCCCGCTATTGGTTATTGACCGGAGAGGTGTCTCGGTCATGTCTACATAGTTCTCGAACCCAAAGGGTCCGCACGCTTAAAGTTACGATGACAGTTATATTATGAGTTTATATGTTTTGATGTACTGAAGGTTGTTTGGTGTCCCGAATGTGATCACGGACATGACGAGGAGTCTCGAAATGGTCGAGACGTAAAGATTGATATATTGGACGACTATATTCGGACACCGGAAGTGTTCCGGAGAAGTTTCGGATTAAACCGGAGTGCCGGAGGGTTACCGGAACCCCCCGGGGAAGTATTGGGCCTTGGTGGGCCTTGAGGGGAGAGAGAGGGCAGCAGCCAGGAGGTGGCGCGCCCCCTCCCAAGGGGAGTCCTAGTTGGACTAGGAGAGGGGGGCGCAGCCCCCTTTCCCTCTCCCTCTCCCTCTCTTTCCTTCCCCCTTTCTTTCCT
Organism: Triticum aestivum; assembly: GCF_018294505.1. Taxonomy (NCBI): domain Eukaryota; kingdom Viridiplantae; phylum Streptophyta; class Magnoliopsida; order Poales; family Poaceae; genus Triticum; species Triticum aestivum. The sequence continues at coordinate 204,974,777 of NC_057811.1, read as the reverse complement.
AGTAGGACTAGGAAAGGGGAGTCCTACTCCTACTAGGAGGAGGACTCCCCCTCTCTCCTTGGCGCGCCTAGGGCAGCCGGCCTCCCCCTTGCTCCTTTATATACGAGGGCAGGGGGGCACCTGAGAACACACTTGATATACGATATTTTAGCCGTGTGCGGTGCCCCCTCCACCAGATTACACCTCGATAATACCGTCACAGAGCTTAGGCGAAGCCCTCCGTCGGTGGAACATCATCATCGTCACCACGCCGTCGTGCTGACGAAACTCTCCCTCAACACTCAGCTGGATCGGAGTTCGAGGGACGTCATCGAGCTGAACGTCTGTAGAACTTCGGAGGTGCCGTACGTTCGGTACCTGATCGGTTGGATCGTGAAGACGTACGACTACATCAACCGCGTTGTGATAACGCTTCCGCTATCGGTCTACGAGGGTACGTGGACAACACTCTCCCCTCTCGTTGCTATGCATCACCATGATCTTGCGTGTGCGTAGGAATTTTTTTTGAAATTACTACGTTAACCAACAGTGGCATCCGAGCCAGGTTTTATGCGTTGATGCTATGCACGAGTAGAACACAAGTGAGTTATGGGCGATATAAGTCATACTGCTTACCAACATGTCATACTTTGGTTCAGCGGTATTGTGAGATGAAGCGGCCCGGACCGACATTACGCGTACGCTTACGCGAGACTGGTTTCACCGTTGCGAGCACTCGTTGCTTAAAGGTGACCGGCGGGTGTCTGTCTCTCTCACTTTAGTTGAACCGAGTGTGGCTACGCCCGGTCCTTGCGAAGTTTAAAACAACACCAACTTGACCAACTATCGTTGTGGTTTTGATGCGTAGGTAAGAACGGTTCTTGCTAAGCCCGTAGCAGCCACGTAAAACTTGCAACAACAAAGTAGAGGACGTCTAACTTGTTTTTGCAGGGCATGTTGTGATGTGATATGGTCAAGACATGATGTGATATAATGTGTTGTATGAGATGATCATGTTTTGTAACCGAGTTATCGGCAACTGGCAGGAGCCATATGGTTGTCGCTTTATTGTATGAGATGCAATCTCCATGTAATAGTTTTACTTTATCACTAAGTGGTAGCGATAGTCGTAAAAGCAATAAGTTGGCAAGACGACAACGATACTACGATGGAGATCAAGGTGTCGAGCCGGTGACGATGGTGATCATGACGGTGCTTCGGAGATGGAGATCACGAGCACGGTGCTTCAGAGATGGAGATCACAAGCACAAGATGATGATGGCCATATCATATCACTTATATTGATTGCATGTGATGTTAATCCTTTATGCATCTTATTTTGCTTTGATTTACGGTAGCATTATAAGATGATCTCTCACTAAAATTTCAAGATAAAAGTGTTCTCCCTGAGTATGCACCATTGCGAAAGTTCTTCGTGCTGAGACACCACGTGTTAATCGGGTGTGATAGGCTCTACGTTCAAATACAACGGGTGCAAAATAGTTGCACACGCGGAGTACTCAGGTTAAACTTGACGAGCCTAGCATATACAGATATGGCCTCGGAACACAGAGACCGAAAGGTCGAGCGTGAATCATATAGTAGATATGATCAACATAGTGATGTTCACCATTGAAACTACTCCATCTCACGTGTTAATCGGACATGGTTTAGTTGCTTTGGATCACGTAATCACTTAGATGATTAGAGGGATGTCTATCTAAGTGGGAGTTCTTAAGTAATATGATTAATTGGACTTAAATTTATCATGAACTTAGTCTTGATAGTATCTTGCTTGTCTATGTTAATTGTAGATAAATGGCCCGTGCTGTTGTTCCGTTGAATTTTAATGCGTTCCTTGAGAAAGCTAAGTTGAAAGATGATGGTAGCAATTACACGGACTGGGTCCGTAACTTGAGGATTATCCTCATTGCTGCACAGAAGAATTACGTCCTGGAAGCACCGCTAGGTGCCAGGCCTCCTGCAAGAGCTACGCCAGAAGTTATGAATGTCTAGCAAAGCAAAGCTGATGACTACTCAATAGTTCAGTGTGCCATGCTTTACGGCTTAGAACCGGGACTTCAATGACGTTTTGAACGTCATGGAGCATATGAGATGTTCCAGGAGTTGAAGTTAATATTTCAAGCAAATGCCCGGATTGAGAGATATGAAGTCTCCAATAAGTTCTATAGCTGCAAGATGGAAGAGAATAGTTCTGTCAGTGAGCATATACTCAGAATGTCTGGGTATAATAATCACTTGGTTCAACTGGGAGTTGAACTTCCGGATGATTGCGTCATTGACAGAATTCTTCAATCACTGCCACCAAGCTACAAGAGCTTCGTGATGAACTATAACATGCAAGGGATGGATAAGACAATTCCCGAGCTCTTCGCAATGCTAAAGGCAGCGGAGGTAGAAATCAAAAAGGAGCATCAAGTGTTGATGGTCAGTAAAACCACTAGTTTCAAGAAAAAGGGCAAAGGGAAGAAGAAGGGGAACTTCAAGAAGAACAGTAAGCAAGTTGCTGTTCAGGAGAAGAAACCCAAGTCTGGACCTAAGCCTGAAACTGAGTGCTTCTACTGTAAGCAGACTGGTCATTGGAAGCGGAACTGCCCCAAGTATTTGGCGGATAAGAAGGATGGCAAGGTTAACAAAGGTATATGTGATATACATGTTATTGATGTGTACCTTACTAATACTCGCAGTAGCACCTGGGTATTTGATACTGGTTCTGTTGCTAATATTTGCAACTCGAAACAGGGGCTACGGATTAAGCGAAGATTGGCTAAGGATGAGGTGACGATGCGCGTGGGAAATGGTTCCAAAGTCGATGTGATCGCCGTCGGCACGCTACCTCTACATCTACCTTCGGGATTAGTTTTAGACTTAAATAATTGTTATTTGGTGCCAGCGTTGAGCATGAACATTATATCTGGATCTTGTTTAATGCGAGACGGTTATTCATTTAAATCAGAGAATAACGGTTGTTCTATTTATATGAATAATATATTTTATGGTCATGCACCCTTAAGGAGTGGTCTATATTTAATGAATCTCGATAGTAGTGATACACATATTCATAATGTCGAAGCCAAAAGATGCAGAGTTAATAATGACAGTGCAACTTATTTGTGGCACTGCCGTTTAGGTCATATCGGTGTAAAGCGCATGAAGAAACTCCATACTGATGGAATTTTGGAATCACTTGATTTTGAATCACTTGGTACTTGCGAACCGTGCGTCATGGGCAAGATGACCAAAACACCGTTCTCCAGAACTATGGAGAGAGCAACAGATTTTTTGGAAATCATACATACAGATGTATGTGGTCCGATGAATATTGAGGCTCGTGGAGGATATCATTATTTTCTCACCTTCACAGATGATTTGAGCAGATATGGGTATATCTACTTAATGAAACATAAGTCTGAAACATTTGAAAAGTTCAAAGAATTTCAGAGTGAAGTTGAAAATCATCGTAACAAGAAAATAAAATTCCTACGATCTGATCGTGGAGGATAATATTTGAGTTACGAGTTTGGTCTACATTTGAAACAATGCGGAATAGTTTCGCAACTCACGCCACCCAGAACACCACAGCGTAATGGTGTGTCCGAACGTCGTAATCGTACTTTATTAGATATGGTGCGATCTATGATGTCTCTTACTGATTTACCGCTATCGTTTTGGGGTTATGCTTTAGAGACGGCTGCATTCACTCTAAATAGGACATCATCGAAATCCGTTGAGACGACGCCTTATGAACTATGGTTTGGCAAGAAACCAAAGTTGTCGTATCTTAAATTTTGGGGTTGCGATGCTTATGTGAAGAAACTTCAACCTGATAAGCTCGAACCCAAGTCGGAGAAATGTGTCTTCATAGGATACCCAAAAGAGACTGCTGGGTATACCTTCTATCATAGATCCGAAGGCAAGATATTCGTTGCTAGGAATGGATCCTTTCTAGAGAAGGAGTTTCTCTCGAAAGATGTGAGTGGCAGGAAAGTAGAACTTGATGAGGTAACTGTACCTGCTCCCTTATTGGAAAGTAGATCATCACAGAAATCAGTTTCTGCGACACCTACACCAAGTAGTGAGGAAGTTAATGATAATGATCATGAAACTTCAGATCAAGTTATTACTGAACTTCGTAGGTCAACTAGATCAAGAACCGCACCAGAGTGGTACGGTAATCCTGTTCTAGAGGTCATGTTACTAGACCATGGCAAACCTACGAACTATGAAGAAGCGATGGTGAGCCCAGATTCCGCAAAATGGCTTGAAGCCATGAAATCCGAGATGGGATCCATGTATGAGAACAAAGTATGGACTTTGGTTGACTTGCCCGATGGTCGGCAAGCCATTGAAAACAAATGGATCTTCAAGAAGAAGACTGACGCTGATGGTAATGTTACTGTCTATAAAGCTCGACTTGTTGCAAAAGGTTTTCGACAAGTTCAAGGGATTGACTACGATGAGACCTGCTCACCCATAGCAATGCTTAAGTCTGTCCGAATCATGTTAGCAATTGCCGCATTTTATGATTATGAAATTTGGCAAATGGATGTCAAAACTGCGTTCCTGAATGGATTTCTGGAAGAAGAGTTGTATATGATGCAACTAGAAGGATTTGTCGATCCAAAGGGAGCTAACAAAGTGTGCAAGCTCCAGCGATCCATTTATGGACTGGTGCAAGCCTCTCGGAGTTGGAATAAACGCTTTGATAGTGTGATCAAAGCATTTGGTTTTATACAGACTTTTGGAGAAGCCTGTATTTACAAGAAAGTGAGTGGGAGCTCGATAGCATTTCTGATATTATATGTGGATGACATATTACTTATTGGAAATGATACATAATTTCTGGATAGCATAAAGGGATACTTGAATAAGAGTTTTTCAATGAAAGACCTCGGTGAAGCTGCATATATATTAGGCATTAAGATCTATAGAGATAGATCAAGACGCTTAATTGGACTTTCACAAAGCACATACCTTGACAAAGTTTTGAAGAAGTTCAAAATGGATCAAGCAAAGAAAGGGTTCTTGCCTATACTACAAGGTGTGAGATTGAGTAAGACTCAATGCCCGACCACTGCAGAAGATAGAGAGAAGATGAAAGATGTTCCCTATGCTTCAGCCATAGGCTCTATCATGTATGCAATGCTGTGTACCAGACCTGGTGTGTCCCTCGCTATAAGTTTAGTGGGGAGGTACCAAAGTAATCCAGGAGTGGATCACTGGACAGCGGTCAAGAACATCCTGAAATACCTGAAAAGGACTAAGGATATGTTTCTCGTTTATGGAGGTGATAAAGAGCTCATCGTAAAGGGTTACGTTGATGCAAGCTTTGACACCGATCGGGACGATTCGAAATCGCAAACCGGATATGTATTTACATTGAACGGTGGAGCTGTCAGTTGGTGCAGTTCCAAGCAAAGTGTCGTGGCGGGATCTACATGTGAAGCGGAATACATAGCTGCTTCAGAAGCAGCGAATGAAGGAGTCTGGATGAAGGAGTTCATATCCGATCTAGGTGTCATACCTAGTACATCGGGACCAATGAAATCTTTTGTGATAATACTGGTGCAATTGCCTTAGCAAAGGAATCCAGATTTCACAAGAGAACCAAGCACATCAGAAGACACTTCAATTCCATCCGGGATTTAGTCCAGGTGGGAGACATAGACATTTGCAAGATACATACGGATCTGAATGTAGCAGACCCGTTGACTAAGCCTCTTCCACGAGCAAAACATGATCAGCACCAAGACTCCATGGGTGTAAGAATCATTACTATGTAATCTAGATTATTGACTCTAGTGCAAGTGGGAGACTGAAGGAAATATGCCCTAGAGGCAATAATAAAGTATTATATATTTCCTTATATCATGATAAAAGTTTATTATTCATGCTAGAATTGTATTAACCGGAAACATAATACATGTGTGAATACATAGACAAACATAGTGTCACTAGTATGCCTCTACTTGACTAGCTCGTTAATCAAAGATGGCTATGTTTCCTAGCCATAGACATGAGTTGTCATTTGATTAACGGGATCACCTCATTAGGAGAATCACGTGATTGACATGACCCATTACGTTAGCTTAGCATCCGATCGTTTAGTATGTTGCTATTACTTTCTTCATGACTTATACATGTTCCTCTGACTATGAGATTATGCAACTCCCGTTTACCGGAGGAACACTTTGTGTGCTACCAAACGTCACAACGTAACTGGGTGATTATAAAGGTGCTCTACAGGTGTCTCCGAAGGTACTTGTTGGGTTGGCGTATTTCGAGATTAGGATTTGTCACTCCGATTGTCGGAGAGGTATCTCTGGGCCCACTCGGTAATGCACATCACTATAAGCCTTGCAAGCATTGTGACTAATGAGTTAGTTGCGGGATGATGTATTACGGAACGAGTAAAGAGACTTGCAGGTAACGAGATTGAACTAGGTATCGAGATACCGACGATCGAATCTCGGGCAAGTAACATATCGATGACAAAGGGAACAACGTATGTTGTTATGCGGTCTGACCGATAAAGATCTTCGTAGAATATGTGGGAGCCAATATGGGCATCCAGGTCTCGCTATTGGTTATTGACCGGAGAGGTGTCTCGGTCATGTCTACATAGTTCTCAAACCCAAAGGGTCCGCACGCTTAAAGTTACGATGACAGTTATATTATGAGTTTATAGGTTTTGATGTACCGAAGGTTGTTCGGAGTCCCGGATGTTATCACGGACATGACGAGGAGTCTCGAAATGGTCGAGACGTAAAGATTGATATATTGGACGACTATATTCGGACACCGGAAGTGTTTCGGAGAAGTTTCGGATTAAACCGGAGTGCCGGAGGGTTGCCGGAGGGTTACCGGAACCCCCCGGGGAAGTATTGGGCCTTGGTGGGACTTGAGGGGAGAGAGAGGGCAGCAGCCAGGAGGTGGCGCGCCCCCTCCCAAGGGGAGTCCTAGTTGGACTAGGAGAGGGGGGCGCAGCCCCCTTTCCCTCTCCCTCCCCGTCTCTTTCCTTCCCCCCTTTCTTTCCTAGTAGGACTAGGAAAGGGGAGTCCTACTCCTACTAGGAGGAGGACTCCCCCTCTCTCCTTGGCGCGCCTAGGGCAGCCGGCCTCCCCCTTGCTCCTTTATATACGGGGGCAGGGGGGCACCTGAGAACACACTTGATATACGATATTTTAGCCATGTGCGGTGCCCCCCTCCACCAGATTACACCTCGATAATACCGTCGCGGAGCTTAGGCGAAGCCCTGCGTCGGTGGAACATCATCATCGTCACCACGCCGTCGTGCTGACGAAACTCTCCCTCAACAGTCGGCTGGATCAGAGTTCGAGGGACGTCATCGAGCTGAACGTGTGTAGAACTTATGGAGGTGCCGTACGTTCGGTACTTGATCGGTCGGATCGTGAAGACGTACGACTACATCAACCGCGTTGTGATAACGCTTCCGCTGTCGGTCTACGAGGGTACGTGGACAACACTCTCCCCTCTTGTTGCTATGCATCACCATGATCTTGCGTGTGCGTAGGAATTTTTTTGAAATTACTACGTTACCCAACACCTGGTTGGGTGGTGTACCCTTGGGTGTGACCCGAGCACAGCCTCCGTGCCCAGCCCCCTCGCGCGACTCTCCCGAGGGGAGTGTTGCGGTGAGGCCGGACACTGAGCTCAGGGGCTCCCTGAGGTTGATGTGGCCATGGGGCCGCCCTCAGTTGTTTATCACCAGCGCGGAGCATAGCGCTTCCGCACTTGCACGGGCATAGCCGCTCCTCGGCAGTGTCGACGGCCAGCGCGGAGCATGGTGCTTCCACTGGTACGTGGGAGGGGACTCCCTACTGCGGAGAGCCCCCGGGCGTGTACAACCCCGCCCTGACACATGGCTTGCATGACAGGGCTAGGTGAGGTGTGTCTGGGCACTCGTGAGCCAGCGCGGGACTCACGAGGCTCTACCTCAAGGCGGGTTGCACCTGGTCTTGGTTCTTGTTCGCTGTGTGGGTCCTGCGAGGTGGTCAGACAAACTGTGCCGAACGAATCTCCTGAGGTTAGCAGATTATGGCATAGCCTAGTGATGGGAAGGGGCTGATGCCTTCCCACCCACCCAGGTTCAAGGCATGGTACTTGCAATTTGGGTTTGTTGCACCAATTATACTGTAAGGGGTTCCCTTACAGTCTTTCTGTCAAAAAATCTCCTGAGGTTATCGCGTGAGAAGGCTAAGTACCAACGGCCCCAAGAGGTGACGTGAACGGGGCCGGCCCGCCAGACAGGGCTCAGCAGTAGGATTTATCGACGCTGCAGGGATGGGCCCGAGCACAGACGCCGTGCCTAACCTTTCTCACGCGAAGGGTCCTGAAGAAAGACAATCAGCGCGCGGCTCCCGTGGTGGGGACAATCAAGCAGGTGATAGTCATAGATAGATTAAGCATGGAAAGCAAACTGGCTCAAGTAAATGCAGGGAAGATACATGCCACTGGGTCGGTCCCGAGCGGCATGGGGATGATGCAGCCCGAGGGGCGCCCTAGCAAGGTAAGCTAAAGACATAGGAATGGGATACATGCCGCGGGGACGGACTCACACGGCCTGGGAATAATGCAGCCCTGGGGTCGCTCCCAGCTAAATAAACTTGGAAAATGTCACCTGGTTCCGTTGATGAAGGGATGTTGGGGCAGCTGAAGGTACGCGACAAAGGGGTTGTTCCTCATGAGCCACCGGGGCCTTGAGCCTCGGGAGGCTCTGGGGGTCCTGGCGGTTCCTTGAGGACCGTCTCCATCTCCGTCAGGACGGCGTGGTGCCTAGCCTCCTGAGACACCAGGACACACCGCAGGTTGTGCTGATAGGCGGATGCCTCGCTCGGCAGGCCAAATGGCATGCGAATGTAGCTGTGCGGTGGGCCCTCGCAGTGTGCCACGCGCGAAGGCCAGAAAAGCTCCTGAGATGCGGCTCTGTTGAGCCCTGGAATGTCGATGCAGACGCGCAACCCGCCATCCTCGCCTAGATGGGGGCTGCGGCAGGCGGCCGGTGGTCGCCGCGCATGGCTCTTGCTTCTTGCAGTTCTTGAGTGGCCTTGGTAATGAACTCCTGAGCGGTGGGCGCTCCTCACCCGTTGTCTTCCTAAGGCAAACGTGCCGCGAAGCACGCCTCCAAGTGGTGCCCGAGCGCCTCCCTTGTGACGTTGGCAAGGTCTGAGGCCCTCCAGAAGAGATCCCCCGAGCCCTGCCCAAGGAGGGCGCCGGGCGCTCCTTCCTATGCGAGGGAGGGAGGCGCCCCAGGTGCGGGCACTGATCCTGATGAGGTACCCTTCGCGACGCCACCCTCCTGAGGTCCTGCACGGAGTAACTGCTTCTTCTTCTTGGGGACAGCCTCAGGAGGGTATTGAGCTGCACTGTTGTCGGGGTCTTCGATTGACGCTGCTTGGAAGGCGCGGTTGAGGGAGCACACTGCATCTCTTTCTTCGCAGGGGACTGTGATGACCCCACCGCTCCCTGGCATCTTGAGGACGTTGTAGCCGTGGTGCGTCACCGCCATGAACTTGGCCAGGGCTGGATACCCGAGGATGGCATTGTACGACAGACGGATGTGTGCGACGTCGAAGTCGATGAGTTTGGTGCGGTAGTTGTTGCGTTCTCCGAAGGTGACAGGGAGGCAGACCTGCCCTGTCGGTGTGGTGGAGCCGTCGATCACTCCTTAGAAAGGCCTGGTAGGATGAAGCTGGTCATAGGGCACTTGAAGGTTGTCGAACGTGTCGACGGACAAGACGTTGAGTCCTGCGCCGCTGTCGATGAGAGTCTTGGTGACTTGTACGTTGCTGATGACGGGTCAACAGAGCATCGGGAGAACGCCAGCAGTGGCCGCACACTTGAGCTGATCTGCCGAACTGGAGGTGATGGCGCACTTGGACCACCTGAGCGGGCGTGTAGCCTCGAGCTTGGGGAGAACTGCGTTCACCTCGCGGGCAAACTGCTTGAAGATTCGCTGTGAGGCTGGGTCTTGAACTCCGCCCAGGATGCAAGCGATGGCACGCGGCTCCTGGAAGCCCGCAGCCCCCGTCCTGAAGGTGGTCGTCATTCCTTCTTGGTGGTGGCGGCAGCGGAGGAGGCCCAGCATTGCCCTGAGGACGGTCCTCACGAGGCTTATCCCTCCAGGCAGCCTCGCGAGGCTGATCCTGCCAGCGTTCCTCACGAGGCCGATCGCGCCACTCCTGGCATGGGCCGCGGTCGTCCCAGCGTCCTCCGCAACGTCCTCCTCCTCGGCCGTAGCCCCCCATTGCGGAAAATTCCCCACTGCTGCCTCCCGTAGGAGTCTGGGGATGCCGACAAAATCATCAAAGAGTGGTATTCTTTATTTCGATTCAACAAAGTGCCAATAGCTTCTGGATGTTGGGTCGTTGCGCTCGGGGCGTCATCCGAAGCGTCAATCGTGAATGGCCCTGAGCTCTTGACAATTGTTGGTGTTGTGATTGTGCATGTTGTGGAAGGCGCAGAACGGTCGGCTGCTCTTGGATGACTCTGGTTGGTCCCTGCCGCGCTTCGTGTCTGGCTCCGCGGCGAGTACGGTTGCTCCCTTGCGCTTCACATCCTTGGCCTTGGCCTTCTTCTCCTCCGGGTCCGCAGCTGGGAGCTCGAGGAGGGAGAGGCCCCCTTCCTCAGCTCTTGCGCACTTGGTCGCCAGGTTGAACAGCTCCAGGGATGTGCACAGCTCCTCGTGGATGGCGAGCTCCTCCTTCATCTTGAAGTCGCGGACGCCATCGAAGAACGCAGAGATGATGGCCTCGTCCGTCACCTTGGGGATCTTGAGACGAACATTGTTGAAGCACTAGATGTACTTCTGGAGGGTCTCTCCTGGTTGTTGCTTGACGTGGCGCAGATCAACCGCGGCCGGGGGGCGGTCGCGAGTGCCCTGGAAGTTGGCGACGAAGCGGTCGCGCATCTCGTCCCAGGAGGAGATCGAGCCGTGAGGCAGGTTCAGGAGCCACGAACGAGCGCCATCTTTGAGCGCCATGGGGAACCAATTCGCCATGACTTTCTCGTCGCCGTTGGTTGCCTTGATGCTCAGCTCGTAGAGCTGCAGGAACTCCGCGGGGTCGGGGGTGCCGTCGTAGCATGGAGGTAGGTCTGGCTTGAACTTGCCCGGCCAGGCGACGCTACGCAGCTCAGGTGTCACAGCCCTAGCTCAACCCCTGTTGTCCTTGCTTGATCTTGTTGCATCATGTTTAAATTTTATTTAAAGTTGAAATGGGGATGTCCAAACCCTAGCACCAAAGCAATTCGAATTCGAATAGGTTCAACCTAAAATAATTTTCAATGAACCTGAATTGCCCTTCCTAAATGTTCATCATTTTTGAATTGGTCCACAACCTCTGCCAAAAATGCTGCACACTTTTCTAGGACACTCTTGATTCTTGAATTAAATTCATAAGTATTTGAATTTGGACATTTAAAATACTATAAATATTTTAAATGTCCAAATAACCTTGAAAGTATTTTTGGGCTGTTGGAATTAATTTCAGAAGTGCCCATGAATATTTTCAACATTTAATAAACTGGTTTAGTATTTCTACTAAATCAAAACAAACAGTAGAAAAATAGAAAAACTGAAAGAAATAGAAAAAGGCAGAGAGAGAGGAACCTCACCTGGGCTTACCTGGCAGCCCAGCAGAGGCCCAGCCCACCCCCACCTTGCCAGTCATCTTCCTTGGCGTGCCAGAAGGACAGAGCGCATGTGGCCACGGCACGCCGACACGTGCTAGCCACCTCCAGCCTGCCTGCCTCATCCCCGATGCGCCTAGGCATTGCCACGCATCCCCTCGACCCCCTCCCACTCTCCTCTATGCTCGTTCCCTCTTCTGGCTCCCTTTCTCTCTACCACCGAATGCCCCCGTCGCCGCCGCTCGCTGTTGCCGCGCCCACCTCCATGGCCTCGCCTCTCCGACGAGTCCAAAAGTCCCGCGCCGTAGCCCTCGTCCTCCCCGCCAAGCCGTGCGTCTCCGGACGCCCTGTGGAGCCGCCATCGCCGTCGTCTTCAACCTCCAGCACCGAAGATCACCCTTGCTGTTCTGTCCGCGTTGGACCTTCCCCGAGCTCGCTGACGCCTCTGCCAGATCCTCTATGAGCAGCACCGTCGTTTCCCCCTCTTCGTTTTGTCGTTCGCACGCCATAGCTAAGTCAGCCGCCGAGGATGAGACATCACCGCTGCTGGCCATGTCGCCGTCGTCGCTCTAGCCACGGCAGCTCCCGCCTGCGTATACCACCGAGCTCAGAAGCCTCCCAGAAGGCCAATGCCGCCGCCCGCAGCTCCTGTTGTGCACCGCAGCACCCTGCGCGCACCTGGCCGTGCTCCGGTCGTCGCCCCGAGCTCGTTTCCGGCGAGCTCGGGCCACCCTAGCTCCCCCCTTTGCTCCACCAGATGCGCGCAAACACCAGCTCGCCGTAGGGCCAAACCGCGTCGCAAACGGCCGCCTGTAGCGCGAGCCCGAGCAACTCCGGCGAGCCTCTGCCACGAGATATGGTCGCCGGCGCTTAATCCAGCGACGATGACGTGGCTCCGTCATTAGAGGCTAATCCCTTAATTAGCCACCTCACAGCCACTGACAGTGGGCCCCACCATGGGGTCAAACCCAGTTAGCGCTGGTTTTGTACGGGATTAGTCCCCGTGTCTCTGACGTGTGGACCCCACACGTCAGGTTTGACCTGGACTGGCCCTGTTGACCAGCTAACGTCAGCATGACCTAGAGCTGACGCAGTAAGCATTTTCTGGAATATTTCTAATTCAAAAATGATTTGGAAATTTCAGAAAATGTTGCAAACTTGGAAAAATCATAGAAATTAAACCGTAACTCCAAATGAAATAAATTATATATCAAAAATTATCAAAAAATGCAATCTATCCATTTATGCTACTTTCATGCATGTTAAACCAACTTATACCTACGGTATAAGTCAAAACATGATAATTGCATCTTAAATGCTAAATATGGAGTTTGCATATGAACCCTTGGTCCATATGGACTTCAATTAAATTGTTGTTAGTTGCATTAGCTCAAATCACAACATATTGCCATGTCATGATCATGCGTCATGTTGTTGCATTGCATTGATTGTGTTTCCTCTCTGTTGCTGGTAATTATTCCCCCTCAGTAGACATGGTTCCGACGATGTGATCAATGACACCCATGAAGAGCTATACTATCTTCAGAAGTGCCAGGCAAGCAAAACCCCCTTGTCCATTCCGATAAAATCCCACTCTCTCGCTTCTGCTCTCTTTTACTGCATTAGGACAACAACGATTCAACTGTTACATGCTGCGGTAGTTGAACCCCTTTCCTCTGCATGACCTGTCATTGCCACAGTAAATAGATGAAACCCACTAGCATGAGTAGGAGCTGTTTGAGCCCTAATGTGCCTACTCATTCATGCTTGTTGTCATGCCTGCTACTGCTTAGAGTTGAGTCGGGTCTAATTCATCGGGAATGAATTAGAATGTGGTGAACATGTCCTACTATTGAGAGCTAAGTGTGTGAACACGATTTGGTAAAGGTAGCGGTGAGAGGCCATGTAGGAGTACATGGTGGGTTGTCTCATTGCAGCCGTCCTCAGGAACTGAGTTCTGTGTTTGTGATCCATGAACAGCTCCCACCACACATTGGAATGCTTAAGTGCCCCTCTCGACTTATTAATCAACCTGATCTCTGTCCAGGAGTTGCAACTAGTTTCTGGTGTTTGTAGGTTGTGTTAGTAGTCTACCAAGTGGCACCGGTACAGGTGGGCTTGGGACAGACTAGGCACCGTGGCACGATGTACCAAGCATAGATCCATTCGTCGAGGTGGGCTTGGGAACCCTGCACACATCATTTGGGGCCGTGAGCGACACCCCGACCGGATCTCCTTACAGATGGAACCCGAATAGGCGATAAACCTGGACTAGAGACTTAGGTGTTTAGGTAGGTCGTGGTCTACACCCACGTCGGCTTTCGCTCGAAGTCTGCCGAGCACATGTCGTGGTTAGTCAGGTCGTGGCTGACTCCCTCGCCAGGCTTCCGCTTGAAGGTTGCCGAGATACACGACGTGTACATGGTGGTAAGTGGCGAGAGCGTGTGTGAAGAAGTACACCCCTGCAGGGTTAACATCATCTATTCAAATCGCCGTGTCCGTGGAAAAGGACTTCTGGGTTGCCTGTACAGTTCATAGACAAGTGAAAGTGGATACTCTAAAATGCGCAAGATAAGCGTGAGTGCTATGGATGGCGTTCTCGTAGGGAGACGGGAGCGGATCCATAGTGGTGTATTGATATGGTGAATATGTGGACTCGTGTGCGCCACCTCAAAAGAGTTACTTTCAGTCGTAGTATAGGATAGCCACTGAGTCCAAGCTGGCTTGCTGCTGTTAAACTCCACCACCCCTTTGTTGATACTGATGCATATGTAGTTAGTTCTGATGTAAGTCTTGCTGGGTACATTTGTACTGACGTTTGCTTAATTTATGTTTTGCAGAGAGACTTAAGTCTCGCTAGTAGTTCTGTGTGGACTTCAACGCTTAGCTTGATACCTCAGCTACGATCTTGTGCCCTCGGCAGGATCTGGTAGATAGTCAGGCTTCTCAGCCTTTTTCATTTGTAGATGACTGTACTCAGACAGGTCTTGCTTCCGCTTGTTGCTTGTATGCTCTGTATGTGGGGTCATGAGACCCATGCTTGTAATACTTGGCTCCTCGGAGCCTAATGAATAAATACTTTGAGTCGTAGAGTTTTGTTGTGATGCCATGTTGTATTTGCACATATCGAGCATATATTGTGTATGGTTGAAATGCTTGGTATGTGTGGGATCCGACAACCTAGTTGTTTATCCTTGGTAGCCTCTCTTATGGGGAAATGTAGTCTAGTGCTTCCACTGAGCCATGGTACTCTGCTACAGCCCGGTTTACCGGAGTCCTGCTAGTCCAGTTACTACTGCTCCGGATCACTTAGACTGGCCGGCATGTGATCGACTTCGTTCCTGTGTCTGTCCCTTCAGGGAAATGTCACGCGGTGACTTCCGGAGTCCTGCTAGCCAGCTACAGCTCAAGTTCCCGGAGTCCTGTTAGCCCAGTTGCTACAGCCCAAATTCAAACGCTGATGACCGACACGTTCGATGCTGGTTCATGTATGCCTGTCCCCGTAAGCTAGTGGCACTTTGGGTTCACGACTAGTCATGTCAGCCCGGGTTCTCTGTCATATGGATGCTAGCGACACTATCATATACGTGAGCGAAAAGGCGCAAACGGTCCCGGGCCAGGTAAGGTGGCAACCGTGGGAATACCGTGTGTGAGGCCGCAAAGTGATATGATGTGTTACATGCTAGATCGATGTGACTTAGGATCGGGGTCCTGACATCAGGGGTGAAGGCGCGGCAACCGGCCGTGGTCACCGGGGCCCATCTTGGAGGTGGAGCATGGTCTTGGCGCCCGCGCACCGCCACGGCAAGCGGCGCGGGGCCCTGCCGCAGCAAGCGATCCTAACGCGGCGGTGCGGGGAGCAGTGGAGCATTCTCTTGCGGGCGAGGGAATTCTTGGCAGCTTCCTTCCTCGCGCACAGGCGCCGGACGCAGTGGGTCGCGCCGCGGAGGCGCGCCCCTTGGCGCTAGGGCGCCATTTTGGGGCAGAGGTGGTGGAAGTGCTCCATGAGCTACGTCGCCCGTAGCTGGCAGTGGACGAGGCAGCGAGAGGGATGGTGCAGGGGAGCCCCCTGCGGTGCGGACAAGCTCGGCGATGCGGTCCAGCCAGTCCTCGTAAAGGTCGTTGATGTGGCAGTAGCGCAGGAGCTCGCATGCCATGCACAGCGTGGCCTGCGCGTCCACAGGAGCGCGGCGAGTGTGGGATGACGAACCGGCCGGGGTCAGCAAAGGAGTGGCGGTGCGGCCGTCCCGCCGCACCGAGGGGTGCAGCGAGGATGCTTGCTGCTCGTTCCCCGCCGGGCCGGTGGCGGCGTTGGTGGCAGGCGATGGAGAATGACGTGATGGCCCACCGATGGGAGCCCTCTGGGCGACGCGGCTGGTGAGGGCAGCCCTGTGCTCTGCGCCGGCTCGGCGGGCGTCCGCCATCGATGCAACGAAGCGATGGGACGCGGATCAACGGAAGGAGAAGTCCGGCGCACCCCTACCTGGCACGCCAAACGTCGGATCTCGGGTTCCAGAAAAACCCTTAAGGTTCAAACTCTGGGGTGCGCACGAAGGTCTCTCCCTTACAGATGACACCCTCACTCGCTTTGTGATCTCTAGGCTAGCTCGACGAACTCGCAACACAAGGGACACAAGATTTTTACTGGTTCGGGCCACCATTGTGGCGTAATACCCCACTCCAGTGTGGTGGTGGTGGATTGCCTCTTGGGCTAGGGATGAACAGTACAAGGGGAAGAACAACCTCCTGAGGCGAGGTGTTCTTGTGCTTGGTGAACTTGTGTGGGTGAAGATTCCGATCCCCGCCTACTATGGTAGCTAGTCCTATTTATAGAGGCCCTGGTCCTCTTCCCAAATATTGAGCGGGAAGGGATCCCACAACGGCCAATTTGATAGGGGACAACTAGTACAACTTATCCTGAAAAAAGTAGTCTTCGCCTGCTAAAGGCTCTGGTGGTGATACCATCTTGGGCTCCACGATGACCTCCGTCCTGTCGTCCTGCTGGTCTTGGTCTCGTTGCACCAATTGGGAAACCTTTCCTTGATGCCTCGGTACTCCTCGCCTGCGCTTGCCTCCTTAGCACCAAACAGGAAACAAGGACACTGTGCGCCCTGGCGCCCGCCTGGTCTCGATCGTCATGGCTCACGTCACTGGAACCTCACGAGGTTTGCCTTGCCTTGATCTCTCCGCACCTCGCGAGCCAGCCTGGCGAGGCCGCTCCCGAGGAGGTCTTGTGTCGTCCACCTCGCGAGGCTTGGCCCCTCACGAGGGTCTTGAAAGCTTGCCGGTGAAGATGAGTCGTACGGGCCCGCTCGCAGAGCCACGCCGCGGGCCGCAGGCAGGCAAGTCTGGGGACCCCCATTCCCAGAACTCCGACAGGCCCCGTGAGAACCCCATCATCATGGTTGCTCTCCTTGCCACCAGCCCCAATCTTGCCCCAAGAGTGGACGATAGGGGGGAAGCATCGTCGGAGGCTGGGGGCATGAGTGCCGAGGTGTTCATGCCACCTGAGGCTCCCGAGGCGTCATCCTCGGGAACCCGTGATCCCTACGCTGGGGCGGCAGCTGAAGGGGCGACACAGTCTGCTACTCCCGAGGCCTTGGCAGGTCGTCGCGAGGCGGAGCCCGATAGCTTCCCCCAGCTTGGCGCTCCTGAGGGGGTCTCCTTGGGTGCTTCTCCGGTTTCACCCCACGATGGTCGCCACGTCCAACGCTTCAGCCAGCTCTGTGTGGACTTTGAGGAGCTCCGCAAGAGGAAGGGATCCCGACGCTGCAGCAGTGGCGCCTTCGGGCCGTTGAAGCGTAAGAAGTATATCGCCATCGATGAGTAAGTACCTTATCTCTGTCATTCCTTGTGCACCGCTTCCCTTCCTGACGGCGGTTACCCACGATCCCTTCCGCCACGGCCGCGGAGCCTCCTGTGGAGCAACCTCCTTTCGCTTCATCTTCCCCGCCAGCTTCGAGCGCCCCGAGCCTGCACGCCGCCCCTGGCGCGGAGTCCGCCGGAGGAGCAAGCCTGCCAGCGAGGCGCCTTGAGCTCGTGCCTTCGCCATCTCCCCTTTGAGGCCTTGCTTGGAGCATGACCAGTGTGCCAAGGGCCCCTCCTCTGATCATGGACGGCGGCTGGTTGGCTTCGATCCTCGGATCCTCTTCAAGCGGCGAGTCTCCACTCATCCGGGCCCCTCGCGAGGCTTGGCCCGCAGCCGGGCGGGCGCCAGCCCCCAACCCCCTCCTGAAAGGGGGCGAGCCGCTTCGGGCCCCATCTGCGTCCCCCGCGGTGGAGGACGGAGTCGGCAGCATGCTTAGATCGGTGCACGAGCGGAGTGTCGTCCGCCACGAGCTCTTCCGGGATGCAATGGGTGCGATGAACCGGCTTGGTGAAGAACTTGCGGACATAGACGCGCACCTTGTGGCTGAGGGTCTCCGGTTGATGGAGGAGCAACACAAGTTGAAGGTGGCCATCAACCTCGGGCGCCACCAGCGCGAGCTTGACAATGCGAAGGCCGAGGCATCCCTCGCGACCTCGCGCGAGGCCCGCTCCCGAGCCTTGGAAGAAGCCCGGGAAGCTCACTGTTGCCGCGAGATCGCACAGAAATGCTCGTGGGAGCTCCAAGCCTGGAGCGCCTACTTGGAGCAGCAGGTGGAGGCGCGCCAAGTCGCCCTTGCGTCGATGAGGGGGACGCCTGCCGAGGAGGAGGAGATCCTAAAGCATGAGGAAGCGCTGGCGCTAGAAGCTGTGGAGCGCAACCTTGAGCTCGAGCGGTTGGAGACGAGGGAGCGCCTAGTCTCCCAAGCGGAGGATGCTGCTGGTGCGCGCGAGGCCCGAGCCCAGGGGGAGGTTGACCGCCGCGTGGCCGAGGCTTGCACAGATCTTGTAGGCTGGTACGACTTGAAGCTGAAGCGTGTTGAAGTCGAGGCTGCGGGCAGGACTGTTGCCCTCAAATCCAAGCTGGCCGAGGCGGAGCGGCGCGAGGAGGCCGCCGTAGCCGCCCTGGTCTCGGCGCAACCTGAACTAGCCTCCGCCCACGCTGAGTTGCTCCCCCTTAAGCAGCGGGTTGACGACGCCGAGTCCATCGCGCGGCAGAACAGGGAGGAGGTGCTTCAGTGGAGGACACTGGAGCGCGTGCATGCCCCCATGCTCCAGGGCCTCAAGAATAGGGCCAACATTGCGCTGGGCCACATCTGCGATGAAAATGCCACTCATGCCCACGCGGACGACTATGCCAGTCACCTCCGCTTTTTCACCGAGGTGGTGACGCGCCTGGAGAACTGTTCCGAGAGAGCTCGCCAGCTTGTCGAAGAGAGGAGCCAGAGCATGCTCGGACGCGCGTTCTCCCGCGTCTTCAGCCATCTCCAGAACACTTACCCCAACTTCGACTTTGACGCCACCATTGCCCCGTACCGGAGGCCATCCGGGATGACCTGGCCTGGTGGGTGGAGGACAATGTGGACACGCTGGTCAGGGCCTTCGCTTCCGAAGACGATGCGGTGGTGGTCGCGGCAGATGAAGGCGGCGTGGTCAACGATGGTGATGGCGGCGCCGTCGATGGTGACGACGACGCCAGCCACGCATCTGAAGGCGACCCAGGGGATGCAGCGAGCGACATGTCCGATTGATCCCGTATTTCCTTGCCATTTATCCTGCACGCAAAAGCTCGAGCGCGGCCCAGAGGTTGTCAGAGCATTTTGGGAGGGGGAGCCCCTCATGCAAACAGATTACTGCCCCTAATCTTTTGGGCCAAGCTGAATATGCGCACCATGAGCTCACGAGTCCCGTGGCGAATCTGCTGTTGTAATTTACCTTAACCTGGGCAGGTTTTGAAGTGGCTCGTGAGGTCGTGAGTTCCTCAAGAGCCCCCGAGGGGCCTTCCGATCCGTTTGAGAGGGCCTCGCGAGAGGCACGCGCCAGCCGTGGCGTGACCCGCGCGTGGTGTGCGTGCGTTATGCCCAGCCCCGCTCGTGAGGGGCTCGCGAGGGGGAGGCAGTAAACGCGAGCCCGGAAATAAGGCAAGAACCAGATTGCAAGAAACAACACGAACGATAAAAGGCACGCCCCGCGCGCATCAAATGAAAACTCAACTCCAACTTAAATCCAAAGCCAGAAAGCAGGGCTACAGAAAAGAGGTCAAAAGCAAATGGCCGCGTCGGGCACCTAGTCTTGTCTTCTTGTCTTCGAGTCTTCTCACCAGCGCGGAGCTAAGTGCTGCCACTAGGACGTGGGAGGGAGCCCCCGAGGCCCGGGGGCGGCACTCCTGAGGGTCCGGGGCGTGTACCGCCCCACTCATTATTACGTGAGAGTGTCACGAGCGGAGACCTTCACAAGCGTGAGCCTTACTTCATATCGCCAAACGAGGGCCCCGCCTTGCGCCACCCTCTACCACCGTTGGGACGACCGGAAACTAGGACGGTGCCAAAGGGGGCAAAGGGGACGCCAGCGGCCCCCTCGGCGACCACGGGTCCTCTGCCGGGGGAAGGCACGCCGGCGCCTCCCCGACAGAGGGCCTACCTCTGGGCAACGCCCTGCTCCGTGCAACGCGGGGAGAGGCCTTCCTCCTGGCTCCTCCCACGCAGCCCCTAGTGAGCCTCTCCTGGTGGGACGGATAGCGCCGTGCCAGAACCGTCGCCTGACGCCGTGACCTGATTCACTTGCGATTCATCGTTAGCGTAAGCCTGCCCTTGGGAGATTAGTGGTACCCTGTAGCTATGGTCGACGGCGTGGTTGGCGGGGCTCTCGAGCGTCTCCTGGCAGGCCTCAGCTCCTAGCGCCTCCTCTTCCCATCCTGGTTCAAGGAACGAGCTGGGGTCATCCCCCGGCGTGTACTCCTGGTTCATCATGCGGGGTACGTAGGCCACCGAGGTCGTGGCACCGAAGATCTCGCCGAAGTGCCCCACGCTCCATGTAGCCCGGCCCATCACGCCGTCTTGAGGATGGTAGAGTAGTGCCCCGCTGGGGCCGTGCACTGCGATGCTCGTGCCCGCACCCATCGGGGGAGGTGCGGGTGCGATGGGGCGGCCGGCGCCGTGGGTCGCGCTGATGTCGATGAGACCCCCGGGCGCACTCGGGGGCACGTGGGCGCGGCGAGGCCCGCTGTGGGATCCGACCGCTGCCTAGGGCATGAGCTGATAGCAGAAGGGCGGCGCTCCTGTGGCCGCTGTGTCCAGTAGCTCGGCGGCGCGTTCCAGCAGTGCATCCCGGCCACTCTCCATCAGTCGGCACCGTAGCAGCTCCCGTGCCACTGTGAGTGCAGCCCGCATGTTCTCCTGCTCCCGCCGGGTGTGCGGCGCCATCGCCATGGCGTGGCTTGCAGCCCTTGCAGCAGCTCACGGCTCTCGCGGGGTAAGGGTGGACGGCGCCTGGCCGCACCGCCCGCGCCCCGCAGCGTTAGGTGGCGCTCGCGCCGCCTGGAGTGCGGGGTTGAGATATTCCTGGGTGGACGACGCCGCCCGGGCTGGCCAAGCTGCCTAGCGGTCGGCGTTGGTTCTTGGGTCGCCGGACATCGGTACCACGGAGCACCGGTGGATCGACTGGCGGAGGAGAGGCTCGGGTGCACCCCCTACCTGGCGCGCCAAATGTCGGATTTAGGGTTCCGGCAAAACCCTTGAGGTTCGAACACTGGGGTGCGCACGAAGATCTCTCCTCTCCCACGCTCTCACACTACACGATCTCAAGGACTAGCTCACCGAACCCAAAGAACATAAGGACACAAGATTTATACTGGTTCGGCCACCGTTGTGGTGTAATACCCTACTCCAGTGTGGTGACGGTGGATTGCCTCTTGGGCTGACGATGAATAGTACAAGGGAAGAATAGCCTGTTCTTGTGCTTGGTGAGCTGGTGTGTGGGTGAGGATCGCTCAAGATAAGTTCTGGTGGGTGAGGATTCCGATCCCCGCCTACTGTGGTAGCTAGTCCTATTTATAGAGGCCCTGGTCCTCTTCCCAAATATTGAGCGGGAAGGGATCCCACAACGGCCAACTTGATTGGGGACAGCTAGTACAGCTTATCCTGACAAAAGTAGTCTTCGCCTGCTAAAGGCTCTGGTGGTGATGCCGTCTTGGGCTCCACGATGACCTCCATCCTGTCGTCCTGCTGGTCTTGGTCTCGTTGCACCGATAGGGAAACCTTTGCTTGACGCCTCGGTACTCCTCGCCTGCGCTTGCCTACTTAGCACCAAAGAGGAAACAAGGACATTGTGCGCCCTGGCGCCCGCCTGGTCTCGATCGTCATGGCTCACGTCATTGGAGCCTCACGAGGTTTGCCTTGCCTTGATCTCTCCGCCCCTCACGAGCCAGCCTGGCGAGGCCGCTCCCGAGGAGGTCTTGTGTCGTCCACATCGCGAGGCTTGGCCCCTCACGAGGGTCTTGAAAGCTTGCCGGTGAAGATGGGCCGTACGGGCCCGCTCGCAGAGCCACGCCGCGGGCCGTAGGCAGGCAAGTCTGGGGACCCCCATTCCCAGAACGCCGACAGGCCCCGTGAGAACCCCATCATCATGGTTCCTCTCCTTGCCACCAGCCCCAATCTTGCCCCAAGAGTGGACGCTAGGGGGAAAGCACCATCGGAGGCTGGGGGCATGAGTGCCGAGGTATCGATGCCACCTGAGGCTCCCGAGGCGTCATCCTCAGGAACCCGTGATCCCTACACTGGGGCGGAAGCTGAAGGGGCGGCACAGTCCGCTTCTCCTGAGGCCTTGGCAGGTCGTCGCGAGGCGGAGCCCGATAGCTTCCCCCAGCTTGGCGCTCCTGAGGGGGTCTCCTTGGGTGCTTCTCCAGTTCGCCCCGCGATGGTCGCCACGTCCAACGCTTCGGCTAGCTCTGTGTGGACTTTGAGGAGCTTCACAAGAGGAAAGGATCCCTAGGCTGCAATAGTGGCGCCTTCGCGCCGTTGAAGCGGAGAAAGTATATCGCCATCGATGAGTAAGTACCTTATCTCTGTCATTCCTTGTGCACCGCTTCCCTTCCTGACGGTGGTTCCCCACGATCCCTTCTGCCACGGCCGTGGAGCCTCCCGAGGAGCAACCTCCTTTCGCTTCATCTTCCCCGCCAGCTTCGAGCACCCCGAGCATGCACGCCACCCCTGGCGCGGGGTCCGCCGGAGGAGCAAGCCTGCCAGCGGGGCACCTTGAGCTCGTGCCTTCACCGTCTCCCCTGTGCGGCCTTGCTTGGAGCGCGGCCAGTGTGCCAAGGGCCCCTCCTCTGATCGTGGACGGCGCCTAGTTGGCTTCGATCCTGGGATCCTCTTCAAGCGGCGAGTCTCCACTCATCCGGCTCCCTCGCGAGGCTTGGCCGGCAGCCGGGCGGGCGCTAGCCCCCAGCCCCCTCCTGAAAGGGGGCGAGCCACTTCGGGCCCCATCTGCGTCCCCCGTGGTGGAGGACGGAGTCGGCAGCATGCTTAGATCGGTGCACGAGCGGAGTGTCGTCCGCCACGAGCTCTTCCGGGATGCAATGGGTGCGATGAACCGGCTTGGTGAAGAACTCGCGGACATAGACGCGCTCCTTGTGGCTGAGGGTCTCCGGTTGATGGAGGAGCAGCACAAGTTGAAGGTGGCCATCAACCTTGGGCGCCACCAGCGCGACCTTGACAATGCCAAGGCCGAGGCATCCCTCGCGACCTCGCGCGAGGCCCGCTCCCGAGCCTTGGAAGAAGCCCGGGAAGCTAACTGTCGCCGCGAGATTGCAGAGAAATGCTCGTGGGAGCTCCAAGCCTGGAGCGCCTACTTGGAGCAGCAGGTGGAGGCGCGCCAAGACGCCCTTGCGTCGATGAGGGGGACGCATGCCGAGGAGGAGGAGATCCTGAAGCGTGAGGAAGCGCTGGCGCTAGAAGCTGTGGAGCGCAGCCTTGAGCTCGAGCGGTTGGAGACGAGGGAGCGCCCAGTCGCCCAAGCGGAGGATGCTGCTGGTGCGCGCGAGGCCCGAGCCCAGGGGGAGGTTGACCGCCGAGTGGCCGAGGCTTGCGCAGATCTTGTAGGCAGGTACGACTTGAAGCTGAAGCGTGTTGAAGTCGAGGCGGCGGGCAGGACTGTTGCCCTCAAATCCAAGCTGGCCGAGGCGGAGCGGCGCGAGGAGGCCACCGCAGCCGCCCTGGTCTCGGCGCAGCCTGAACTAGCCTCCGCCCGCGCCGAGTTGCTCTCCCTTAAGCTGCAGGTTGACGACGCCGAGTCCATCCCGCGGCAGAACAGGGAGGAAGTGCTTCAGCGGAGGACGCTGGAGCGCGTGCATGCCCCCATGCTCCAGGGCCTCAAGAATAGGTCCAACATTGCGCTGGTCCACATCTGCGATGAAAATGCCACTCATCCCCACGCGGACGACTATGCTAGTCACCTCCGCTTCTTCACCGAGGTGGTGACACGCCTGGAGAACTGTTCCGAGAGAGCTCGCCAGCTTGTCGAAGAGAGGAGCCGCAGCATGCTCGGGCGCGCGTTCTCGCGCGTCTTCGGCCGTCTCAAGAACACTTACCCCAACTTCGACTTTGACGCCACCATTGCCCCGGTACCAGAGGCCATCCAGGATGAACTGGCCCGGTGGGTGGAGGACAATGTGGACGCCCTGGTCAGGGCCTTCGCTTCCGAAGACGACGCGGTGGTGGTCGCGGCAGATGAAGGTGACGTGGTTGATGACGGTGATGGCGGCGCCGTCGAAGGTGATGGTGATGCCGGCGATGGTGACGACGACGCCAGCCACGCGTCTGAAGGCGACCCGGGGGACGCAGCGAGCGACATGTCCGATTGATCTCACATTTCCTTGCTGTTTATGCTGCACGCAAAAGCTCGGGCGCGGCCCAGAGGTTGTAAGAGCATTATGGGAGGGGGAGCCCCTCATGTAAACAGATTACTGCCCCTATTCTTTTGGGCCAAGCTGAATATGCGCATCATGAGCTCACGAGTCCCGTGGCGAATCTGCTGTTGTAATTTACCTTAACCTGGGCAGGTTTTGAACTGGCTCGTGAGGTCGTGAGTTTCTCAAGAGCCCCCGAGGGGCCTTCCGATCCGTTTGAGAGGGCCTCGCGAGACGCACGCGCCAGCCGTGGCGTGACCTGCGCGTGGTGTGCGTGCGTTATGCCCAGCCCCGCTCGTGAGGGGCCCGCGAGGGGGAGGCAGTAAACGCGAGCCTGGAAATTAGGCAAGAACCAGATTGCAAGAAACAACACGAACGATAAAAGGCACCCCCCGCGCGCATCAAATGAAAACTCAACTCCAACTTAAATCTAAAGCCAGAAAGCAGGGCTACAGAAAAGAGGTCAAAAGCAAATGGCCGCATCGGGCGCCTAGTCTAGTCTTCTCGTCTTCGAGTCTTCTCACCAGCGCGGAGCTAAGTGCTGCCACTAGGACGTGGGAGGGAGCCCCCGAGGCCCGAGGGCGGCACTCCTGAGGCTCCGGGGCGTGTACAGCCCCACTCATTATTATGTGAGAGTGTCACGAGCGGAGACCTTCATAGGCGTGAGCCTTACTTCATATCGCCAGACGAGGGCCCCGCCTTGCGCCACCCTCTACCACCGTTGGGACGACCGGAAACCAAGACGGCGCCAAAGGGGGCAAAGGGGACGCCAGCGGCCCCCTCGGCGACCACGGGTCCTCTGCCGGGGGAAGGCACGCCGGCGCCTCCCCAACAGAGGGCCTACCTCCGGGCAACTCCTTGCTCCGTGCAATGCGGGGAGAGGCCTTGCTCCTGGCTCCTCCCATGCAGCCCCCAGTGAGCCTCTCCTGGTGGGACGGATACCGCCGTGCCGGAACCGTCGCCTGACGCCGTGACCTGATTCACTTGCGATTCATGGTTAGCGTAAGCCTGCCCTTGGGAAATTAGTGGTACCCCGTAGCTGTGGTCGACGGCGTGGTTGGCGGGGCTCTCGAGCGGCTCCTGGAAGGCCTCAGCTCCTAGCGCCTCCTCTTCCCATCCTGGCTCGAGGAACGAGCTGGGGTCATCCCCCGGCGTGTACTCCTGGTTCATCATGCGGGGCACGTTGGCCTCCGAGGTCATGGCACCGAGGACCTCGCCGAAGTGCCCCACGCTCCATGTAGCCCGACCCATCACACCGTCTTGAGGATGGTAGAGTAGTGCCCCGCTAGGGCCGTGCGTTGCGACGCTCGTGCCCGCACCCATCGGGGGAGGTGCGGGTGCGATGGGGCGGCCGGCGCCGTGGGTCGCGCTGATGTCGGTGAGACCCCCGGGCACACTTGGGGGCACGTGGGCACAGCGAGGCCTGCCGTGGGATCCGGCCGCTGCCTAGGGCGTGAGCTGGCATCAGAAGGGCGGCGCTCCTGTGGCCGCTGCGTCCAGTAGCTCGACGACGCATTCCAGCAGTGCATCTCGGCCACTCTCCATCAGTCGGCACCATAGCAGCTCCCGTGCCACTGTGAGTGCAGCCCGCATGTTCTCCTGCTCCCGCCGGGTGTGCGGCGCCATCGCCACGGCGTGGCTTGCAGCCCTTGCAGCAGCTCGCACCTCTCGCGGGGTAAGGGTGGACGGCGCCTGGCCGCACCGCCCGCACCCCACAGCATTAGGTGGCGCTCGCGCCGCCTGGAGTGCGGGGTTGAGATCTTCCTGGGTGGACGACGCCGCCCGGGCTGGCCAAGCTGCCTAGTGGTCGGCGTTGGTTCTTGGGTCGCCGGACATCAGTACCACGGAGCGTCGGTGGATCGATTGGCGGAGGAGAGGCTCGGGCGCACCCCCTACCTAGCGCGCCAAATGTCGGATTTAGGGTTCCGGCAAAACCCTTCAGGTTCGAACACTGGGGTGCGCACGAAGATCTCTCCTCTCCCACGCTCTCACACTCCACGATCTCACGGACTAGCTCGCCGAACCCAAAGAACACAAGGACACAAGATTTATACTGGTTCGGGCCACTGTTGTGGTGTAATACCCTACTCCAGTGTGGTGTTGGTGGATTGCCTCTTGGGCTGAGGATGAACAGTACAAGGGAAGAACAGCCTGTTCTTGTGCTTGGTGAGCCGGTGTGTGGGTGAGGATCGCTCAAGATAAGTTCTGATGGGTGAGGATCCGATCTCCCCTCCTACTGTGGTGACTAGTCCTATTTATAGAGGCCCTGCTCCTCTTCCCAAATATTGAGCAGGAAGGGGTGCCAGAACGACCAATTTGAAAGGGGACAGCTAGTACAAGCTATTCTGACAAAAGTAGTCTTCGTCTGCCAAAGGCTCTGGTGGTGACGCCATCTTGGGCTCCACGATGACATCCGTCTTGCCGTCCTGCTGGTCTTGGTCTCGTTGCACCGATATGGAAACCTTTGCTTGATGCCTCGGTACTCCTTGCCTGCGCTTGCCCCCTTAGCACCAAAGAGGAAGAAAGGACACTGTGCGCTCTGGCGCCCGCCTGGCCTTGATCGTCATGGCTCACGTCATGAGAACCTTGTTGGGGAACGTAGTAATTTCAAAAAAATTCCTACGCACACGCAAGATCCTGGTGATGCATAGCAACGAGAGGGGAGAGTGTTGTCCAAGTACCCTCGTAGACCGATAGCGGAAGCGTTAACACAACGCGGTTGATGTAGTCGTACGTCTTCACGATCCGACCGATCAAGTACCGAACGCACGGCACCTCCGAGTTCAGCACACGTTCAGCTCGATGACGTCCCTCGAACTCCGATCCAGCCGAGTGTTGAGGGAGAGTTTCGTCAGCACGACGGTGTGCTGACGATGATGATGTTCTACCGACGCAGGGCTTCGCCTGAGCACTGCTACGATATTATCGAGGTGGATTATGGTGGAGGGGGGCACCGCACACGGCTAAGAGATCCAAGGGATCAATTGTTGTGTCTCTGGGGTGCCCCCCTGCCCCCGTATATAAAGGATCAAGGGGGAGGCGGCCGGCCAAGGAGGAGGGCGCGCCAAGGGGGGAGTCCTACTCCCACCGGGAGTAGGACTCCTCCTTTCCTTGTTGGAATAGGAGAAGGGAAGGGAGAAGGAGAAAGAAGGAAGGGGGCGCCCCCCCTCCCTAGTCCAATTCGGACTAGTCCATGGGGAGGGGTGCGGCCACCCTTTGGGGCCTTTCTCTCCTTTCCCATATGGCCCATTAAGGCCCAATAAGAATTCCCGTAACTCTCCGGTACTCCGAAAAATACCCGAATCACTCGGAACCTTTCCTAAGTCCGAATATAGTCGTCCAATATATCGATCATTACGTCTCGGCCATTTCGAGACTCCTCATCATGTTCCCGATCTCATCCGGGACTCCGAACTCCTTCGGTACATCAAAACACATAAACTCATAATAAAATTGTCATCGTAACGTTAAGCGTGCGGACCCTACGGGTTCGAGAACTATGTAGACATGACCGAGACACCTCTCCAGTCAATAACCAATAGTGGAACCTGGATGCTCATATTGGTTCCCACATATTCTACGAAGATCTTTATCGGTCAGACCGCATAACAACATACATTGTTCCTTTTGTCATCGGTATGTTACTTGCCCGAGATTCGATCGTCGGTATGTCGATACCTAGTTCAATCTCGTTACTGGAAAGTCTCTTTACTCATTCCGTAATACATCATCCCGCAACTAACTCATTAGTTACAATGCTTGCAAGGCTTATAGTGATGTGCATTACCGAGTGGGCGCAGAGATACCTCTCCGACAATCGGAGTGACAAATCCTAATCTCGAAATACGCCAACCCAACAAGTACCTTTGGAGACACCTGTAGAGCACCTTTATAATCACCCAGTTACGTTGTGACGTTTGGTAGCACACAAAGTGTTCCTCCGGTAAACGGGAGTTGCATAATCTCATAGTCATAGGAACATGTATAAGTCATGAAGAAAGCAATAGCAACGTACTAAACGATCGAGTGCTAAGCTAACGGAATGGGTCAAGTCAATCACATAATTCTCCTAATGATGTGATCCCGTTAATCAAATGACAACTCATGTCTATGGCTAGGAAACATAACCATCTTTGATCAACGAGCTAGTCAAGTAGAGGCATACTAGTGACACTCTGTTTGTCTATGTATTCACACATGTATCAAGTTTCCGGTTAATACAATTCTAGCATGAATAATAAACATTTATCATGATATAAGGAAATAAATAATAACTTTATTATTGCCTCTAGGGCATATTTCCTTCAAACCTCATGAGGTTTGCCTTGCCTTGATCTCTCCGCCCCTTACGAGCCAGCCTGGTGAGGCCGCTCCTGAGGAGGTCTTGTGTTGTCCGCCTCGCGAGGCTTGGCCCCTTACGAGGGTCTTGAGTGCTTGCTGGTGAAGATGGGCCGTACGGGCCCGCTTGTGGAGCCACGCCGTGGGCCACAGGCAGGCAAGTTTGAGGACCCCCGTTCCCAGAACGCCGACAATGGGGATTGTTTGTAGAGCAGTGGGTGGCATATGGCTTTGCTTGTTGAAAAGCTGGCATCCGACACAACGTTGGACAAGGTCCTGTGCATCTGCTCGGGCCATCAGCCAATAGAAACCTGTACGGATGGCCTTGCTTACAAGGGCCCAAGCCGCGGCGTGGTGACCACCAAGACCGGCATGAATTTCAGCCAAGAGCTGCCGCCCCTCTTCCTCAGAGATACATCTTTGAAATACTCCGGTAGCACTTTTCTTGTAGAGTTCTCCATCATGGACCATGTAGGCTTTCGAGCGTCGGACAATGTGGCGAGCCTCATTCTGATCCTCAGGGAGTTCTCGCCTATTAAGGTAGGCCAAGAAGGGTTTGGTCCATGGGGAATGACTGCCATGATAAGATGGGCCGACGATGTTATTTCGGTGGCTGAGCCCCCGATGACATCGGTGTGTTCGGAATCTGGGGTTATGGTCGTATCAGAACTGGTGTTGCCGCTCTCCCCTTGCCACACCACAGATGGCTTGAAAAGCCTTTCCAGAAAGATGTTAGGTGGGACAGGGTCGTGCTTGGCGCCGATGCGAGCAAGGACATCCGCCGCTTGATTGCTTTCTCGAGCCACATGATGAAACTCGAGGCCCTCGAACCGAGCTGACATTTTGAGAACGGCATTATGGTAAGCTGCCATCTTCAGATCTTTGGCATCGAAATCTCCATTTATTTGAGATATTGCGAGGTTTGAGTCCTCGCGCACTTCCAGGCGTTGTATGCCCATGGAGACAGCCATCCGAAGACCATGTAATAAGGCCTCGTATTCGGCTGCATTGTTGGAGACTGTGTATAATATTTGTAGTACGTACTGAACTGCGTCCCGAGTGGGGGACGTTAAGACAACGCCCGCCCCTATTCACGCCAGCATTTTGGAACCATCGAAGTGCATAACCCAGTTGGAATATGTGCTGTACTCTTTAGGGAGTTCGGCCACTGTCCATTCGGCTACGAAGTCAGCCAGTACTTGGGATTTAATGGCTCGGCGCGGATTGTATGTTATGTCAAATGGAAGGAGCTCAATGGCCCACTTGGCAATCCGGCCCATGGCATCGCGGTTGTTTATTATGTCGTTGAGTGGTACCTCGGAAGCCACTGTGATCGAGCACTCTTGAAAGTAGTGTCGCAGCTTCCAGGATGCCATGAAGACCGCGTATGCTATCTTTTGGTAATGAGGGTACTGGGATTTGCATGGTGTGAGAATGGTGGATAAGTAGTATACCGGTTTCTGGAGCGGGAACTTCTGTCCGTCCTGCTCTTGCTCGACGACCAGCATGGCACTCACCACCTGGTGTGTTGCCGATATGTTTAATAACATGGGTTCGCCAATGTTCGGCGCGGCCAGGATTGGGTTGCTTGCTAAAAGGGCCTTTATTTCTTCCAGTCCAGCCGTTGCCGCCTCCGTCCACTCAAAGTGGTCGGTGCGTCGGAGAAGGCGATGAAGTGGCAATGCTTTTTCTCCTAATCTGGAGATAAAGCGACTTAAAGTTGCCACACATCCGGCTAGTTTTTGGACATGTTTAAGGTCTATTGGTGTAGCCAATTGTGAAAAAGCTCGGATTTTGGCTGGATTTGCCTCTATTGGAGACGATGAAGCCTAGCAGTTTTCCAGCGGGAATGCCGAAAACACACTTTTTCGGATTGAGCTTGATGTCATATGTACGGAGGTTGTCGAATGTGAGACGTAGATTGTCTATCAATGACTCGATGTGCCTAGTCTTGATGACGACGTCATCCACATATGCTTCAACTATCTTGCCGATCTGTTTCTCCAGGCATCTTTGAATCATGCGTTGGTAGGTGGCCCGACGTTTTTGAGCCCAAAGGGCATAGTGTTGAAGCAGAATGGCCCATATGGCGTAATGAATGCCGTTGCGGCTTGGTCGGACTCCCTCATTTTGATTTGATGGTATCCGAAATATGGGTCGAGGAAACACAGTCAGTTGTGTCCCGCGGTAGCATCGATAATCTGGTCGATGCGGGGGAGGGGGAAGGGATCCTTAGGGCAGGCCTTATTAAGGTCTTTGAAATCGACGCACAAGCGCCAGGATTTATCCTTCTTTGGCACCATCACTAGGTTTGCTATCCAGTCAGGGTGTTTTATTTCTCTAATGAATTCGGCTTCGATTAACTTGGCTAGCTCCTCCCCCATAGCTTGACGTTTGGGTTCAGAAAAGCGCCGCAGTGTTTGCTTGACTGGTTTATATCCCTTCAATATATTGAGGCTGTGTTCGGCCAATCTGCGTGGGATTCCTGGCATACCAGAAGGGTGCCAGGCGAATATGTCCCAATTCTCACGCAGGAACTCTCGTAGCGTGGCGTCAACCGTTGGGTCTAACTGTGCCCTGATGGATGTTGTCTTCTTGGGGTTCGTTGGGTGGACTTGAAATTTGACTATTTCATTTGCTGGTTTAAAGGAGGTGGATTTGGGTCACTTGTCCAGGATTACATCGTCCCTATCCACTGTGGAGCGTGGTGCAGTTAATTCTACGGCCGCGAGGGCTTCGGACAATGCCTCGAGGGCCAGGATGCGGTTTTATTTTCGGCGCGGAGTGCTATGTCCGGATCACTAGCAAGAGTGATTATACCATTGGGCCCGGGCATCTTGAGCTTCATGTTCCCGTAGTGAGGTATAGCTTGGAAGCGTGTAAATGCATCTCGCCCAAATAGGGCATGATATCCACTATTGAAAGGGGCCACTTGGAAGGTTATTTCTTCGGACCGATAATTCTCCGGTGTGCCGAATACCACATCGAGTGTGATTTTTCCCGTGCATCGCGCCTCCCGACTGGGAATAATTCCTCGGAAGGTCGTGCTACTTTGCTCGTTGCGGCTCCTGTCTATTTCCATTTTGTTGAGTGTGTCCTCGTTGATGAGGTTTAATCCGCTGCCGCCGTCCATCAGCACTTTGGTAAGCCGAAAGCCGTCCATGATTGGACTAAGGACCAAGGCGGCGGGTGCCCGGACTGTCCTGAATTTTGGTTCGTCACCGGCGTTGAAAGTTATGGCCGTGTCATTCCAAGGGTTTATTTATGCGACTTGGCAGACTTCAGCGAGGTCACGGAGTGCCCTTTTGCGCATGTTATTTGAAGCGAAGGTTTCGAAGACCGTCAATACTCGAAGTTCGCCATCTTTGTCGCGGCAATCTTTAATCTTGTCTTTGACAAGGAGGAATCTGGCCCAAAAGTGATGGACTGTTTCCTGAGACTGCTGTCGTATGTGCATGAGATCGTTTATATCTGGGCGGGTGGGTGGATTTAGATCTGAACCCTGACCCGATTTGGGATCCGAAGTTTGAAAAACTTCCGAACTTAATAGCTCGGGCTCCGGGATATCAACTGATTTTTCAAGCCCGTCGTCCAATTCTAGGTTCGGAGGGCGGGGCGTATCTTTCCGAACGCAGGTATCCGGCTCTTCGAGCTCGGAGATCCGAACATAGTTCATCCTCAGCATAGAGGAAGAGTTGTCGTCTTGCTCCTCTACTACCGCTATCTGGTGGGTGATCGGTGGAGGTTTAATTTCTCTCTGGTCGGGTTTAAGCCCAATCAGATCGTAGTCTGTAGCGACCCCCAAGGCGGCAATGCGATCTAAGAGCTCGTTCAAAGATGAAAACTCCGCCGGATCCATCTGCTTGGAGTATTCGGAGTCAACACGGAGGGGATTTGCGATGACTCGAGAAGTCATCATCGGCTTAACGGCCGAATGGGAGATCATGGTAAAGCCGCCCAGCCGGAGGGTTTGGCCTGGGGCCAGTACTCCTCCGGAGGTGACACTGTCCTTGATAACAAGGCGAGCCATCAATCATGTCTTTGACGTCATAGCGGAACTCTCAATGAAAGCACCAATGTCGGTGTCAAAACCGGCGGATCTCGGGTCGGGGGTCCCGAACTGTGCGTCTAAGGTTGATGGTAATAGGAGATGGGGGACACAATGTTTACCCAGGTTCGGGCCCTCTCTATGGAGGTAATACCCTACTTCCTGCTTGATTGATCTTGATGAATATGAGTATTACAAGAGTTGATCTGCCTCGAGATCGTAATGGCTAAAACCCTAAAAGTCTAGCCTCTATGACTATGATTATGATTGCCTCTATGGACTAAGCCCTCCGGTTTATATAGACACCTGAGGGGACTAGGTTTGTACAAAGTCAGTTACAGAGAAAGGAATCTTCATATCAAGGCGCCAAGCTTGCCTTCCACGCCAAGGAGAGTCCCATCCAGACACGAGAGAGAGTATTCGATCTTGTATCTTCACAGCCCATCAGTCCGGCCCACGTACCATAGTCCGGACGCCCGAGGACCCCTTAATCCAGGACTCCCTCAGCAGCTGCCGGGAACATCGATATGGCTTATGGTGAGCAGCGGCCTCGTGTGAAATTCCAGATTCTTGTCGGTGAGGCTAGCGCTCGCATAGCCGAAGAGATGCCTTTAGCCCTTGTCATCAAGCCCCAGGCTCCGACATGGGCGCAAAAAATAGTTCAGTTTCTCCAAACAGTAGAACTTCTCGAAGAGCAAGAGCAAGCTGAGAAAGCAGCCCATCAGTCAAGTATGTACCAGTTTGTGGATAACATCCTATGTAGAAAGCGACCCAACAGAGTGAAAATGAAGTGCATAACCCGGGAAGATGGATAGAAGTTGCTAGCGGAGATACATGGGGGGGGGGTATGTGGTTCCCATATAGGACAAAGAACCCTTCTCAGGAAAGCTTTCCGGTAGGGCTTTTACTGGCCCACTGCCCTCCAGGATGCAACTGAGCTAGTAACAAGATGTGAAGCATGCCAGTTCCATTCGAAGAGCATTCCTCAACCAGCACAAGCCCTCCAAACAATTCCTCTGTCCTGGCCTTTTTCGGTCTGGGGGCTTGGCATTTTTGGCCCCTTCTCCCGTGCTACCGGGGGCTTTAAGTTCTTGTACATTGCCATCGACAAGTTCACCAAGTGTCCTGAAGTAGAGCTAGTGAGAAAGGTAACAACAAAGTCAACCGTCAAGTTCTTCAAAGGATTTGTTTGCCGGTTCGGGGTCCCGAATAGGATCATCACTGACAATGGCACACAATTCACGAGCCAACTTTCATGCAATACCACTACTATAGGATACTGCTAACGCGACTCGATGAAACGGTGTGCGATGCATTAATCACAAACGAATATGTAAAAAATCCGTCAAATAAGATGCAAAACATTTGCGATGGTGGATACATCAAACACGGTTTAGATTTTAGTTGTGTGTGCGATGCTGGGCATACGATTCACTCAAATTAACTGTTTGCGATGAGCATAACAGCAGAAACGGAGAGACAGATGAAGGTGTGTTCGATATACGGCATATAGTTCACTAGGATGAACTGTTTGTGATTAGGCAACACAACAGAAACAGTCAGTTAGATCAAGGTGTGTGCGATATATGGCATACAGTTCACTTGGATGAACTGTTTGCGATTAGCCAACACAAGAAAAATAGTTCAACTTAACAAGATGTGTGTGATACGCGGGAAACATGTCAATAATCAGAAATGTGTTGGAAGACCGATAAGAACACAAACCATTCCTGTTAACAAGTCATGTGTGTTGTGAGCATATGATTGTTGGTATACAATTGGGAGTGATTGATGAAATCATCACCGACGGGTTGAATTGTTTAGTCCGTGTGCGATGTGATTTGCTCTATCCGCACAACATCTACACTCTCTCTACAAAGCATCAACATATATACTTAAAAAGACAACATTGCATAACCAAATTAAGCATACAATTACACAAGTGACTACACACATAACATTTCCACCCACCAAAGTAAGCAATTACATGCATACTAAACTAGGAGAAACGAGGATCTAATCATCAATTTCTTGTTGTGATGATGCTTGCCATTGCTCTGCTTCTGGCTGGATCCCTGGCCGTTTTGCGGAAGGAGGCACTTCCTCATATCAACGATCCGCCTGTACATCTCGTAGCACGTGTACGCCTCCTTGGTCGCATACACAACATGAGCTTTGTCGTGTTTCTCCATCCAGGCCGAGTGCCAGACACGCTTGTCCTTCTTGCAGGAATCCTTCATGTCTTTGTAGTAGGGATCATTGATGGCCTCGGCGAGGTGAACAAGTGAGTCCTTCTCATGCTCCTTGCTTCCCCAGATCTTGTATTGGCCCTGGATGTCCACAAGATTCTAGTGGGCAATGCACGAATTCTTGAGCACCTTTACATCGTTGGTGATGTCCACCGTAGCTAACATCTAGTGAGGGCTGTTGACAAACCTGGCGAAACACTTGCAAGGCCTTGTAGCCAAGTGATCAATTAAAAGTATATATAGTGGTGTTTTTACGCCCAAACTACAAATGTCGTGTTCTCCACAGGGACTAGGCAATCAGCGGTTACGCTTGACTAAAGCTACGTAACACGATATTTGGTGAAGAAAGCAGAAAATAAAACCTAAACAAACTAAGATTGTCGCTAAAGAAAATGCGTATAAGCAAAAGGGAGATTCATATTTTACTCAATGTATTTCTGGTATTTTCATTCAATTTGAGAATGTAAAACACTAACACAGAAGATCATCATTAACAAAATGGAAGTAACAATATGAGATCAAAAATGTAACTAGCTAACATAAACGAAAAGGGTAGAAAGAGTGGTACCTTCATCCACCTTTCATGGACTGGAGCAGGCAAGTGCCGATGTCTGGAGAAGGATATGGAAGCTTGGGTTGAGGAGGCTGTCAACAAGTCATCAAAGGCGATAGATTGGTTATATTCGGATTCGTTTGATCTTGATTTTCTTTTTTTTGGTTGTGAGAGGTCTGAGTCCACAGCTGGGAAAGAGTCGCCAGATGACAACGGAAGTACGGGTCTGCCTCTTTCAAAGGGAAGCAAGAGTCTCATAGGGAAGGAGATCCTGCACAGACCAATCCCAATCAGGAAGAGAGTCTTGTTGTCAATGAAAGCAATTTTTCTATGTCACATATCTACCTATCTCGTGTTGTGAGCTATAAAGTACCCACAAGGGGGCTGGACCAAGAAAGAGACAGGCGATTGGGTACTTCCCATCCTCTGTGATGTCAATCTCTTTGTCATTTTTTCACCCTTGCTGAGTAGCGAAGTGAGCATACTCAAGATCCAATTCATCAATCATTTGAGTTGGTACAAACATAGGAATCCAGACTCCACTTGATTCAATCTTCAGTTTCGACATTCATCAGTTAGGACAAAGAAGAAGGACCCACTTAATCGACTCGGAGAGACCGAACCAGGCACACAAAAAAAAAAGAAAAACTGAAGGAAGTTCTCTTTCCATTCCAACTAAACTAAGTGAAAAAGGGGGAGAGGAAAACAGAAACACCAGAACAAAGAAACTATGTCCAAACCAACAAGTCCTTTGGTCGACTCTAAAGAATGTATCGAGAGTTGGGAGTTAGCCATCTCATAGGACTGATAGCTGGGTTTTCCACGGAGTTTCTTCGTACGATTGAAAAAAAGAGTGCTCTAGGCCGGAGAAAACAAGAAGAAGATTATTCACCAGTCTGTCTCCCAACCTCTTTAAAGCAGCTACCTACCGTGTTCTTGTCTTGGGACAGCATTGGCACCCCGTTTGCTCGATCTTCTAGGCACTCTAAAGCGCTTCGACGAGAGACAGATGGACTTTGAGTTATAGATGGAGAAGAGCCTTTAGAGGATCAAGACTGATTCCTCAATAAAACAAATGGGATTTTGAGGGAAGGCTGAACGTGATGTACTGAAGGGTTCGCTTTCCCTGATCGGCGCCAGTCTTTCCTCCTGTGAATTTGCCAGGTCGGGAGGGGCCCTTTCCTTCTACCTTAATGAACCCATTCACCAATGATTGGATCACTCAAAGCTAAATACCAATTCCTTCCTTTTAGGTGGTCTAGGTGGCTGGGATACTATGCCCTTCTTTTTAGAGGCTCAAAGACGAGTTCTTTGAAGGAAGCAAAAGAACCCATGTGTTTAGATGAAGTCTACCCTCCTTTTGTGCCGGGAAGAAGAATGAGATCAAACTCAAAGTCAAGGAAAGCGGCCTAGACCACTGACTTTTGATGGAAGGCTTCTGAACATGGATTGGTTTGATAAAGCCATTTTTTCGGCGAATCAAATATTTTCTGAGAGCACTAGACCTTCTCTCTTTTAGGATTGATTCCCACTCACTACCTGATAGCAGGCTTGGCCCATGAGACCTATTGTCTTACTGTACTAGCTCACTTCACTACTTTGAAGGATGGGGTTTTCCCCTTTTTGGTTCACAAACGCTCTAACCCATCGAGAAGCTCCATCCAAATTGGAGTTGATGTGAACACTTCCCCAGAGGCAGAGGCTTTTTCTACAAAAGGGTGGGAGCATAAAATGTAGGTGAGTCAATAGTGTGTGGCCTTCAAGTATTTCGTATTGTAACAATATTAGATCGGCATCCAAACAAAGGTGCATGTACGGTTCCTAAGGGATACAATTTTGTCCTAATCATCGAGAAATATGAAATAAGTTGATAGCGCTATCTCGTACTAACACATACTCTCTAAATATTGAAGAACATGCATGCGGCCTTCAAGCCACAACCGCGGTATGAGTTCTGATCTCAGACTTTGGTTTGGGGGATGCTGGCCCCTTCGCGTTGACAAGGAAACTGTGGATGACAATGGGTTTAGAATTAGAATAAAACGAAGACCGTATCGAACAAATAGAGGAAAGGGCGGAAAGGGGAAAAAGTAAAGTCTAAGCGACATATGGCACGAAAAGGAAATCCAATTTCGGTAAGACTTGATCTGAATCGTAGTTCAGATCCAAGTCGGTTCAGTGAGGGGGACCACGAAAGACACCGAATGGGTTCGGTCCGTCTTTTCCTGATCTTTGTTTGTCCCCCCAAAAAAGGTGTGAGAGGACGTTGCAGTTGTCCGGGAGGGACACGACTTCTTCTAACGCTAGAAGACCACATGAAGAAACCCGGGACCAGAGCATGTCGTGAAAGATGCACACGGGGCGGGCGTGCTTCGACCGTGTCTCCGGGGCACTGTTGAATGTAGATATCATGAACGTGAGGATAAGGATACCAGGCCAAGAAACCTGCGCAATTACTCCCCTAGTGCCGATCGCTAGCGCATCCAGGGCCCTGGTGCCCAGCTCTGCTGGAGAGGCCGTCACTGATTTGAAAAGTGCGTCTACGGTTCAGATAGACTGATTATGCGAACACCTAGCCCCATGAATCAATAAAAAAACAGGTGCTAAGTTTCATTTCAGATCAGTGAATAGACCAAAAAAGAGACCTTTCTCGCTCGACGCCACACAATGCTTTGCTTCAATAAATGAGAGTTGTCGGTGGAACCGGTGAACCACGCGAGCTGGTTAGATGCA
The DNA here is from genome assembly GCF_018294505.1 of Triticum aestivum. Lineage (NCBI taxonomy): Eukaryota > Viridiplantae > Streptophyta > Magnoliopsida > Poales > Poaceae > Triticum > Triticum aestivum. The sequence goes on along the minus strand of NC_057811.1, from coordinate 204,936,438 downwards.
TTGGGCAGAGGGCTCATAGTACCTGATAGCGCAGCTATGCAGTGGAAGTGAAGTAGCCTAAATCGACCCCCTTCTTTGTTTTTTATTCAAAGACACAAAAGCAAGCACAGTACAAAGAGATTGGACTCTCGGATGAGACTAAGCAGCTACCGTTCCGACGCACCCCTGACCCTATCTTGATTCAAACCGAAAACCCTCTCTAAGGTGGAACCTAGTTGAAGCTGTCATTCAAAGAATAGATGGGAATCCAAATCCACTTTTAGGGATATAGATGAAGTCTCGCTCAGTAAAGAGAGTTATAGATTCGTAGAAGAGGATCAGAGTACGCTCGCTACAAAAGGCAGCTAGCCAATGAAAGTAAGTGGAAAGAATATAGTACTTTTGTACTGACCCCTCCGGGGCCCCAGTTGTTTTGGCGCGCCCTACCCCAACGTTAGACTATTGCCTTTTTAGCCTACGCTTGCTGCCTACAGCATGTATTTGATAGATCTATCGAATCCATGCTTCCCCCGCCCCGAAGCGAGACTCTATCCTGATCTCAAAGAATAACGAGCTAGGCGGCCGACAGGCAAAGAAAGGGGGCGGGGCGTTTACTTGAAAATGACAACCACCTATTCCACGAAAGAAAACCTACGATTAAGTAGCAATTGCTTTCACTAATGGGCCCAGTGAGGGGGGCATTGTCCTTCTGTTCTTACCAACCTCAGGTGTGTACATCTAACTTATTATCTTCTTTTTTCATGCAAGCCTGACCTCAGCTGTCCATTTCTTATTCATCTAGGGTGCCCCTAGTGGACTTGGTGGTGCTCCTTTATCAAACAGAATAACTCTAAACGTTAGGGAAAATAAGGGAAGACCACCTGAGCAAACCGACCAAAAGGAATTTACTTATCCGAACCGAATGTTAGAGGCTTAAGCTAAGCCTCTCACCAGCTTCGTTGCTGCTTGATCGGCGGAGAGGAAGATCTCAAAGTATGGGGCAAAGGATCAAGCACTTTGACTTTGCTTTGTCCTCCAGGATCAACCACAGGTTGCGTTTGAGAGCCGTGTGATGGGTGACTATCTAGCACGGTTCAGAGAGCACGTGTATGTAGTCTGCGCACGTGAATGGAAGCCCCCGCCACAAAAAATAAGCGGCTCTTCCCACAGCTCTGTCACCATTACTCTATTTATTATTATGGTAAATCATTTTATTAAGATGTCAATCTTAGATCTTATTTTAGTTCGATACGTCCACCTACGAAACTCGCCGTTGGCTTTCGTCTCGGTAGGTGTATTATTCTACATTTTCCCAAAAGGAAATTCATTCATTTCTTTCTTCCCTGGTGATCACCACGACTAAAACAAAAACAAGGCAAGAAATCAAGACCCGTACTATAGGAAAAGGGCTGGTGGCCGACATTTGGGTAAGTCGTTCCGATCGGGTGTCTTCATTCAAGCGAGGGTACAAAGGAAGAACGAAACGAAGTGAAAGGTTGGGGGCAGGGAAAAGAGTCGAGTCAATCGACCAGGAGAAGCAAAACGAAATCTGGATTTGGCCGAAAAAGATGCAATGTTATGGATACCACGACCGATCACCATCGAGAAAGAAGAATTTTTCTAAATCACTTCGGGTGAGCGGGCCCTTCAAGCGGCCTCAGTACGCCAGGCTTGTAAATGTCATCCCTTTCCTTATAGGAAATGCCGCCTCCTTACTAAAAAGTAATAGAATCAAGTTATTTTTACCAAAGAAGTCCCGTTCTAACGGCCCGACGAGTCATCTACGAAAAAGGACCCTCCCCACTATGCACGCCTCCTTGAAATATTTGGTCATGCAATACTTTTGTAATACTAAGAATAAAATGCATTTCGACCCCGTCCAAGTTCTCAATCATTTCGTGGCACCAGGTGTGGCTGAACCATGTACGCTGTGGGGAGCGAAGGGCGGAAGCTTAGATAAGAGAATACGCTCTCGCATCGCTTTTTTTAGAAAGCTCTACCAGCGAGAAAAAGTGTTTGGCCCGAGCCAAAAAGAGGTTGATCCACTTCATTCGCCAAGCGAAAGATCTTCGCTTCGCGGGAACAACAAAAACCACCATATCGCTCTTTCCTTTCTTCGATGCTACCTTCTTTTTTCCAAGGGATGGGGTTGGGGTGTATAATAACCCTTTTTGAGTATGCCTGGAAACAACTCCTAGCTGAATTTAGGATCAAATGTAGGAACCTCATGGGTAAGGATAAAGTAATGGAATTGATAGGGAAATTCATAGACCTAGGTAGGATAGGCAAATTGATAAAGGGAATAGAGATGATGATAGAGATCATACTGAGAAAGAGGATAATTCCGTACGGGTACAACTCTTATTTGAACGAAGTGCAAAAAATGCGATCTTTTTTGTCTAATAGAACAAACACTCATACCTTACTTGAGTCGGTAAAGATCAAATCTATTTATCAAAGTGCTTCTCTGATTGCTCAAGACATCTCTTTTCAACTAAGGAACAATCCAATCTCATTTTGTTCCATTTTTAGTAAAATAGTGAAGGATATTACATTAATAATGCCAAAAGGGGTTTGATAGGATACATATTTGTTGTTCTGGTCAATTAGGGGGTGCACAAATAGCTAGAACTGAATGCGGAAAGTATGGAAAAACATCTTGTAATGTATTTAACTAGAAAATCGATTATGCTCCTATGGAAGTATCTACTCGTAATGGGAATTTCAGGTGTGAAATTGCGGATCTCATATAGTCCAAATAAGAAGGGACGAGCTATATCCGAAACGTACGAAATATAGTAAATATTTTAAATGCAGATGCAGTAGGGGTCACGAACCGGATGGTACACAACTTGGTTTTGGAAGATATGGCACCAAAAGTTCTAGAGCTGGTCGTCTTACATATCGAGACATTGACGCAGCACGTCGGGCTACAATCGGACAATTCCATCGTGCTATGAGCGGACAATTCTGAAGAAATTGTAAGATATGGGTAAGAGTTCTCGCAGATCTTCCCACTATGGGGAAACCCGCAGAAGTTTGAATGGGAAGAGGAAAAGCAAATCCGACGGGTTGGATTGCTCGTGTGTCCATGGGACAAATCCCATTTGAAATGGATGGTGTGAGTTTGTCAAATGCTCGACAAGCCGCTAGATTAGCGGCGCATAAACCTTATTCGTCAACCAAGTTTGTTCAGTGGTCATAACGTAATTGGTTAGTGGGGAAAGACTAGGCCGGGACTCAAAAGAATTTGGCGAAGTGTTTGTTCTTGAATGAGGGAAGTGGAAAGATAAAGAGGGATAGCGAGCTCGCCTCCTTCTTTTTTGCAATAGCCAAAATTGTACGACGACCCTTCTTGTTCTAGGCATACGACCCTGAGACGTGACGGTGTCACTTTTCCGGCCCAATAAAGTGACAACTATATAAATAAGAATAAGAAAGAGAAGCGTGATGTTGTCGTGTTGTCAGCAATCAAATTATCGTAAATAGATAGTATGGTTATGTTGTTTCAATTTCTGTTCGTACTCTGATTGATGTGGCTGCAGCTCGATCTTGGCAAATCTCTCAAATGGATGTCAAAAATGCTTTCCTTCATGGTGATCTACATGAGTTTTTTCTATGTGCAGCCACCTCTGGGTATTGAAGTTCCTGATGGTCATGTTTGTCGCCTTCAAAACGCCCTATATCGGAAAAAAATTAACCACCTCATGCTTGGTTTGAGCAGTTAAGCTCTGTGGTTCAAGCTGCTGGTTTCTCTTCTAGTGAGCATGACCCTGCACTTTTCACTCATACATCTGACCGCGGTCGTACCTTGCTTCTTCTCTATGTTGATGATATGTTGATCACTGGAGATGAGCAAAAGTACATTGCTTTTGTTAAGAAAAAGTTGAGTGAGCAATTCAAGATGTGAGATTGATTTTCTCTCAGTTATTTTCTGGGAACTGAGGTTGATCAAACGCATGCTGAGGAGTTGCAACTTAGAAGACTTAATTATGGGGTGGTTACTCTGATTCCTAAAATGAAAGATGCTACAACTATCAAGCAATATTGGCCAATATGTTTATATTATGTTTGTTACAAAATTGTGAGTAAAGTACTGAAAATAGGCTTGAGAGAGTTGCAGCTAAGGTGGTGAGTAAGAGTCAGATGGCATTTATGAAAAACAGAAATATTTTAGATGGGGTGGTCACTATCCATGAGGTGTTTCATGAGCTTAGGAGGACTAAACAAGAGGGGGTCATACTAAAGCTAGACTTTGAAAAAGCATATGTCAGGGTGAACTGGAATTTTCTACAAGAGGTTTTGCTTTAAAAGGGTTTTCTTTAGTGAGAAGTGCAGAGGTTGGATTAAATAAGTGGTAGAAGGAGATGAAGTGAGTATCAATATTAATGGAGAGGTTGGCCCATATTTTAAGAGCAACAAAGGACTTTTTCAGGGTGATGTCACCTCTTCTTTTGAATTTGGTGGTGGTCACAGAAAAGGGGGTCACTCAAGTGTACGCCATTCTTTGTCCGTCCAGATCGCGGTACATGTTCGGACTACTCTAGATTGTAGAGGAATGAATTTAAGGCTACTTTATATGGGGTGGGATCCAACCATTCTCGGTACGTACAAGGTGGGCACCCATTCTCGGTTAAGATGGGAAATCCTGTAGGGGTAGAAATGCTACATGAAAAAAATCCGCTCTTGCTGTATTAGGAATTGAAAGTAAGTCAACTCCTTCCTCTTAGAGCACCTTGTCGCAGCTGTGACTACTCTTTCTATTTGAATTGAATGTCAGCGAATCACTTGTTTCACTAATGTGACTAGTCTTGACTGCAGGTTTTTAGTTTCTATAGAGAAGTGACTGCGTTAGAGATGCTTATTAAAGGTTTGCTTGGTGACTTCCTTGCTTGACAGGCTTTCCTTATTGATTGGCTTGGCCTGCTTGTTCCCGGAAATCACTTCCTCTAAGTCTTAAATAGTAGAACCTACTCTTTCTTCAAAGAATGTAGCGTACCTAAGAAATGATTTCTCTAACAAGTCAAATCCGTTGTGAAATAAGGAAATGCGCGGATCGCTGCTTCTACCCTTCTCCTATTCGCATTTCCTGCTTACTATTGAAGGAAAAGTTGTTACTGCTACATATGCCCTTTTTCCTCTAATTCGAGCGAGTAAAGGCACAACTTCCTCATCTTTGCTTTATAGTTTGATATAATATAGAATTGGATTTTTCCTTTCCTTTAAGGAGCTCTAGCTGTCTTGCTGATCCACTAGTTCATACTATTAATGAAAGCTCTTTCACCCTGCCCGCGGGTAATCCCTTACTGATCCTACTCAAGCAATCTCCCATTATCCCGTCTTCACTTTATAGTCAAGCGATTGTAAACTCCTTATTTAGGCTAGCTACTTTGCTGACTAACAAGATTATGGCGTTGGAGCTATGACAGTTATGTAAACTACTTCCCTAGCAAGTAATGAATATGAGGTCAAAGCCAAGGAGTACGCAGGATGTTGCCTTTTCATAGTGAGGGAAGGTTGGCTTGACACGCTTCGTTCTGGATGTTGTAATCTCTTCTCATGGTCTTTTTTGCTTTATTATCCCATTGTGAGAATGGCTAGGAGTGTGGATCCACACGCCCCCCTCTAGTCAATACTTTCCGAGTAGCGCAAGGCTTCTTCGTTGGCAAATAAACGAATTTATGAACTAATTTCCTAATATGACGTGCACTTGAACTAGCATTGATCAAGTCCATGAGCTCATAAGAAGGAGTTCTCCATGTGAGAAAGTCCACGACTTAGCTTAATTCAATAAAAAAGAAAGTATCCAATCGACTTTAGGAGCGCCATATGTTTCTATCTGACTTTGTGTTGGGTTTAGATTAAAAAGAAGAGCCCTCTTTTCATACGACTCAATGATTCCATTGCTCTATCCGGCCGCAAGATTCGATCGCGTCCAACACGAGCACGAGATGGGTTGGGGACTTATAAATGAGCTACATGCTCCAAGAATTGACCCCTAAACTACCTTTGCCCGCCTTTTCTTGTAGAATCCATTCCCCCTCTTTTATATATTTAGAATGCTTTTAGGGCTAGTGGAATGAGGCTGGAACCCATCAATATCGCTAAACCAGGAGAGTTGCTTGTGTTGGGTTCAAAATTTCGCTCTACCAAGGCAAGATATAATATAATATAATATGCATCCAACTTTAGCTGAATATCGTGAGTGTTCAGCGAAGTATGCTAGCCATTGGCCTTACGTTCAGGATACTCCTTTCTGTCTTTGCGATGTTTGGTTATAAGATAAAGTTGTTCTTCAGAAAACACGTATAGTGGCCTTCGTCGATGGGACAAACGCTCCAGTGTATGCGTTACAAGGCAACTAGCATTTTTTCATGGAAGGGGTGAAAGAATGTTCTTGTTTTTCGTTGGAAAAACCAATGCCGACGTCAAGATCAGTCTCCTTTGCTTTCTCTTTTCGGGAGCAGAGCTGAAAAAGATGGACAGTAACGATCGCGTAATATCAATTTATTGTCCGCGTCATCAAAAGCAGCTTCCAATTGCTTGGAAATCCTCAGCTATATGGGGGACTTTGATGGTGAGCAAACATATATTAAGAAATTGGTAAACTTTCGCATGATCGATGGTAAAAGAACGAGAGTTCGTGCTATTGTTTATAAAACTTTTCACCGCCTAGCTCGAACTGAACGCGATGTAATAAAACTTATGGTTGACGATGTAGATAATACAAAGCCAATATGCGAAGTGGTCAAAGTAGTAGTCACAGGTACTATTTATGATGTTCCTGGGATTGTAGCTAGGGATCATCAATAAACCTTAGCTATTCGTTGGATCCTTGGAGCGGCTTTCAAACGACGTATAAGCTACATGATAAGCTTAGAGAAATTATTCATTTGCTGAGATACTGGATGCTTACTGAAAGAGGGGAATTTCACGTAAGAGAAGGGAGAATATTCATGGAATGGCTTCCACCAAACAGAGTTTCGCACATTTCAGATGGTGGTAAAGTGATACCACATAAGGAGCTCTTCCTCATTCAGTCATACTCAACAAAAGTAAGAAATGGTTGACCCTGATCCTTTTTTCATCTTCATATAGAAAGAAAATCGGCCTTCCTCATACCCCCCTTCATTCATAGAGTTGGAGGAATCCACAAGAGGCCTGCCCGTTCATAATTGCATTAAAGAATTTTATGAAAACTCTTGTTCCAACCTCACCTCAGGGTGAATGAATACGAAAGGGGGATCAATCAAATCAATAAGCCATTAATGAAGAAGTAGTGGGCCTTTCTCCTTATTTTGTTTGACTCGTGGAGTTGAGAAGTCTACTTCAAATAGAGGGAAAGAGTGCTAGTCCGAAAGAACAAGCAAGGGATGAGCGCACGGGAGCAAAATCCGTTGCGCCCACACGCATACGTTTTCTTGCTGGGTAATTTCTCAGATATTTTTTGTGTGGTTGATTCTTATTCCTAGGTGTTGTGCTTTTCCCCCTATGCCGCCTATTGGTACTAGTGGAGTAGGATTGGCCTGTAATACATAACCAATAAGTGGTGTAACCTTTCGCTCAATACTCAAATCTACAATTGAAGCATTTGAGGCTGCATCAATCGAGGATACACGACATAAGGAATTGTTAGATCTCCAAACTAAACTTCTCCTTCACCAAGCGTGGGTTTTCACTGGTCTTAACTAACGGTTGGCAAGCGATCCCCTATTCTGCATCCCGAAGATCAGATGGCCCAGAGCCGGAGCAATGATAACCCACAAGTATAGGGGATCGCTACAATTTTTGAGGGTAAAGTATTTAACCCAAACTTATAGATTCGACACAAGGGGAGCCAAAGAATATTTGAAGGTATTAGCAGCTGAGTTGTCAATTCAACCACCCCTGGAGATTAATTATCTGCAACAAAGTGATCAGTAGCAAAGTAGTTTGATAGTTTTGATAGTAGTGACAGCAGCAACGGTAACAGTAACAGTGATAGCAGTAATTTGTAGCAAGTGTAACAGTGATGATAGTAGTAGTAACGCAGCAAGACCAATAAGGATAAATTCGTAGGCATTGGATCGGTGTCTTGTTGGATGATATTCATCATGTGACAGTTATAACCTAGGCCGATACCACTAGTGGAATTAGCTTATTTGCCGTCTGCCAATTCTTTGCCGTCTGCCAATTCTACTAACTAACGGCCGAGCCCCACCCCGCCCCTCTCTCTATATGTGTGTCTCTGTTTCTGTCCTCTCCTCCCCGACGACCACCGCCACCCACCGCCGCCCCCACCACCCGCCGCCGCCCCCTTGCCCCGCCACCCGCCCACCCACCGCTCCTCGCCCCGTCACCCCGACCACCCGCCACCACCCCGCTGCCCGAACGGCCCACCGCCCGAACGGCCCACCGCCGCTGTAACGCCCACGATGCGGCTATATCTCCCACGTGTCGAGGCACGACTTAGAGGCATAACCGCATTGTGGTATTGTCGCAAGAAGGGTTATCTTCACACAATCCCATGTAATGAACAAGAATGGGATAACGAGAGTTGGCTTACAATCGCCACTTCACACAATACATAAATATAATTCATACATCATCCAAAATCAACACATAGACCGACTACAGTCAAAACCAAATGAAAATAAGATAACCCCAATTGCTAGATCCCCGATCGTCCCAACTGGGATCCACTACTGATCATCAGGAAAAGAAACATAGTAACGACCACGTTCCTCGTCGAACTCCCACATGAGCTCGGTTGCGTCATCTGCACTGGCATCGTCGGCACCTGCAACTGTTTTGGTAGAATCTGTGAGTCACGAGGACTCAGCAATCTCACACCCGCGAGATCAAGACTATTTAAGCTTATATGAAAAGAAGGTGTAATCAGGTGGAGCTGCAGCAGACACTAAGCATATATGGTGGCTAACATACGCAACTGAGAGCGAGAAGAGAAGCAACGCAATGGTCACGAAGCTAGAAATGATCAAGAAGTGATCCTGAAACTACATACGTTCATGCATAACTCAAACCGTGTTCACTTCCCGGACTCCGCCGAGAAGAGACCATCACGGCTACACACACGGTTGATATATTTTACTTGGGTCAAGTGACAAGTTCTCTACAACCGGACATTAACAAATTCCCATCTGCCTCATAACCGCGGGCACGGCCTTCGAAAGATAATACCCTGCAGGGGTGTCCCAACTTAGCCCATTATAAGCTCTCACGGTCAACGAAGGATAAACCTTCTCCCAGGAAGACCCGATCAGTCTCGGAATCCCGGTTTACAAGAAATTTCGACAATGGTAAAACAAGACCAGCAAAGCCGCCCGAATGTGCCGACATATCCCGATAGGAGCTGCACATATCTCGTTCTCAGGGCACACTGGATTGTCCAAGCTTCCGATAGGCGAGCCCAGGGTTGCCCCTGGTGGCCACCGGCGACTGACAGGTTGGACCAATACTCAGAGGAGCACTGGCCCGGAGGTTTAAATAAAGATGACCCTCGGGCTCGCGCAAACTCAAGGGAAAAAGGCTTAGGTGGCAAATGGTAAAACCAAGGTTGGGCCTTGCTGGAGGAGTTTTATTCAAGGCGAACTGTCAAGGGGGTCCAATAAATCACCCAACCGCGTAAGGAACGCAAACTCAAGGAACATAATATCGGTATGACGGAAACTAGGGCGGGAAGAGTGGAACAAAACACCAGGCATGAGGCCGAGCCTTCCACCCTTTACCAAATATATAGATGCATTAATTAAATAAGAGATATTGTGAGATGCCAAAAATATGCATGTTCCAACATGGAACCAACTTCAACTTCACCTGCAACTAGCAACGCTATAAGAAGGGCTGGACAAAAGCGGTAACTTAGCCAAACAACGGTTTGCTAGGAAAGGATGGTTAGAGGCTTGACATGGCAATATGGGAGGCATGATATAGCAAGTGGTAGGTAGCGCAGCATAGCAGAATAAAGCGAACAACTAGCAAAGCAAAGATAGAAAAGATTTCGAGGGTATGGTCATCTTGCCTGCAAGGTTCTCAGAGTTGTCGAAAGCTTGAACCTCGTAAGCGTACTCAACAGGTTCCTTGTTCACGAACTCATCTCCCCACTCTACCCACAGCAAGAACACAAGCAATGGAACCACAATCAATCACGGGAAATGCACAAGCAACATGATGCAAAACATGCGTGATATGCGAGATATGATATGCGATGCATATGCGTGCTCTGGAAGAAAAAGAATGAACAAGGCAGTAACTTGGCAAACCAAGGATGACACTGGAAAGATGAGATGATTTCGGTCGAAATCCATATAAAGATCACCGGAAACGGATGCACGGTTTGCAAACGGATGCACTTAGAATACAACAAGTAACTATTCTACAGCACTCCAACATAGGAACAAAGCATATGGCAGTAATCTACAGGAGATGCTTGACAAACGATGAACACTGAGCTACGGCTAGATCACAAAATAACAGGTTCAAACAAGGATGACAAAAGTGCAAAAGATATGAGGTTCACAGACTTGGTGAAATTACTAGACATGGCATAAACAGCATCAGGTAGCAATGTTCAGAGCAAGAAAAACACATGCTAGAGGAACTTAACATAGCGAAACAAGGCATGGCATGAATCTACTAAACGCATAGAACAAAAGTCCCTTACCGAGCATGAGCCAAAAAGGATCAGAAGATATGATGGAAACCATGTAAACATAGCAAGTTTTGTTAACAGGTTTCAGACTTGGCAGAAAACAGAGCATGGCAGTAAACAGAATTATGAAGGCATCTTGGTGAGCTTGATTCACTCACGAAAAAGCAATGCATGACAAAACAAGCATACCTACAGCAAGATGGCATGTTTATCAAGCTAAACATGGCAAGAGAAAATACATTACATGAAAGGATCAACTACAACAAGCTTGGCAAAATTGAATAACACGTAAACAATCTGCCAGGAACATTTTATAGCAAAAGTAGAGCAAGATTAAGACATGATAGGGCACACCATAATTGCAAACAGGGGCATGGATGGATAGATCACAACTATATATACAAAACATCCTTACTGAACATCACCAAAAAGAGCATGGATCTCTCTGTAGCCACATGGATACATAGCAACAAAATAACAGCAGAAACAGACTTGGTGAAATTCCAAGTCCCTGAAAACAGAAACATCACGAAGCCTAGTTTGCATGCTTGTGCTAGTCACCACATAGATCACAAAAAAACATGGCATACACCTCTGTAAATATGGCATGACATAGATCAAAACACCTGTAGAGCTCATGCCCATAAGATGCACACATCAAATGCAACAAAAATAGCAAATCCTCAAGTTCTGATAAGTAACAACAGTTAACAGCATATAGCACTCTTGCACCAGAGATTTGGGCATCAAGATGGACTCAAATGAACATGGCACAATGGAACAAAATGAAGAGCATCTAGAGACGAACATTTCGATATATTACACGCAAAATGGAGCAGTATGCACGTAGTTATGATACGATGAACAGGAGCATATATTGCAATGATATCGGGACTTAGAGAAATTTCGGGGGAGGGAAGAAGTCAACCTAGGGGTCCAGATCTGCATAGGCGCGGGCTCGAGCTCGCCAGAGAAGAGGGACGGCGCGGCGGGGGAGCTCGGCGGCGTCGGGGCCGGGGAAGAGGAGCACGGGGCCGGGGAGGAGAGGCCGGACGGAGGAGCTCGGCGGGGAGGCGCAGGCACGGGCGAGGACGGGCGGCGGCCGACGGAGAAGCGGCGAGGCGGC